>NC_083319.1:63709161-64309161 GCF_963455315.2 Globicephala melas
AGAAATCATAAAGATCAAATCACAAATAAAGGAAAAACAAATGAAGGAAATGATAGCAAAGATCAATGAAACTAAAAGCTGGTTCTTTGAGAAGATAAACAAAATTGATAAACCATTAGCCAGACTCATCGAGAAAAAAAGGGAGAAGACTCAAATCAACAGAATTAGAAATGAAAAAGGAGAAGTAACAACTGACACTGCAGAAATACAAAGGATCATGAGAGATTGCTACATGGAACTATATGCCAGTAAAATGGACAACCTGGAAAAAATGCACAAATTCATAGAAAAGCACAACCTTCCGAGACTGAACCAGGAAGAATTAGAAAATATAAACAGACCAATCACAAGCCCTGAAATTGAGACTGTGATTAAAAATCTTCCAACAAACAAAAGCCCAGGACTAGACGGCTTCACAGGCGAATTCGATCAAACATTTAGAGAAGAGCTAACACCTATCCTTCTCAAACTCTTGCAAAATATAGCAGAGGGAGGAACACTCCCAAACTCATTCTATGAGACCACCATCACTCTGATACCAAAACTAGACAAAGATGTCACAAAGAAAGAAAACTACAGGCCAATATCACTGATGAACATAGATGCAAAAATCCTCAACAAAATGCTACCAAACAGAATCCAACAGCACATTAAAAGGATAATACACCATGATCAAGTGGGGTTTATCCCATGAATGCAAGGATTCTTCAATATACACAAATCTATCAATGTGATAAACCATATTAACAAACTGAAGGAGAAAAGCCATATGATCATCTCAATAGATGCAGAGAAAGCTTTCGACAAGATTCAACACCCATTTATGATAAAAACCCTGCAGAAAGTAGGCATAGAGGGAACTTACCTCAACATAAGAAAGGCCATATATGACAAACCCACAGCCAACCTCATTCTCAATGGTGAAAAACTGAAAGCATTTCCACTAAGATCAGGAACAAGACAATGTTGTCCACTTTCACCACTATTATCCAACATAGTTTTGGAACTTCTAGCCATGGCAATCAAAGAAGAAAAATAACAGGAACCCAAATCAGAAAAGAAGAAGTAAAAGTGTCACTGTTTGCAGATGACATGATACTATACATAGAGAATCCTAAAGATGCTACCAGAAAACTACTAGAGCTAATCAATGAATTTGGTACAGTAGCAGGATACAAAATTAATGCACGAAATCTCTTTCATTCCTATACACTAATGATGAAAAATCTGAAAGAGAAATTAAGGAAACACTCCCATTTACCATCACAACAAAAAGAATAAAATACCTAGGAATAAACCTACCTAAGGAGACAAAAGACCTGTACGCAGAACACTTTAAGACACTGATGAAAGAAATTAAAGACGATACAAACAGATGGAGAGACATACCATGTTCTTGGATTGGAAGAATCAACATTGTGAAAATGACTATACTACCCATAGTAATCTACAGATTCAGTGAAATCCCTATCAAACTACCAATGGCATTTTTCACAGAACTAGAACAAAAGATTTCACAATTTGTATGGAAACACAAAAGAACCCAAATAGCCAAAACAATCTTGAGAGAGAAAAACGGAGCTGGAAGACTCAGGCTCCCTGACTTCAGACTATACTACAAAGCTACAATAATCAAGACAGTACGGTACTAGAACAAAAACAGAAATATAGATCAATGGAACAGGATAGAAAGCCCAGAGATCAACCCATGCACATATGGTCACCTTATCTTTGATAAAGGAGGTAAGAATATACAATGGAGAAAAGACAGCCTCTTCAATAAGTGTTGCTAGGAAAACTGGACAGCTACATGTAAAAGAATGAAATTAGAACACTCCCTAACACCATACACAAAAATAAACTCAGAATGGATTAAAGATCTAAATGTAAGGCCAGACACTATAAAACTCTTAGAGGAAAACATAGGCAGAACTCTCCATGACATAAATCACAGCAAGATCCTTTTTGACCCACCTCCTACAGAAATGGAAATAAAAACTAAAATAAACAAATGGGACCTAATGAAACTTAAAAATTTTTGCACAGCAAAGGAAACCATAAACAAGATGAAAAGAGAACCCTCAGAATGGGAGAAAATATTTGCAAAGGAAGCAACTGAGAAAGGATTAATCTCCAAAATATAAAAGTAGCACATGCAGCTCAATTACAAAAAAACAAACAACCCAATCCAAAAATGGGCAGAAGACCTAAAAAGACATTTCTGCAAAGAAGATATACAGATTGCCAACAGACACATGAAAGGATGCTCAACATCACTGATCATTAGAGAAATGCAAATCAAAACTATAATGAGGTATCACCTCACAGCAGTCAGAATGGCCATCATCAAAAAATCTACAAACAATAAATGCTGGAGATGATGTGGGGAAAAGGGAACCCTCTTGCACTGTTGGTGGGAATGTGAATTGGTACAGCCACTATGGAGAACAGTATGGAGGTTCCTCAAAAAACTAAAAATAGAACTACCATATGACCCAGCAATCCCAGTACTGGGCATATACCATGAGAAAACCATAATTAAAAAAGAGTCATGTACCAAAATGTTCATTGCAGCCCTATTTACAATAGCCCGGAGATGGAAACAACCTAAGTGTCCATCATCGGATGAATGGATAAAGAAGATGTGGCACATATATACAATGGAATATTACTCAGCCATAAAAAGAAACGAAATTGAGCTATCTGTAATGAGATGGATGGACCTAGAGTCTGTCATACAGAGTGAAGTAAGTCAGAAAGAGGAAGACAAATACCGTATGCTAACACAAATATATGGAATTTAAGAAGAAAAAATGTCATGAAGAATCTAGGGGTAAGACAGGAATAAAGACACAGACCTACTAGAGAGTGGACTTGAGGATATGGGGAGGGGGAAGGGTAAGCTGTGACAAAGTGAGAGAGTGGCATGGACATATATACACTACCAAACGTAAGGTAGATAGCTAGTGGGAAGAAGCCGCATAGCACAGGGAGATCAGCTCAGTGCTTTGTGACCGCCTGGAGGGGTGGGATAGGGAGGGTGGGAGGGAGGGAGACGCAAGAGGGAAGAGATATGGGAACATATGTATATGTATAACTGATTCAGTTTGTTATAAAGCAGAAACTAACACACCATTGTAAAGCAATTATACTCCAATAAAGATGTAAAAAAAAAATTAAAAAGTTAAAGTATAAAAAAAAAAAGAGGCATGTACCATAATGTTCATTGCAGCTCTATTTACAATAGCCAGGACATGGAAGCAACCTAAGTGTCCATCAACAGGTGAATGGATAAAGAAGGTGTGGCACATATATACAATGGAATATTACTCAGCCACAAAAAGAAACAAAATTGAGTTATTTGCAGTGAGGTGGATAGTTCTAGAGACTGTCATACAGAGTGAAATAAGTGAGAAAGAGAAAAGCAAATACCATATGCTAACACACATATATGGAATCTAAAAAAACAAAACAAAACAAAATGGTTCTGAAGAACCTAGGGGAAGGACAGTAATAAAGACGCAGACATAGAGAATGGACTTGAGGACACAGTGTGGGGGAAGGGTAAGCTGGGACGAAGTGAGAGAGTGGCATGGACATATATACACTACCAAATGTAAAATAGACAGCTAGTGGGAAGCAGCTGCATAGCACAGGGAGATCAGCTCTGTGCTTTGTGTCCACCTAGAGGGGTGGGATACGGAGGGTGGGAGGGAGACGCAAGAGGGAGGAGATATGGGGATGTACGTATATGTATAGCTGATTCACTTTGTTAGACAGCAGAAACTAACACACCATTGTAAAGCAATTATACTCCAATAAAGATGTTAAAAAAAAATACTGCAAAAAAAAAAAAGACGTAGCCAAGAGTTTCAGCTCCAAGGCCCTCAAAAATTCTGTTGTAATAGTAAGATTATCTGAATTCTTTATGTATTATGTTTATCACTTATAAAGAGGTACTGAAATATTTACAGATTATGATATGATAGCTGAGGTTTCTGGCAAAATAATGCAGTAGCTGGGGGATATGGAAATAGAAAACAATATCAACATGAGCAGTCATCAGTTGATACTTGTTATAGCTGAGTGATGGTATATGTACCACTCTTTAGTTTTGCATATATTGAAAAATTCCATTAGAAAGAGTCTTTTTTTTAAAGAAGAACTCACTTGAACTATAATCATTACAATAATGCAATTAATAGTACCTGGCCACTCTAAGGTTGGTGCCCTACCCTGATCGTCTGTCTCTGCACCTCCTGTTTCTCCTACAGCAGTCTTCATAAGGTGTAGTTATTTTGTTTACTTGATTTTAGTCTGTCTCTCACTGAGCTTTAAGTTCAGAAAGAGAAACAGCTCTAATTTACTACTAAATACTCAGCATCTAGCCCAAGGCCTCTGCTGAGTGGGAGCTAAGTTAGTATTGGGGAAGGAAAGAAGGAAGGAAGGAAGGGAAGAAAACCATACTAGCACCACAGAAGGCACTTCATATGTCATTTACTATCTTATTTCATTTAATTCCAACCACCCCATGAGAAAAACAGCCATTAGAAAAGATATATGCATGCCTCGCTCTAGGTCATGAGCTGAGAAGTAGCAGGACCAGGATTTGGAAATGACCTGGATCTGCTTGGCAGGACTGAGAACACAGGCATGTGCCGCCACAGCACTCCAAACACACCTGTTGAGTGCAAAGATGATTTCGGCTCACAGAGGGTGAGAATTGAATCTCGAATCAACAAACAGCTAATATGAAAGCAGGCCTGGCAGATTGAAATCAGTCCTAAGTTAGTCTTTCTATTATTGAGTTTACTGTTTAATGAACTCACTTGGAAAACACATCTCCTGGATGGCCCTCCCTGGTATACGATATCTACCAGCAAATCGAAAAATCTGCCTGATGCCCAGACCAAATATTGGGTAAATCACTGCCCCAAATATGTACTGAATATAGATTTGACTTAATGCCAATGAGTTTCTGAAGATACAGTACAAATGTTACATAAGGAACGAACTGAAAAAAAAGGAGCAAAGCAGAAACCCTACAATCAGGATAGAGTTATAGTAAAATAGGGTCAGGCAGACCTCGACTTAAATGTTGCCGTTCAGTTACGGAGAAGCTCTGGGAAAGTGACTTACCTTCCTTGAGTCTGTTTCCTGAGCGTGAGAGAACTTACGTAATGAGCGTAATGAGAACTTCTAAAGTTCTCATGGGTATGTAAGGTACTTTTAGATGCGGATTGAATTTATCCTCTTACCTTTTTCGGCCCGCGTTGGTTTCAGCGTATGGGGCACGTCTGCCTGGCCAGCTGAAGATCTTTGGTGTAAACAATAATTTAGCTACTCCTCTTCAAATACAACTCTGACCTTCAGGCGTTTGAACTGATTGGTCAAGAGATACTCTGGTGTGAGGCTCATTTATTCCATCAAAAGGGTCTCCATCGAGGCTTCCCTGGTGGCGCAGTGGTTGGGGGGTCCGCCTGCCGATGTGGGGGACGCGGGTTCGTGCCCCGGCCCGGGAGGATCCCGCGTGCCGCGGAGCTGCTGGGCCCGTGAGCCATGGCCGCTGAGCCTGCGCGTCCGGAGCCTGTGCTCCACAATGGGCGGGGCCACGGCAGTGAGAGGCCCGCGTACCGCCAAAAAAAAAAAAAAAAGTCTCCATCATCCTTAGTACAAATGTGTCTCCTTGTAACTTCTAACTTTTAGTCCTCGTTGTGCTCATCTGAACCTAACATAAGTGGTCATGTCACTCTTCCACGTGACTGAACGTCAATATTTGACAGTGGAGAGTGACCCGGTGCTTCCAGGTAATCCTTCCAGATAAAATAGCAGTGCCATCCACCTCAGTTTTCCTTGATGATTATTATGCCTACACTGTTTCATAGTAACTCTTTAGAATGAAGTATGGCTTTCTAAAAACTCAAGGATGACACACAGCTACATCTCAGCAATGAGAGTAGAAACTTGGTCAACCATTAGTGTGCAGGCTTCTTGTAACACATGTGTGCAATTTTGCCTTTTCAAAAAAAAAAAAAAAAAGCAGCTCAGGTGATGGAGGAGGCTTCCTGGGAGATGAGGTGTCCATCAGTGTGCGTGAGGCTTTTTGTTTGAGCTAGTCAACCAGTTCAGAGAAATGAAGGAGTCACCCCAGAAGGTTTCCTCAACCTATCCTGATAAGGATAAGTTTAACATCCCCTAAACGACTCTTGATGTTACTCCAGAAAGGAACCTAAGGAATGATTCTCCCTTCCTTGCTTGTGTTTTTTAACTGGAAGACTGGGATCTATTGCTTGAGCAAGATATAACCATACCAAATTAGACTATGCTGGCTGGAATAAGAAGCATATACATTTTAAAGGAAATAAATGGTTTTAAAGCATGACACAAATTAAGCAATGTGAATAATTACCATCAAGCGTTCATCATCATTTGGGATCCATCTGGGGAAAATGACAGAGGAAAGGAGCTTCCCTCCACAGAAGAAGCCCTAACAGGCTCAGGCTGAGTCTGGAACAGGGATTCGCAACTCTGATTACAGTGGATTCACCTGAGGAGCTTTTAAAACTAGCCAGGCCCACTCCCACATGAGATTCTAATGTGCAGTTAGGGTGGAAAATCACTGGCCTAAAAGGAAAATGGTGGCCTGTGCATGCTGGGGTCACCAGGGGACTTGGGAACCCCTCAGAGGTAGGGTCACCAGTCTCGGCAGAGAGCAGCTAATTCTGCCCATTATCCAAGTGTCTTGGTCCCCTGAGCCTCTTGTCTCCTCAGGTGAATGAAACCCTGGTGGCCCCAGGTGACCATGCTTGTCACCACTTGGTATGGACTCCAAGCAGGGCAACATCATTCTCTCTGCTTGTTTCTCCTGCATCCTTCCTTGGCTTCTAGATTTCCCCAGAGGCAGCCGTAGGACACAACGCTAATAGGGAGATACAGGCAGCTGTGGTAATAAGGCCTCCCACCATCACAGACCTCCTTCACAATCATCCCTCGCCTAGGACTGGTCTCAGGTGTAGATAGAGCAGCCTGATAATAGCAATCACACTGATGATTTATGAAGTATCTGCTAGGCGGCAGGGAGCTAGAAGCTTTCCATATATCATTTCTGAAAAAAGATACTATCTTCACTCTGTAGATGGGGATATTGATGTTCAGAGTGATTAGGCAACTTGACCCAAACACACATGGCTGGGACTCAAATCTACCTGGCTCTTTCCAGGACACACTGCCCGTCTTTAAATCTTGCCCCCTGCAGTTTCTTATCCACATCCTCAAATTACATGAAGTCCAACCCATGAGAAAACGAAAAGGCCTCTGGGAAAGTGGAGACTGTGGGGCAGAGAGAGCGGTGAAGACTCAGTGCCTGTGGAAAGGAGGCACTATTGACGGTGACAAGGAAAGGAGGAAGGGACAGGACGAGGGCAGAGGGAGGGATGAGCTGGGACACTTGTGAGAAGCAGAAGCTGCAGGGCACCAGCCGCTGAGGAGGGAAGGAGAGGGGAAGAGAGAGGGCCCGTCTCAAGAGGCCAGATAAGGCCAAGGTACGTTAACATGTATAAACTGAACTTTGTTTTCTCCCCTTAGGACCTGCTCCTTCTTTGGCACCTGCCAAGCAAAACTCACTTAACTCTTATCAGATTTAGCCAAATCTTGGGAAGGCCAGTAAGTCAAAGGCAGTGAACTGATGTCTGGTTTGAGAATATCCACGTCAGAAACCTGGTCAGAACATGGTGAGGGGGAATGGGTAGGGAGGAATGTGGGAGCGCGTTTGGGGACCAAAAGTGTTGTAAGTAAGGGGAAAAAAAAATAAACAGAAGTTAAATTTTACTCTGTGCTGACCTGGATTCCACTCTTGTGACCCTAGCTGGAGAAAAGCCCTTTGTCCCATGGCAGCCAAGTGTAGGGCCAGCTGCTACCGTTCAAAGTAAGCCAAGCGGTGAAAAATCTGTTGGTTTGTGCATGCGACGTTGGTTCCTGAGATCGGGTTGGTCCTTCCCTGCTCTCCTCCTCTCTTCTCCAGGCCAGGGGAGATGGTGCTGACACAGGACCTCCCTGGAGACCCAGGCTGCACGCTGCGTTCTCAGGCCCCTCCTTCGGCTTAATCAAAAGCCACCTGCAGGAAACTGGTGGTCAGATGGACTTTCCCACAATCCTCAGTTAGCATGACGTCAGGTCAGAAGGTTGCCCTGGAAGCCAATAAAAACAGAGCCAGACACATTTTCCCTGGGGGACTGATGTCCAGACGGGTTTCTCAGCTTAGCTGCTGCCCACACATCCATGCTGTTGAGTCAAGGCCGGGGGTTGGTTTTCTAATCTTCCCGAAGGTAGACAGGCTGGTTCCCTCAGCAGAGACTCAGACTGAGGGTAACTGTGGGAATCAGGGAAGGGGAAACCTCTTCCTTGACACCCTCCCTGTCCCTGTCGGACAAAGAGGGGAAAAAGAATGTACTATGAGGTGAAAATGATGCCTGAGGAAGGAGCACTGGAGGAGTTAACCTGGAATATGGTGCTAATCAGACAGGAGTCTGAGATTTTTAAGTAACCGAAGTCTACTTCATGCACTTTGAAACTCCACATGACAAGTCTTTTGGGAGCACTGAGGATGGCCTCAGTCCACAGGGTCGTCCATAAGTTCAGCTACAGAAAGACTGAGAGAAACAAGCTATGCAAAACTGCTAACAACAATGGCTAGCACCCTTTCTGGTCCATGTGTTACGTATCAGGCACTGCGACGGGTGCTGCTCAAGCATGATCTCGTTTAATCCTCCACAGCAACCATTAAAGGTAGGTCTTATTGTTCCCATTTTACTGAGGGTAAATTTTAAATGAGGAAACTGAGGCCTCAAGACTTTTAGTACTTCCCCCACAAACTTACGCTCTGTGCCAGGCACTTGTCATACCTTACCTCGTTTACTTCTGTTGAACTGGAGTCGCCCTCAGATTCTAGTTAAACAGGAAATGCTGCAAAGGCACTAGAAGCCCCGCCCTGCGCCAAGGAAGGAGAACCTGTAGGAAGGAGTAAGCCGGTTTTTCGTCCTCTTGTGCCTCCAGGTGCAAATCATGGTGCTGGCACCTGGTTGTGGCCAATAAAGTTTTTGAAGAGAATGAAAATGATCACCTGGGCCCCAGCTTAAAGGTAAATTTTATTCCACAACTTGGAAACCAAGAAGCCTGCAAAACGGATGCCCAAGGATCAAAAGCATGTATCTAGTGCCAGGTTATATGAGATTAATAAGTGTTTCATAAGTGAGTGGATGAATAAATGAATGATTTCTCACTCAAAAGTGTGGCAGGGCAAGGCTGGGCTAATTCCAATACCCATTCCTACCTGATTTTCCGTGTTCGTAGTTTTCCGTGTATGTATTGCCGTGTCTGTGTGCCTCTCTGCTTAGAAGCATTTGGCTTAGAAAAATCAGGCCTGAAGACAAAGCTTAGCGATGTGAAATTAAGGCTCTTAGCTATGCCTTATTGAAAAATCACAGTAATGATTTTTTTAATCCCATGATATATTTTACCCTCTTATCTATATTTATTTCTTCCAGTAAACAAAAAAATTTAAACAAACCCAAGGAAGCTTCTAGATTCTTCTTCCCCTTTTGCAGGAAAGACAGTTCTTCAGACATACTTTCTTTAAAAATAAAGTGCATATAATTGACCACATTCAAGACTTAGAGTTCTCTATTTGTGGAAGATTCTGAAAATAGAAGCATCTGCCACAATATCAGGGCTTTAGAGCTGAAGCGTCTGTCCAAACTCACAGACTGGTATTGCAAAATATTGAGGTAGTCTCCAGCATGGCTGTGATGAATTCTGGAAAAGGCGGCCATTTTCATTCTTGAACCCTCCACCTGGCTTTGCCTCACTGTTGACTTCCGGACCTGCCCGCAGCACTATGTGCGGGCCTGTGCAGGGCCACGCACCATCAATGGAATCCACTGTTTCCCAGCGGGGCACCTGCATGGCAGCCTCAAACAATGAGGCCATACCATAAGCCCCTCCTCTCTCCTCAGGGCACCCAGCATGAAAGAAAACTTGCTGAGGGAGGCCTGGAAGCCCACTTGCACCATAATTAGACTGCTTGGCCAACAGTAAACCACCGACATCTCCAGGTGAACGCAAGAAACTACTTCCCAATTTTAGGTACCTGCAAAGCTATGGGCCAAGACAGTGTTAGCATGGGACTTGAGCTCTCTCCTCTTGCCTCTGAATGAATGTTAGGAGTGAAGACTGAGGAACACTACCAGGAGCCCTAACTCTGCCTCTGACTTCCAGTTTGGTTTGGTTTTCACAAGGGTATATGCATCTTTAAGCCATCCTCAGGTCTGTGAGCTCATCAAGAGTGGGACCCCATAACACATAACCTGGACCAGATCTTAGCTAGAGCTGCAAAACACTGTATTCCACGCTACAAAAAGTCTTCTCTGAGGAGGTGATAGTGCTATTATGACAATAAATATGGTTCAATTTAAAAATGTTTATTTATGACAATAAAAATTATTCACCTTGAAAATGTTTTACTCGTTCAATATCTTTTAATGATTTGTTGGTTTATTTGAATGTAAAAGACATAACGCAAAGGTAACCATCATGGCTTTTGCAGTCAGGCATACCTGGGTTCTAATCTTGGGTCCACCACATCAAGGATGCGTGAATTTGGAGTAAATTGCTTAATCTCTGAATTCCTCTTTTTTTCATCTGAAAAATGGGGATATTGACAGCTAGAATATTACTGAGAATTAAATTAAATATAGTATGTAAAATATTTAGCACAGGCCCTGAACCACAGTAATAAGTCCTTAATAAATGATCACTATTACTCTATTGTTTCAATATAAGCCCAATGATAAATTAGTAAAGAATATGATGGTAGAATAACATTTTGAATGACACTGAGTTTCCAATGTCCACCTTCACCAAAACTTAATGAGGTTTATAATTGCAATTGCAATTAAAATTGATGACAAACTATCCTCACATAAATCCTGGAAAACAGAGAAGGTCAATGATTGCTTTAATCCGATTAAAGTTGCTTTAGTTCCGATTTGAGGGTAAGAGAATTCTAAGATCTTCAAGTTCTATACTATTAAAAAAAGATAACCAAATGATTTCGTCAGACCAAATTGTAAGACACATGTTAAGCAATTTAGGGCTGCTCATTGGAGGATATTTAAATCTATCATTTCCACTGTTTGTTTGAACAAGTCACCTCACCTCTGTGCCTCAGTTTTCTCATTGGTAAAACAGGAATAGGATTCAATAAGATAATAGAAGTAAAATACTTGGCCCAGGACCTGACTCAATAATCATTCAACAAATGTAAACTATGCCCACTCTTGTGTTACTGCCAACAAAGCTCTTTCCCTCTTATTTGAAAGTTTCCTGCACTCTGTCATCCTGTTATGTACCTCTGTCACTGTTCGGGGTAAATCTTGATATTGTTGATTTGGTGATGATTTGTAACATGTGCTATCAGACTTATTTCTCCACACAAACCTCCTTAAAACTGGATGGAGGGGCTTCCCTGGTGGCGCAGTGATTGAAAATCTGCCTGCTAATGCAGAGGACACGGGTTCGAGCCCTGCTCTGGGAAGATCCCACATGCCGCGGAGCAACAAGGCCCGTAAGCCGCAACTACTGAGCCTGCGCATCCGGAGCCTGTGCTCCGCAACAAGAGAGGCCGCGATAGTGCGAGGCCTGCGCACCGCGATGAAGGGTGGCCCCCGCTTGCCGCAATTAGAGAAAGCCCTCGCACAGAAACGAAGAGCCAACACAGCAAAAATAAATTAATTAATTAATAAATTCCTACCCCTAACATCTAAAAAAAAAAACCAAAAAACTGGATGGAGAATGTGCCCTGAGAGTTCTCACTGGAGGGGCAGCCAGTGGAAACAGGGCTCCAGAACCAGAAAATCAGAAGGGGAAATCACTGAACCTGGAGCAACCCATGAGGCTTTCGTTAGCACCAGGTAACATACTCACAATTTAATAAGTACTCCCAGTGAGGACATAAGCTAGAGCAGAACCCAGTTTTGATTCCAAGCTACTCAGGCAAGAGGTCAAGGAGAAAATTAATACAATCTCTGCCAGACCTGACGGTTTCTCTTCTCATGGAGGAGAGATCATTCCAGTGCTACACCTTTTATCCCAAGCCTTAAAATAAATCTGGGTCTTTTCTGCTTAAGGAATTTATATGCAGTTTTACAAGGAGATAAAAGTTAAATGTAGCTATATGTTTAGCTGACTAATCAAAATAAGAGTAGATAAAATCAGAACTTCTCTGAAAAACTGAAGGTACATATATGTCGTATTTATGAAGAACCCACAAATATATCCGAAAAAGTCAAGAATACTTAAGAATCCTTTCTTTCATCTCTACTGTATTCCATCTACTCTAATTAGTTAATCAGTTAAAGGCTAGCTATAACCTTGACTCTCATGGAGCTGGATCTAAAATGGAACATGTACAAAAAATTTTCTGTGATCTTAATCCTTTCTTATGACCTACAAGTGATATTTACATTTTTTTGTTTATATCTTTATTTTTTCCTTAATTTGATTCTTTTCCTAGGCTGTGCCTCATACATTAAAATATTTGCATTCATTAAAAGTCATTAATTATATTCTAGTTTGTGTATGGACTTTCTTCCAAATGAAGGAAGCAAAGGACACTATGATTTCCTTTCCTTTCCTCTGCCTGTGTCAGCTATAAGATATGAAGAAAAATTAATTAGGCTTAACCCTTGACTTCTCACTATGTGTGTTTTTCTGAAAGCTTCTCTGAAATGGAAAACAATGTTTATGTGTACAAATAGGCCAGGATATTTTTTAATCTATGTTATTTTTATTTAATCTGAACACTAATTTGGAACTGATTGCTTTGCTAGATTATGAAACAACCCAAACAACATTTCACAAATAAAAGTTCACAGTGAAATTAACGGGCAAGCCACATATATGCCCGCGTACTCCTACTTCTGCACATTCTTGAAATTCCAGTTTACATTTAGTTTTGCCTGGAATATTATTTAAGTATTCTGGACATTTTGGTTTAGTATTGCAAACATTAGGTTGTTTGTGTATTTGTGTTTTTACAAATTAGACAAGGAACCGCAGTATAAATGGCTTTGGGGCTGAAATTTCTTTTAAAATATTTTCATTTGAATTTCTCATCATAATGAAGTTCCATCAGTGCCCCTCCTCTTATATGTTTCTCTGGATAGGTGTAAAGCCACTTTATTTTTGTACTAACAAAGAGAATTTTGATTCTGGAATAGTAAAAATGTGAGAAACAGTAATTGGGAAAAACATATATGATCAGGACAGGGTGGATTTGACTCACCTTCTAAGTCTCTCTTTCTGAGGAAAGTGTCTTTTCCCTGTGTACCATGAAAGGTACTGGGCGGCTGCTGGAGGGTGCTGGGCATGGATCCAGGGCAGCCCTGGGCTCATTTACATCCACGGTCACACTAAAGGGGGTGGGGAAAGCGCTGAGGGGGCTTCTGGGAGACAGAACAGCCCCCAGCTATTGTTGTTAAATGTGGACACACCCTTCAGGTTGCCAATCCCCACGGTCCCCATTTGTTAACTCTGCCTGTTAACCCAGTTATGCTACCTGCCCTGCCCCCCTGCCCTCAAGCTGTGACCATTTGCATTTTTGACCCCCGCAGCAATAAATTGCACGCGCAAAGACTTCTTCATATAATCCACCCAGAAAGGAATCATTTATTGTTAAAAAATAACAGTGGTGAGAACTTCTTGGAAAATGCAAGTTTCCCACCTCTACTCTGCCCTCCATCTATCCTTCAGGCCCTTATGTGGACTACTTTGGTCACATTAAAATCCAGTAGCCCAGAGTACCCCAGAGGGGGGCATTTTGTTGACATGGAGGAAAGGACCATTTTAGAATAAGAGACACCATGAGGATCACTGAAGTTTCCAACCCTGAACAGAAAGAGCAATTTTGGACAACCCAAGGATGGTTTGGGGGCATTTGGGACTGGGTGAGCAGGGAGCGAAGGGAGAACGAAGAAGAGGGGAATTCCACAGAGGGAGGTGGCCTGGAAGCAAAGAACAGAACGTTTGCTTCCTTTCCTGTGGGAGCAGCTACGCTGTCCTGTAAAGACTTTGTGGGGCTCCTCTGTATGAAGTCTGGAAAGCTGCATATCTCAGGCTTATCCAATCTCTCCCAGCCCATTGCAGATTTCACCTCCTTATCCAGTCCCCACCTTAAGAGGAAAGAATGGAGTGTCATGTGAGCGGAGCACAGATGCCAGCTGTCAGCTTGTCCAAGGAGGGAAGAGAGTCAGATGCTGCACTCTTGCCTGGGGCTTCCTCAGCCCACAAGGTCCTCCGTTCAGTTCTCGTGACTTTTCTCTATTTGAGAAAACTTCTATTCCTTGCAAATTCTTGTGTCTCCTATAAAATAAAGCTACTTAGAAAATTAACAGACTTAAGAAATCAATGCTTTTCTTCCCTCACAAAGAAAGGAAAGTATTGACATCACCTGAAGGGAACTTCTAGAAGCTAAGGTCAGGTCATTTACAGACGCGCAGTTTCCATTCAAGAAATGGTCTCTTGGAAGGACTCTGTTGGAATATGTATCAGTAGAGACTTGCTGGCTGCCACAGAATTAAAACTAAAAGGGAAAGAAGTAATGTTCTCCAACCAGTAGCAATTCAATTATTTCAATAACACACAACACAAACACACACACACACATGCAAAACCAATTGCTAATGAAAATAATTCATATCTTCATGTCCTCACTCTAAAAGAAACGAATCCATTCATTTCTGACTAATGTGTCACACTGCCCAATGATGAAGCCAATAATAGTAATGATAATAGTAATAATAAGTAACACATTTCCAGCACTGAAAGAGCTTTACACGCACAATCTCATTCATTCTCTCAACAGCCTAATGAGACACTCTCACTAATTTTACAGACAAGGGAACTGAGGCAAAGAAAGTTTATGTAACTGTCTATACAGCTGGCCAGTCCCAGCATTTGGAAGCATCCAGTTTAACTCTAGAGCAGGGACTTGAAGTAACTGTTGTGTACACTTCCTCACTGCTGTCTCTCTTCTATCCCCAAATCTTGATCGATGCCAACAAAGCCAAACATTTTCATCAGGGCAAAAAGTCGCTCTATACGTAAAAATTTTATTTCAATTATAATATTCTTAAAACTACTTCCCAGGACATTTCTTAATCTTCTAAAAAATCCAATTACCATCTCGTCTTGGAGCCGTCCAGGATTCTCCATTTTTTTTTCAGTAGATAGCGGTCAACTGATTTGCATGCAACTCTACACACAGCATTGTAAACCCACTGTATCAGGGCGGTTTGGGGAGGTGAAAGGGACCCGAGTCATGAATTAAGAGGTGGTGGGATCAGGCAGTTGGATCCGTTTCAGCAAGTCTTTGATTGGGATGGTCAAATTCCAGGCATTTTTATCTCTTTTCAATGAAGCTTGCATTAGTTTTGCTTCATTTGTGCACATCACTCAGATGGATCGCAAAACCCTTTAAGCTCATTCCTTTTCAATTAGCTATTTTTGAACTCCAGCTGACTCCGTTCAGAATTGCTGTATTCAAGGAGTCTGGATTTGGGACCCCATCCTCAGTTTCAGCTCGCGTCCCACCTCCCTGTGCATAAGGAACATCGACCCTGCTCGCACTGAAAAGTAGCACCGCTTCTTGGAAACCTAAGATGCTTCTCCTTTTCAGGCATTGGGAGAAAGAAATTCTTCTCCTCCAGTACTCACAAAACCACTAAACCCACAGCCACAGGGTGGCCCCAGGACTTACCTTTTCTGTTGAGTGTGTGTGTTTGAGGCCCTTGTGGTTTTTCAGTCGAGGAGACCACAGTCCAGTCATCCCGAGCACACGTTACATCTTCACCTCATTGCTGAAAGGCCTTTCTCAGAGAGTGGGGGGCTGAAATTCTAGATCTGCACTTGCATTTCTACTGTCATTGTTTAGAGAGTTTGGGAGGACGATACGTAGTAGGAATTGCAAGAAGGGTTTAAACATACACACGTGCCCAGTGCAATTGGAAGTACCGAACTGAAATAGTAACCATCCCAGATGCTAAGAAATTAAACCCATGCTACAAAATTCCCAGATGGAAGGACCAAGATCCACTTCCAAGATATACTGACCCCAACGCTAACGTAGGAAGAGCGGCGGGAAGAGGTGGAGGAGGAAAATAAAACATGAGGCCAGAGTCTGTAGCATAGCTCATTTTATTGTTTAAACAGTTTTTGCATAGGAAATATATCTGCTTCCAGTAATTGACTGCAGTATGAGCAGCTGCTAGCAGTATAGGCTGGATATAACAGTAACAATCACATTAAGTCAAGCTTGATTTACACCAGTTTAAAACTTGTGGCAATTGAGTTCATTTGCAACCCACAAAAAGTACCCAAAGAACATTATCCTCCAACCGGGCACAATAAAACCTTCGCTAACATTCTGGCCCAGTCTGGGGCTGATCCCAGAGGTCTGAACGCCAGAAATTAAGTAACTGTCATATAATACATCCTACTGCTAAAGGTTTGTTACACGGAGATTGTGCATGTGCCTCCTTTTTGAAAAAATTTAATTAAAATACAAGGTTCTGTATTTATGGCCCATGAGGACAAAAATGCCAAAAGTTTTAAAATGGATCAACCCTGGTGTGTAGCTAGCAAGCAATAACTGACTACTCGTCACCTACAGTTGTACTAAATGTATCTAAAGAAACACACAGTCCTACAAAAGTTGTTCTCAGAGAAATATCATTGAGGTGAGGGCACCTCTTCCCAGGATGCTAAAAGTTCTATGTGATATAAGCACAAATTAACAGCTTGATGAAGACATAATCTAATGCAGCTTTGAGAAGCCTATGCCTGGGATGGAGTTACCCCTCACATTCTACAATGTTGTAGAGATTTTTTTTTTTTTCCAAGAAAATGTCATTTGAAACATATTTACAACTGAACTCAACAGAGACTGTGAAATTGAACAGGCACTGCTCATTTGTTTGAGTTTTTTGGTAAACATTTTGCTGGTTTTTTTTTTTGTTTGTTTCTTTCTCGTTTTGCATCAACTTTTTTTCAGTCCATGCAACTTCAATGCCCTCGATGAAGAATGCATAATAAGCCATACTTCTTAAAAAAAAAAAAAAAAAAGACTTCCTTCTGCATAAAGAGATATATTTGCCACATCAGTCCCTGTAGCACAGTTTTCAAAACCATTCTGTCAAAAATACAGTAATACACGACTGGCTTTAGTGTCACCAGCTCACACTGCCTTGTGTGTATGTAGGCCACCATTTGTTACTGGTACTGTATCATGCAATAAAAGTTATCAGAGGCTGGGGCTGGCGTGCTCATAGGCTAGTGGCACTGAAGCGTTTTCACAATCTCAACAATTTGAATTGCAACACACAGATATTTCTAAAGAGTCTTAACTAGTGAACCCTTTTATTATTAAAAAAAAACAAAAAAAACAAAACTACTTACAACCATTGAAGAAAGAATTGCAACAACAACAAAAAAATGTAAAAATTGACCGTCTCCAACTTGTCCCCTTTGACTATATGAACAATGTCACCAACAGATCTGTGGCACGGACACAGTACAAAGAGTTGTCATGGCAATGAGTTTGGCTGATGCAAAGGTCATTGTGCAGGGTCAAAGGGCAAAAATCAGTGGTCCATGTTACCCCCCAACTGCAGTGCTCCACCCCACCCACACAATTTTTAAGGAATTAGAAAAAAACAGGGGAACTACCAGAAAGTGCAAAATATGAAGAAGGCAGCTTTCAGCTCCTTCAGCATGGAGTAGAACATTCAATTTTGAGCTTTTACAGTTGGACTTGAATAGCCTGCACATTTAAGAAAAAAAAAGTTTGCAATAGAAACCCAATTTTTTAAAGTCCAGGAAGCATGCAGCTGGTTAATGTTAACCAAAGACCTTGACAGGAACATGTAAACTATACTGAATGTCATGCTTGGGGCCTATCTGCCAGCAATATTGTAGAGTTGTTTCATTACAAATGAATACTGTACACTGAATATGGGATAACTTTCTGCAGCCTTCGTTTCACACGGTACATAGAGTTTGAATCTAGGTAAAGAACACATGTCCTGGTGTCACACCGCTGAAGATGTCCCTGTGCAATCTCTTTTGTTGAGTCCTTATGAAGCTACAAGTCACAAATCCAAGATTCTGCTCCCTGAGGACACGTTATGTGAGACATAGCACGGTTTTGTCATTTTCTGCCTATCCTGAATGTTCTGTGAAACAACCTTAAATACCATCACGTAACAATCACAAAAACTTTTGCTAAAGGCCGTATATACTAATAAAAAGACAGTGGTGCTTCCGACATTCTGAAATGCTCTGAAAACCAACTTTTCCAATACTAAATACAACAAAATAACCTTCATAAAATATAACTTTTCTCCATTTACACTTTTTTAAAGGATTAGTATCCTATGCTTTTCAAGCACAGGAATCTGTGAAATAACTCCTAACATGGACAGATTTTTTTTTTTTTTAATACATAACTTAAGAGCCTGGAGAGTTTTAACTCAAGTCCAGTCTCCAAACAAGGAATATTCTTGTTTACTTTAAAAATGGAAACAACATATAGTTCCATTATAATTGTTAAAAAGTTAGCTTTACAAACATGGGAATTTTAATTTAAAAAAAAATTCTTAACAAAACTATACAGTGTACAAATTACTGTCTACAAGGTAGGCGGTTCATGAAGAAGACCTTTCGCTCTTCTTGCTACTCGCAGCTTCACAGATTCATTCACATATTTTTTTTTTAATGGAGCTGCCCACCCGAACATTACCCCATAACTATATTGCTATAATTAAGATTTTTGCCATGTCTTTATGTACAGTCTCCTTCACTGCCTTTTTCTTTTTTCTCCTTAGACAAGCCTCAAACGCTCATGTCACTCCAGAGGAAACACTTCAGAGGCACTGTGAGGGGTGGGCTGCAAAGCAACGCAGGGAAAGCTGAACAGTGCCGCGGAGCCGGGGCTGGAGACGCCACCCCCTACTGATGCCCTTGGGTGACCTTCACCATCCTGTAGCTCTGCAGTTCTGGGGAGGGGAGGGGCGTGCAAGACCTGCAAGGGGGGGGGCCCTTAGTCACAAGATACTTCCTGGTAAAAAGAGGAGGAGGCCGAAATGGATTTGAGATTATATAGAGAGTAGTATCTTTTTAAGAGTTTTATCTCAAAAGGAAAGGAGAAAAAAAAATGATTAAAAAAAAAAAAAGCAACACTTGAACTAGGCCTTTGTATTCAAGAGGCAGGCAGGAATACCCACAGTGTGTAACTTATTTAGCTAGAGCTGCTCATTCACTGGCAAAAAAAAAAGAGAGCGACTCTGCTCTTAAAAAAATACTGCGTGTCCTGTGAGGTTGATTTGTTCACCTACTAGGTTGAAGAGCTTGGCTGAGATGATCTGTTTTCCACCAGGGCAAGTCATCACAGAAATGACTGGACTTCCTTTTGAACTTGCGCTCCTGCTGTGCTTTTCAGCATTGGGGCTATCAAACTGAATGGGCTAATCAAACACAATTCTCAGGCCCATAAGCATTGTTCTAAAGTATTCATTATTAAATGATATGCTGTGAGAACAATAGACAGTTTATTTTATTAGGCCATGGCCTGGGGGAAGGGGGTCGGGGGCTCCTCAGGACAGCCCACCATGTGTCACTAATTCTAAAAGATTTTCCCCCTGGTAATGAATTCCCTCAATGGGACTGGGTGGGGCGGGGGGGGGGGCAGGCAGTGGGGCAGAGTAAAGTAGAACCAGCCTCCATTCACCCTCTAGCCCTCCGGGGAAATTAAATCCAATATATACTTGAGGTACCATCCCTTAAAAAAGAAATCCCATCAGCATCTGATGGGCTTAATTCATCCACAGGAAAATTCATTTCTAAAAATTCTCTATTTCCCTTCTAGTCTGGTTCTCTGTTTAAAAAGGGCAGGTAAAATGAAAACTTAACAAGACTTATTATTTTTGTTCCTTAAAAACTGAACTTTGATTTTAATCTAGAAGTCCGAATACATGTAATAATAGCCCTCTGTTCAATCTCCTGGATATTAAAAAAAATTTCCAAGCGCACTACCGTCCGTTTGAAGTAGTGAGTCCCAGGTAAATCACAGACTAACATTCATGAAATGAAGAAATGGGGAAGGAAAGTGGTGGGGAAAGGATGCGGGAGCACCCCCTCCAGCAGGATGGCATAGTTTAGAGGAGAAAGTATGCTCAGCCCCGAAGTTGAAACATCTGCTAGATGTACTTTTCAACGACTATCTTTGCTAACTATGAGACAGGCTCACTCTCCACTGTGGATCCGGAACTTTCAAGAAAAACGACCACGCCCCCCCTAAAAAAGATAAGACCGTTTGTTTTAAGCCAAGTCTGCCTCCAGGTGAATTGGTTGTGTTTGCTTGCTCTTACTCTGTTGCTATGAAAAGCAGAAAGGAGTTCCGCTTGCACCCCAGGTGGGGAGTTTGAGAGGGAAACCTGTGAAGTTGAAGTTTCTCACAGTAGGCAGAACAGTCGCTGTGCAGCCCAGGCCCATCTCAGGGTGCACTGCTTCACAGCTACACTGTAAAGTGTTAAAAATCCTCCCACCCACCCCAGAATATATATATATGTATATTAAAAAAAATCCCCTGTCCATCTCTCAGTACACAAAAGGACCTCATCACACTGCAAAAATAGCAGTACCCACTTTGGTCAATTAAAACAAACAAACAAAAAAAAAGCATACATTATTTTTTTTTTAAATCTGTGTACTTACCTATAATAACCAATACAGCTAAAAGCACTACCTACATAGGCAAAACTTGGTATTGCATAATTCGTATAAATTTGAAATCCCTCCCCCCCAAATATTAATTGGAAGATGAAAAACATGAAAGGTTAATAGAAAAAACACCAAAATACTGAAAATATTGCTGGTCGATTACAATTTTTAAGCGGCAACTATACACAGCCATGATATGCTTTATAAATGTGAGATAAAGGTATAACTGTCTAAAAAATCCATGATGTCACACATTTTTCTTCGTCTGGAGTACAAAATATTTTGTCATAAAAATGGTAAAGATTTAAAATGATAATAAATGCAGCAAAACAAGTGTAGTGATGTCACTTTTTTGTGTTTTTTTGTGTTTTTTTTTGTTTTTTAGATTTCAAGGCAAGGCACGTAATGTGGACATTATATCTTCGTGCAAATTAGGATTACTGGAAAGAGTATTTTTAATTAAAATTTTAAGAGACATAGAGGCAAAAATGTGTCTGCCCATGCACACCACAGATCTGTCAATACAAGAAATTTGTTGAACAAGGCTAATGTCTGAAAGCACCATGCAAGTATTCAGCACCCTGATTACATCTGTTTTCTCAAGAGTGCATTTTTATATCCTACACCCTGGCGTTCCCAGTTTGTAAACTGTAAGCTTTACCCTTGTGACATGGATTTGCCTGCCTCTTTGTCTCTAGAATGCAGATTTTATAGAACCTTTTGTACACCCTATGGGTTCTTGATGCAACCAGTAATTTTAAATAAATAAATTCTACCTCCTCGGAGGCTGCAGCTAAACCAACATAAGTGCTGTGTTTTCATTAATTTTTTTTTTCCTCAAGCACATGATTTGTCTTGATTTAATGCCTTTTTACTGCCCTCAAAAACTGAGGGGAAAATAAATTCGTTCAAAATTATTTTAAATTCTTTTTAATCCCCTCAATTTAGAGTCCAAGGGCTGAAGGACTTATAATCATGATTCCCCTTTAGATATAAATTTATAAATTGCACTTGCCTCTGTTAAGTGTTTCTTTTGTGGGGAAACTATTATATTAATTTTTACTGTTGCATGCAGAGATAACACTTCACCTACATAGAGGCATTTCTTCCATAGAGCCTTTGTGTTCAAACTGTTTTTTTTTTCCTTTTTTCTTTTTCTTTTTTTTTTCTTTTTTTCTTTTTTTTTTTCTTTTTTTTTTTAAGATTTCAAACTGGGTTACACACTGGAAAAGGCTGGGTTAAGGGCCAAAATTTAATAAATCTGTACTGATAACTAAAGGCTACAGAGATTTCATATATATTTTTTTTAACTTTTAGAAATCAGAGTGCTTATAAAATGGCTGGCTCATGGCTCTGTCACCCAGCACTTCTGATGCCGCCTCCTAGCCTTAGTTGGTGAGATAACCAGGAATAGTGATTCCATGCGTAAACAACAAGAATACTAAACCAATAAAACTAGCTTATCATGCAAATATTAAGGCATCTAGAAAGTCAGTTAAAATATATTGTCATAGAGACAGAACATCTATTTCCCAGCGGACTTCATGTAACAAAGGCTACTTTGCAGGGGCTGCGATCTACCATCAGTGAAATATCATCGACCCTTTTTATGTCATTACAGTTTCAACCTTAAGGGAATTAGTGATTGTAAGTGCTGCGATTGCTGGTCTATTATCTTCTTTCTTCAGTTTCTTTCCTTTCTCCCTTTTTGTTTGTTTTGTTTTGTCCAGTCTTCTCTTTTCCTTTTTTTTTTTTTAATTTCTTAAACTAGTGTTGTATTTCATGTTTCCCTCAGTTGCTTGTTTCTGCTTGAAGGAAAGGTTCTCCGATTATGTTCAAACCGTAATTTTGGACATTTGCCGGTAGGATGGGTGTCCTATTTGATACTTGGAAAGGAACCAAGCTAGCCCAGGTACCAGGACTGTTGGCAGGAGAGGGGCAGGAGGGAAGGAAGAGAAAAAGAAAAAATACAACGTTACTCTACAGCAATATTAGAAATATAAATTCCATAGGCATCAAATTACTACAATAGCTTTTTTCCAAATTGCAGTTTAATATGAGATACATGTGCTAAATTATAAACATTATACGTATGTAAGCTACATGGTCTATTTCTTTCACGGATGGTAAGACTAATTGTGAAAAAAACTCGAGTAAGACTCATCCATAGTTATTAAACTCTGATTGAGGATACTCTTCCTAAAATACTTGGTCTACTTTGATGTAAATATAATATGATTTTTTGTCAAAAAAAAAAAAAGAGAAAGAAAAGAGCAAATCTACAACAGTGCCAACATACTTTGCAAGCAATACTCTGATCTTGTTTTAATTCACCAGCAATTGTGATGTATTTCAATTTTTCACCTGCCTATCGGTTGAATAAAATTGAAAGCCGTAATGAAAGAGATTTTTTTTTCCCTTCACAATAAGAGAAAATACATTTTTCGGAAGGCCAGTGCATGTGTAGTTGGAAGCTGACACCAGAAGCCAGGGCATCCCCTGTCCCTCCGCATCAGTCATGTCTCCACATCCCAGCTGCTGTGAGTTTGGGAGTCTGGAGAGCAGCCTGGGAGAAGTCCCACAGGGAGGGAGTAAGCAGAGGAGGGGCTTGCCCCTCTCCAACCAACTCTAATTTCACCGATGTTGTATTTGGGGATGTATAAAACAAAAACAGTTCAAGAAACAGTTCTCTAATTGCTACTGGCAAAATCTCTCATTAAACAAGTATCATACAGAGGAAAATAACACGACACCTACGTGTCACAAAACAACCCCATAACATACATTCTGGGTATACCTAATCAGATGCATTATTTGTTCCAACATTCAACTAGGAACTAATGTCAGCTAAGTAACAGCTGCATAAATAATCATGAAACAAGAAAACATCCAACTGACAATTCTATACCCAGTTTTGTCATCGTCTGGCATGGAAATACAACTTCAATGTTTAAATTTAATTTATCCTTTAAATTTAATTTATATCCTTTTCTTTACTTTTGGAGCCATGAGGTGAGATAGATTCTACTATGGTAGGTATCAAGCTAGACACCCTCATTTTTTCATATTTAAATTCCAAAGGTACAAAAACCTTTATGGAATATTACCTTGAAGGAACAATTTTCCTACCTACTCCCTCTACCCCCCAAAAAGAAAAAGCGTGGATTAAAAAAAAAAAAGAACTTGATATGTAACTTTTTACTCTCATGACACTTTTAAACAAATAAAGAGGCTCATTATTACGTCTAGGTACATATTTCTGAGTTAATATTTTAACAGAAAAATATTCACAATGACCTTTTATGCTAAAGGGATTTTGTGATTAGAGTATGAGATCCATAATAACAAAGTCCATTTCTCTTTCTGTTCTCCATCTAATATAGTAACTGGTACATGGTAGGTGCTCAGTAAATTTTTGGATTAACAGGCAAATCAATTAAATATTCCAAATCACACCCAACTATATATTTTTTAAAAGTGTTGCTCATAATCACATAATTTCACGAGTACATTGCAATTTGGCCCCTATAATAAGAAAATAGGCATCTCTGAACTTAAAATTAGAGATGTTTAGTATCAACAAAAATTAACTATGCAGGAAAAATCATATAATACTTGAAACAAAAACTTCAAATAAAAAGATATGTCATTATAGGATAAAAAATCATAATTCTACAGAATAAAAAGTTGTTATTGAAACCTTTTCTAAGAGACTTAACTGTTTTCACATATTTCTCTCTTCCCACACACATCTTCAACAATTACTTCTGCATTTTGCACCACTGATTGGGCCACTGATTGGGAAGAGTGTTACATGATTCATCATGAAACATTTTCCCTCCACTGTCCTACCGCACTTGATTACATAGTACTTCTATATAGCACTACCTCATATCATAATTATCTGTATCTATGATTATCTTACTTACTGAAAGGTAAGATCTCTAAAGAAAATGACCTTATCTTATCAATCCTTATTGCTGACCATAGCTGATGCTAATTATTTCTCAACAAATAAATGACAAAAATGGATCTCCATTATTTTTAACCTAAAGCAGGAAGCATGTATACAAAACAAAAAGACTAGCTCAAATTGATAATCCTTGACAGTAAAAGAAAATGTCAACGACAAGTAAATAACTTTGCAAAATTAACGAGTCCCAAATTAAACGGGCTCTAGGAAGTCATTTAGAAACTGCATATTTTAGGAAAATAAAGTGTATTTTAATGCTTGAAAATAGATGTGACTCCTTAAATGGAGAAGTCTACTGATCAATGGCAGAAAAGACAGGAATTCAGGGTTTATTTTGCAATAGCTTTCTTACTCAGTTCTTTAGAAGAGACATGTATTGTTAGTTTATGGAAAATCCTTGATAAAAATACATAGATGCTAGTGACTAACAGGACTCTTGCTGCAGAAGAGCTAACAAATTCAATTTAGATGTTTATTTAAATCTTTCAAACCTCCCATGCTACATTATGACCACGTCAAAATTGCAGTGTGTGATATATTTGTCAATACTGTTTATGAACCTTTGGGGGAAAATAAATCTCAGACATTAACACTATGCAGACCCCATATATGAGCTTACAAGTCTCTTATTGCCAATCTGGAGGTTAAATACAGAACTGTAAGGCACAGACATTTTTTAGAGCTTTTTGGTAGTCCCGTTGAAAAAAATCTGGTAAAACTAATTCAAAGATTACGATAACAGTGCAAAGAAAAATGTTTAGCCAAACAAAATAACTTAGATCATTTAATTTCTAAAAGACAATGCCTCAAATCTCATAGTTTTTCAGGTAGAAATTTAACAGTGCTTTTTACATATCAACTCTCTCTACATAAGTCAATGTCAGTGATTGCCAGCATGGATAAAATAAACACACTTTCATATTTATGTACATATACAACTAGTTACATGTAAAATGCTTAATCGTTTTAATTTCTAATAGAATGAAAATTATATGGATAACCTTATGTTCAATCCAATAATCTGTGTCTCTGTCTATTAAGAGATGAGAGTCTCTCAACTGAAAGATTTGAAAATATTCAAAGTCAAATTAAGCTACTTCAGCAATATATCTTCAAACACTCATTTACTTGGTCTTCATTACATTTTTCATTGCCAAATCACCTTTTTTTTTTTTTTAAGGCAAACAGAAGATGAGCATGACTGAAAGTTGAAAGCACATCTTTAAAAAATATTGGGCTTCCCTGGTGTTGCAGTGGTTGAGAGTCTGCCTGCCGATGCTGTGACACGGGTTCGTGCCCCGGTCTGGGAAGATCCCACATGCCGCGTAGCGGCTGGGCCCGTGAGCCATGGCCGCTGAGCCTGCGCGTCCGGAGCCTGTGCTCCGCAACGGGAGAGGCCACAACGGTGAGAGGCCCGCATATCGCAAAAACAACAACAACAAAAACAAAACAAAACAAAAATATATATATATATATACCTGCCATACTAGTAAAAAGAGAAAAGAATACAAGTACTTTGTGGAAAATCAGGCACAAAACAAAGCCCCAAATATTTTGACAATACTTTAACACAAAGCAGAATTCACCCTAGTGACTTCTACTCTATGTACGCTCTAAGTATATAATGAGATATTTCATTAAAAATAAAATAAAGTTAAATAAAAATTACAGGAAAAATTAATACATCTGATATCATGGATCATATTTTCATATGATTCTGATCAAATGTATGATGTGGCTGCCGCCCCCCCCACCAAAGGAAAGAAACAAACAAACAAATTACTTTGACCTTAAGATGCATTAATGGTAGGTGATGGGACGGCTTCATTTTATACTGATCAGACTATCTCAGAAGCATTGTGTTTCTTCTAGGCATCGCTCTTCAAGAGAAACAAACTCTATGGCATTTCTTTGGTGAAGAAACTCACCAAATCATGTCATTTGAGGAACATTAAACGGAAACAGGGAAGACATGATAGTTGAGTTGAAAAGAAACATAGACTTGTTCCATACGGTTCAGGTAGACAGAATTAGCGTAAAGGCAGAAACTTCCAGAAGATACCATGCTGAGGGCCTACTATGAACAAGGTGCTATCTTGGGCGTTTTACATATGCTATGTCACTTAATTTTCTCAATGAACTCTTGAAATTGCCATCATTATCCCCTTTTCACAGATGAGAAAGTTGAGGCTTAAACTCATCCAAAGTTACCCACCTAGATCTCAGATATGAATCAGTTCTGATTCCCATGGCCATTTAACTATTATACTGCTTCCCTGGGAAGTTAGACATTGACCAAACATTCAAAAGAACTTATGAACAGAGTTTTCTGAAGGCAAAATGTATTTGCTTCAGGAGACAATGAATTTCCCATGCCCCACACAGCTGGCTAGTGCTGCAGCAGACTTGTGCACAGAATATGTGATCGGTCTGGGTGATCTAGCGAATATGAAATTTGATATATCTATCTCCTTTGAAAACAAAGCTAATTGAGAGTGACGTTATGGTGAGGATTAAGGAGGAAGAAGATACCTCCTTCTTCTTTTTAAAAATGATACACTATTTATATATTTCTTAACCGGGACAAATTGGATAAAATGGCTAGTCTTTGTATCTACAAGGAGTAAAGAGACTCTGTACCTTTCAAAGAAAGAAACTGAGAAAACTCCTCTGGACAAGTCAACATTTGACTTGGTTGTGCTTTATAAAAATTATACATTCTGTGACTGTGTATTCTAGGCCAAAAAGGGTTGGGTCCTTAGCTTTTAACTTGGTACCCACGCAAGAACCATGGCGTACCAAATAAACATATATGGAGTCATAAGTTTAGTAAAGAACCAAAGTCAAAGGCTTCCTTCAACTATTTGTCCTGAAATAAAAGCTAATTGAAAAATGGCAAAATTCATTTATTACTAGTCTGTGTGCATCTGATAATGGGTTGGGCAACCCATTTGTCAAACATTTTATGAAATGTCAAAGTATCCAGTGTACTAATACTTTTCAGGGGAATAATCGTATCACCCATTCAGATTTTACATACTGATTTAATCATACGACTACCATATTTGCTTTAAAGATAGTAAGTACTCTTTTAAGAAGCTTAAAAAAATATTACGGGAATGAAGCCCCAAGAACTGTATATATTCATACGTACCTCAACTGTACCAGTAGCCACATTACTTACAGACAGCAATAAAAGTAAGCAATGGCCCAGAAAGCATGGAAAATAAATTCAATAAATACCTTAAGTTAAAAGCAGGATTTGCCCTTAATTCCACTGTACCTGTTTCAAATACCCCCAAGAAGGAAAGTTTATTACTTCCTTGGCTAAATCTTTCTAATTTTGTTACTATAATATGAACACACAGGTATTAGTATCTCTCCCAAAATGCACAATAAAAAATTTTCCCTATTAATAGCTAAAATCTACCTGGAAAAACCAATCAAGGGCAGGCTAATTAAGTATTAAGTTAGAAACCATGCTGTCCTGGATGTGTGCATTTGGACTGGCGGCTTATTTCAATATAACACAAATGCTGCAGACTGTGTCTTATGAAAAAATGCTCCATCAGACCAGGGGAAGGAATATATGGGTAGTATTTAAGTACCCATATATTTAGGAATTATTACATAAATTATTATACATAAAGAATAGATCTAAGAATTCATTCATGTATTAGAACAAAGAAAATGGTACTTATTAAATATACTAGTTGCTAGCACTTACCTAGTGTGTGCATTTGCCAGGCACTGATCTATGTGCTAGACCTACTTTAAAGCTTTCAATCCTCATAACACACTTATGAGAAAAGTACCATTATTATTCTGACTTTACAGATGAGGAAACTGAAGCTGGGAAGTTGTGTCTTGCTCAACCCCTGCTGCTGTTAGATTGTAGAAGCCAGGATTTGAAATCTAGCAGCGTGGTTCTAAAACCTACATTCTTACCCACTACACTTCACCTAATCTCCCTCTTCTGTGAAACACACTACTTATATTACTAAGCAAGAATTCATATTATCCTTGAATTATACAAGAGATTCTATGAATTGAGGCCCAAATCATTTAGGCACACTGAAATTCCCAAAGAATATAACTTTTGAGTCCAAATTTCAACACAAATACCTGTATTTTATTTATTCAATTCCAGATCCTTTTCAGCTGAAGGCAATATTTACCTTTTTTGATGTACATACAGACGTGGCTGTATGTCAGTAACTTGCTTGTTGCGTTCCACTTCTGATGCAGCTAGACTAGAAGTGAAAGTGCTTTACACAGGTCTTGGGTTTCTTCAATTTATTTCCCCCATTTTTAAGTATCATTATTGCCATCGGAATGATCCTATTTGCATGCAAGATGATTCCTAATGATTATTACTATTTGTAACAATCTGTATTGGAAAGCTCCCTGGCCGGCTCTTACCTAACTGCAAAGTACTCTTGCGGGCTCTCTGAGAAACACCAAATATCATAAACTGCAGGTGTCTCAATGGAATTATTCTAACTGCAAGCAAGAGCACTTCATAGTAATGAAAGAGAAACATATCTGTTTCTTAACTAAGTAGGTAAATAGCCTGCTTTATTGCTAGCTACTCCTTGGGGACCAACGATTTTGAAAATAACATATCCAATCGGTAGGCTATCAAAGCTCATTAATTTATATTCAGTTGTTTCAGGTGGGTTTTGTTATCAGGGCATGCTGGATTGCATGTTAACTTTACTATGTGTGAGTACTAGCATTTTCTAAATAAAATAATGGCATATGCCAGTGAAATATGTCATCCAATGAAAAGCACAGGGCAAGAAGAGCCTTTATGTATGGGGCTACTGCAGCTAACTACCTAATGTGTACATTATAATGTCTGTACTCTTTTAGTAAACAGCCCTTACAAAATCCTAGAAGACCCTTCAACAAGGCAATCTATATACTTGAAAGTAATAAAAACTTATTTCCTTAAAATGTTTACTTTAGACATAAGTAGGAAAAATACTCTTCCCCTAAACAGACCAAATTAAAAAAAAAAACCTAAAAACTGTGTTCCATATTTTTCATGTTTTTGAACTGAAAGTGGAAGATAGAGATTTACTATGAAGACGACTAATTGTAAATAAATTACGGTACACAGACGCTTATGTATCTAACAAGCTATGTAGCTGTGTGAGGTTTTAGCCAATTAAAAATATAGAATTATGAGGCTCAAAGTAGCGATTTGATCTCCTCCCACAGACTGCACCACAGCGGAGAATCCTACGTGTGGATTTCCATCCTCTTTCTCTAGTCTGTATTCCTTTCTATCCCCGGGCTCCTTTTCAGTGCTATTGTTACAAGTGCTACAGCTCCCCTTATTAGCATATGTGAGTCTTCAACAGCAGACAAAATTCCCTACAAAAATAGTGCTTCCAAATAGTGCCTTTCACTAGAGAAAATCACCCAAGGCATACCAAATTAAATAGAAATGTAAGTTTTATACAAAAGCAAAATGTGATTCTTTCCCAAATGATTTTCATTGAAAAGCAAAAATCAGTGTTATTTGCACAATTTCACCTCTAAAGGACAGAACTTTTCTGTCTCAGAATTCCTAAGCATAAAATCAAAAATGATTAAGGAACTGAACATGTTTTTATGTTATGCCTGCTACTCTGTTCACATGTGCAAAAAAACCTTCCTTCTCATAAAACAAAGATTAACAGAGGAGAGAATAATTGTAGCTGTCTGCAATTTCTGAATATTCAAAATTTGTGTTCTTCAATTTCTTGAACTTTTTCTCCTTTTGTAATTTGTCATTACGTTTATTATCACGTTTACTCATTCATATGCTTTGCTATCTCAGTAAATACGACTGAAAATTCACTATATACCTCCTAACAGCACTAGCAAACATGAGAATCAAAAAGTAAGTTACTAAAGGGTGCGCTGGCCACTGACAGAGCTGATTTCTCAGGGAACTAATACATATGTAAATATGGTACTTTCCATGAAACATCTTCAAATCAAGGAGGTGTTTAATATACTTCTTTCATGGCAAAGGGTTAATCAGCAAGGTTTACATTTGGGAATTTTCGGCATCATGTTCCTCCTTCTCCCGCAGTACAGCCAAAAATCATCTGACAGGAAACGTAAGATTAAGTTTGTCCTACCTAAGCGAACAAAGAGTGCTCTGAACAGGCAGAGCGGGAACTTTTCTAATCCTGCTGGAATCTGCAGCGCTGCTCAGAAAATATCGCGGAAAAAGTTGTTTTCTCTCCTCTAACATCTTGTCTCTGGGTCATCCCATTTTGGTCCCACTGCAGATCCTGCTGCTTCTCCCATAAAGGTTAACTTAAAGCTCCAAACATAATCATGTGGAAAATGGACATTATTGATTCCTATGGTCCATTGTTCCCCTAGCCTAAGTCCCTGAAGTTCAAGTTCAATCTGGAATTACATCATGTCTGGTTTCTCCTGGTTACCAGACGGCTTGAGACGTGACCACGGCTACAGAAAAAACAAACAGCCTTCTTCACGCTTCGGCTCCCCTATCGATTCAAACGTAAACTTTTTTTCTTTCTCTCAAGTATGCTTCAAGTATGGAGCATGGTTAATTTAGAGATTAAGCTCCAAATTAGATTATCTAATGGCATCTTAATGGATTGCTGACCCATTTCCTGTGGGATGGCAGCATGCAAGTCTGGCTGGAATACAATTAATTTCTTAGGAAGTCTTCTGAAGAGTTTCCTAGATAAAAAGGAAACGCTGTGTTGTGCAAATCTTTCTTTACAAACGGAGAAAGTTAGGCAAAACTGCAACAAATCCCAATGTATTTTTCAACAGCCAGATGACAGATACTGCGTGTGTGTAAACACCAGATAAAGATCAGTTTTAAGAACGATCACATTAAAATTTTTGATTTCATAACAGGTACAAATAATTTTTAGGTAAATGGGGAAGTAATTCTTTTAAATAGAATATCCAAGTACAAAGAACAACACTACTTAGCAGCCCTGGTTCCCAAACAATGGTCATGTGCAGTTTTGGCTTTTGCAACTCCCCTCCTTGAACGGGATTCTTCCGTTCATCTACCTTATCAGCATTTCTATCCTAGTCCCAGAGTGGTTCTAGGGGCCCAGAATGGTGTGTAAAAAGTTGAACATTTTGAACACACTTTAGAGCTGACAGCTGAAAAGGAAATTCAGCACTCTGAGAAGAAAGTTCCCCCCAGAAACTCCAGGAACAACCCAGCTGTTGTACCGTAGTTATGTGTCAAGATAACAAACTGAAAGCAGGAAATGCTAACCTAGTGAATTTGTAGGGATGGTCTAGGTATAACGTTGAAATACAGGTTAACTATTAGCATTACGTAAAACCCTTTAATTACATATTACCCTTATCATACATGTGCTGCATGTATACACACACATGCACATGTGTACATGCATGTACACACATACATGGCACACATATACATATATTTACATACAAACATAGTTTGCACCGCAATATTGAAAGTTATTTTGTTTAAATATTCATTCTTGAGTCGTTGAGGACATGTATCTTACAAAGAAATTTTATGGACAAAGCAGTGAAAATGGTACATGGTTGAGGACAGGGTTATGCAAACAGGCTTAGATGTATGAAATGAACGCTATTACTCCTTCTTTTTTTGCCCTCCTTCTCCTGACCAACCAGATTCAAATAATCTTTACTGGCTGCTAAATTTCTCCTGGGAAATCAAGCAACTCTCTAGAATTGCAGTAATAAACGACAATTTCTTACAAAAACACGTGTAAAGTAACTACAGAATGAAGTATTCAACCCATAGAAAGGAACTGCTAACACATGTAACATGGAAAATGGCTGATAAAAGTCTCTTCGGTGCCATTCAATTATGGCATCAGCAGAAACACAAAAATCCCTCCAATTATTTCAGTAAAATCTTCATTTATTCATTATTTCAGAGGCTGAGCAAATGGTTTGTGTAAACATATCCTTCAGTAACACACACATGTTTATTTTAGCCATCTGAAGGCTGCTGCTATGTTTATAGAAGCCATCAGACACATACAGCCACTCACTTGTGGCTTTGCCTTTTCTTGAAAGGGGTGAAGAGGGAGAAGAGGGAATGAAACAATAAATCCAGTTTCTCTTTTGCATAAAGCACTACCTCCAACGTTTTTAAATAACTTCTGTTTATGTTATTCTTGGATTGTCCTTTGGCTTTCTTGTTCATTCAATTATATTGCTCTTTCATATTTGCTAGTACAAGCTATGTTCTGGCTATAGTTTCAAGAAAGAAAGCCAGTTAGGGAGTTAACTGCTGTATTTGTTTATACCCACGTAACTCACATATGTAGCAGTGTAATTTGTCCACATCAGAGGACAAAGCACAGACACAACAGTACCCTTATGAACAACATAAGCAACTCATCATCACCTATTACCCGGCTAAGAGCTGAGCCCCTCCAGCCTCAAGCAGAAGTAAGCCCTCCACCAAGGGATTTCACTCTGGGTTGACTGCAGTACGTGACCTTTGGGTTAGAAAAAAATTCACATTTTCAAGACGCAAGCAACACACACACACACACACACACACACACACAAATGGCTCACAAAATTCTAAGGTCAAAACAACAGAACACCTTCAGGGTTGCAACTTAATAAGTCTGTGAAAACTTTCCAACGGAGTCAGCTTTGGTTCCGAAGAGAATGTTTATACATTGGGGGTGGGGGGCGCGTGGAGAGGGAGGAGGGTGGAGGAAGTCTTCCAGTTTTGATTATACTCACTCAGCTCCCTCAGCACTGCCATTTTCAGCCCTGAAGAAGGAGCTGCTTTGACATGGAAACACCTCCACAGAAGGATGGGCACGTGGCAGAAAAGGGGGCGACCATGGACAAGTGATTATACGAAGAAGGTAACGGTAGCAAACAACAATCAAAACAAAGCAAAACCAAAACACCTTCTTTGCTTTGTCCTTTGCTACCACAAAGTCTCCGGGGATTGCCTTTTGTTCAAAACAAAAAGCAACAACCACAACCAAAATAACGTGATATTTTCTTTATTCCATTAGGACAAAGGCAAATGATTTAATTCTCTGGTTGGATAGACAGACATTTCTCATGTATTTTTAATTTATTCAGATCATTCTAAAGTTGCAGCAGTGCCCTGAAGATTTTAGATGTCTGTTATCTGCCTTAAAAGTAGTAGTGTTACAGACATTTGTGATTTCTTTTTTCAATATCTTTTCTAGGAAAAAAAAAACTACTGAGTTTCCTAAATAACTATAAGACACACACTATAAACCATGAATAAATTACGAATATGTTATGCCACAGACATGACCTATTTTATGATCAAATATGGACTCCACGTGTGCCCATTTTTGATAAGTATAGCAAAGCAAAGCAAATTCCTGTCGCATCTGAGCACGTTTACTCTGAACTGTATGATACTTGGATTTTAAGAACGGTGAGGGTCTGTATCAAGTCACAGTGTGTCTGGGACTGCCCACCACAGAGATTCAATAAATACCTGTTGAATGTATGAACGTGATTCCTGCCGTTATCAATTATGTGCCCTCTGAATCATGATAAAAAGGGAAGAAACAAACCAAAAGCTACCTTCGTCAAGCTTTTTGAAGCACTAAGGCCATTCTACATATCATGATCTGCTAATCCAAAAAAATTATTTTTGAGAGAGAAAATAAAAGAAATCTTAAGTACATGAATTCCAATTTTTTTTTCTGATTATGACCTGAAACTGATGACCACACCACTTTTTCACCAAGAAGATGATTTGTAAGATGAACAATGCTCTCCTAAGAACTGAGTTTAGTCGTCATATTAATTCACTCCAATACCTGTGTTCTGTGGTGATTCACTGTCCACTCACCTTTTCCTTTTGGGGATAACAATGTTTGAGTTGAAACATCACTGCAAACTAGGTACAGTTATAGTTTAAGTCTTCAATAATTTATATCCTTATTTCGCTTTAATGTACTTTAGCGATACTACCCAATTTTAGATAAGTAAATGTCAATCAGTAATCCACAGATTGGGAAGTTCACACAGCTATAGCTACATTTAAAAACACAAGTTCTTTCCATCTGACTTGCAATTTTTTCTAAATATGTTAAGGCTTGTATGTAGAAATGGGCCATTTAGCCAACCAACAGAGCATGGAATATAAGGATAAATAAAATTAGATCCAAACATTGTGTTATCAAGTTGAATCAAATTAAATTTTAAAATACTTACTAATAAAGACTATTTAAATAAATAGTTTATCTTCTTTCACTGAGTTTATCTTCTTTTTTGTAAGTATATATTGTATTTTTTCCAAATGGAGGAATAATATAAGCTTCGTGGAAAAAAATCAAAATAGGTAAAAATGTACACATTTTAAAGAGGATGTTATACTAATCTTTAAAAAGAGGAAAAGTCATATGGTATTCATTTCAGGTAGTGAATTAATAAAAAGTCAACAGGCTTTTAAAACAGAATCCAACTAATTTTCTTAATTTTTACCTGAGAAAAAAGTGGCATTTCATTAATTTCATTCTTTGAAACTTTACTCTTCAGCAGTTTCTATGAAGCATATGGAGATGCGCAGCACGTTTACAACTGATACCCAAGTATGTACTTTTAACACAGGGATGCTTAGTAAAGAGAGGATGACAGTCATAACACAGTTGGAAAATTATGTTGGCTCTACTTTTGTTGAACTCCTTATGGGATTACCTCACTCTCTTCTGTAAATTTTTATCTCATTACATAAGATTATACCATGAATTTTAATCATTTAATTTGTCAATTTGACACAATTTATTCTTTATTGAAATAATTCATAAGAAGCTGAATTAGCACTACTTACTTTCTAAAACCAGTACATGAGACAATATCAAAACTAGTTTCGAAAATGAAGTTTTAGAATGATTTTCTCAGCCAACCAAATAAAGTCAGCTCTCAGTGATTCACATCAATGTGTAAAAAGAAGTTAAAACTTTACTTAAACAAAATTCCTTCTCTAGCTATTGATTCCAACAATCCCCCCACTCCAAAATTCATGAGTGTTGCTAATAACAGTTAAATTGACTGATTTGAAATTTTTCTTTTAGTTAGCTTTTTCCCTCTGAGAGGGGAGTAAATGAATAGTAAAATGGCTTAAAGTTAACAGTAAAGAAAAAGAACTGAAATGAGAAGAATCTATAATGTGAAAACCCCATGCTTTTTCCTCAGACAGCTGAAAAAAAATCTTCCCTAAAACTGTGATTTCATTTTTCAGTTCCTAAAATCTAAGTGTCAAATCCCCTCCTCCCCACCTCCCCCCAGTATTATAAATCGTTTACAACATTTGACAGCACTTAGGAATTCCAGTCACCAATTAGCATATGCTCTAATCTCCAATTAATTTGAAGTTGCATCTAAATGAGAAATAAAGGAAGAGGGTAGGGAGAGAAGGATGATATAGCCAAAACAACTAAAATTTTAACATATATATACTTTCTGTAAAGCTAGTTAGAAACACACACTATAGCTCATGTAATTTTAGGTGTAAGTGTAGGGTTGGAAATAATTAAAATGTTACCTTTGCCAAGTAATTCCCAATGTATCCTCACTGGTACTGGGGTATAAATGCCTGCCGTTTTGATTCATGGTCCAGTCACAAATCCTCAGCTGTCAATTGAAACCTAGCAGTCAGATATGGATCGAGCAGTACTACAGTTTTTAGTATTTAAATGAACACATGCAAACTAGTACTGTACATGGCATTAACCTTACTTTCCCAAGAGGCAACTTAAAAAAAAAAAAAAGAGCAAAAGAAAACCTTACTCTGAAAAGCAAAATTCCTAGACTGTTTTTCAGAAAAAGCTATTGCAATATGCTTCTCTATTAATTAAAGCATACAAGAGAAATGAGTGCTTAGAACATAACAATTAGACATTAATTAGAGTACAAAATGTGCTGAAATAAAAGCAAACGTTAATGTTCAATAGAGAGATATATTTTAGAAAAAAAATTTTAAAAGCTTTTAAAAATATGTAACATACCAAATAATCTGCACTGAGTAAAATAATCAATAACTTTTAAGCATGCAGTTTGCAAAACACAGAAGACATGCAGTTTAGAGGAGAAGGGTCCCACCTTATGAACATCCTCCCTAACTTATGTTTAGAAGCATCAAGGGATTCAGTTTTAGATGTTTACTAATTTTGTTTTATTCAAAGTAGCTTTTTTTCTTTTCAGACAGAGTTGATAAGAGTTTCTACTTTTATTTTAAACTCGGAGTAATGGCATTGGAAATACTTTACCACATCTGAATAGAGTGAGGAATGCGCTGAATACAAGCTGAAACGAATTCTTCCCAGATCTCCAAATCATCAGCTCTGCCCTTCAGAGGTTGTTCCAGTAACCCTATCCAGCTCTGTTTGGTTAACAGCTGCCCTACAGTGCTAGCAGATTTATTGAAAAGATATATTGCTTATTTTTATCCTTAAGAAAGTAAACTTATCTGGCTTTGGGGGGAAAAAACACACTAGAAAATCATGGGTTTTAATCTGTAGAGAGCTATGCTGTAAATTAACTGAATCTTGCATTGAAAAGATGACTTATTCAAAGCAGTCCACTAAACCTTGTTTGCTGCTTTTCAGTAAGAATTTCTAGAAGATGATGATTGGAGCCAAAGTCCCTTTAAACTCATGATAAGTTATTTTAATCCTTTCTGATAACATTATGGCTAAAAAAAAAATTGGCTATTAAGAATCTTTTCCTTTTAGACTCTAGTTTCTATACACTCTAGGTAATAGTGATTCTGGAGTTTCAGAATATTTGGTTTTGCTCATTTTTCTACAGATCTATGAGGCTCCAAAAACACCACCTAAAATTCCCCAAACATGTATTTTAATTATACTGATATTTCAGGTAAAAGTAATTTTATAAATTAAAGAACTGAAAATTAATTAACCAATCAATTAATTAACTAATTAAAAAGCTGAAAAAATTCCCTTAATGTAGACAGATAGATAGGTTGAAAGATATGTAGATTTTGCTTAGAATATATGTCATAAATAAGCCATATATCAGTAAAGAAATTAAATTAGAATGAAAAATATTCTTAAAATGGACCTTAATGCTTGCATAAAGGAGAAAATTTTATGGCAAGATTTTTAAAAAGTGCTCAAAATGGAGCATCTCATCAGAAATGCAATGTGATGGGGCAATTTGAAAAATTATTTCTTCAGTAACAGTAGTCAGTTGGCTCCTTCAAAGTATATTCTTTTCAAGCAATACTATGAAAACAATCTAAAAATAGTTCAAGAAGCTTGGCTTCGTATAAAGATTACCTTAAGGACCACTCATAGATTCTGCTCTAGTCCTAGTTTTGAGTCAAGTAAACATTCTGAAGAAGAGAGGCAGAGTAGAGCAGAGCTCTAGGCAGAGCACATGTTAATTCTGCTAATAATTAATTTCAGGTTAGTTTCTATGAGCCTCTCAGGTTATATTGGAGAAATTTTCATAAAGAAAAGTTATTTTCACAAAGCCAGGTGACCTAAATATCACTCACTGATTGGCTTGTTGTCTCCCAGACAACTGGAGACACTGTTGTCTCCTTGGAAGAATGCATATGTAAATCAGTTAGTTTTTTGTTGTTCATGTTGCTAATTTTTTGTTTGTTTCTTTGTTAATCATCCCTCCAAAATGTCAAGAGGGCTGTCTTTGGCCACCCGTTGAACACTTAAAATCAACATACTTTTGGACTTTCTCTCCTAACAGTAGTCTCAAAGGGATGAAACCTGACTACAACTATTCATTTTCAACCATACTTAAGGTACATATGATCAAAATATCTTCTCCCAAACAGATAATTATGCTTAAATACAGAAAAAATGATCACTGAGTATATTTAACAATCTACATGCCAAAGAAATGGGCAGGATATCAATTAGTATTGAATTAATTTCCTTTCAGTTACTGAAAATATAAAATAAAATTTAAATTTATTTAGCTATTTAGATTGTGGACTGGCATTATCAACATTTCCAAAAGTTTCTGAGGAGAAGTACTTATACCTGCTTATATGTTATAACTTACTTAACCAGGTTACTTGACCAAGAGCCTTTGAATTAATAATTAACCTCTTGATTAAGCAAAATTTTAAAGGTGATCGTGTGGACAGGGGAAACAATAAACAATTAAAATAGAAACTGTATATTCACTGAAAATTTCCATGATACTAATTCCTAATGAAATCAATTCCTAAGAATCTTGTTTGAATAAGATAGTCCTGACTCAGCAAATTTTGAACAGATTCTCAGGTGATGAAAGGTTAAGTGTATTTAAGCTTCTTTTTGGAACATGTTAAATATTCTTGGTATTAGCATAATTCAGAATTCCTAACCAAAACGGATTTTACTTTAGACTTTAAATGTTTAAAATAATAGGTGATAATCTTATTTAAGTTTAGGGTAGTGATTCCTCAATTTCTGTCCTGTGAGAGGGTAGGTGTTATGTAATTTAGCTATCAATTCTTTTTTTAAATTAAATTTTAAATCTTTAATTTTAAGTGGTACATAAGTACATGCCTTTCATTAACATAAAAATTTTCTGCAAAGCTTCAACAACGCCCTAGTGATTTTTCCAAGTATTTTTCCTCAAAAAATAGGGAGATACTTTTTCCCCCTATAGTAATCAAGTTTAAAACACCAGGGGCAAAGTAGTTTAGAAATTTAGTTTGTTAAAGTTGTGTTTGTAGCAACTCGTACATTTGTAACAATACAGACTCTTTGACAGATCTGATCATATGCACATCCTCACAGAAATGCACACATATAAATAATTTTAATTCTTTAATTTATATGCATCCACAAACATGACATAAGATTGTCTAGAAAATTAAGGTAAATTTTATATTAAAACAATTATGCCCAGATTTCCAAAAGCAAACAGAAGGTGAGGTAAGGAAGTTTAAGATTCTCCTTCAAAAAAGCTATGAGTGAAGGGATGGGGTTGAAAAAATCCAAACTAAGAAAGAAGTGAAGGTAAAGTTTTCACTGCATATGTTCTTAAGATGATGTCCCTAAAATCTCTGGAATGAGAACCTTGTTCTTAGCCCAACTCAATGAGTTTCAGAAAAACAAGCATGGGGACCACCTAGTTCCCCTCAAAAATCTGCCCAAGGGGAAACACCTAAGATCTGGATCATTATCCTTGCCTACACGACACTCAAATATTCATGCAGGTAGAATCAACATTGCCTGTGATTTCAGAATAAGAGTTTGTTTATTCACATGACGGCCCTCCATTGTTATTAACACGGGCTTTTGTTAAATGCCTCACAATTAGCTTTGGGAACAAAAGAAAGAAGGTAAGAAAATGTTCTACTTTGCTGGACTCAGCAAACAGTACTAACAGTCCCTTATGATGACAACAGCTTTCCGTTGAACCAATAAACCATTAAACTGTAAACAGAATAATCAACACAGGTAAATTTATCTTTTTGTTTTTCTTTTTTTTAAGCTTACAGGGACCCTCAAGGGAATATCTTGAAAGGTGTGTTTTATGTTCTTCTAGGTTTCTTCATTTCTCCAGATAGCCCCCAAAGAAACAGATTTTTTGGGGGTGGGGGTGCTTTTGGGGGTGGGGTGATTAAAACGATTAATCCTTCAGGATTCATATTTTCCTCTTAACTCTTAGATTAGTTGATTTTTATTTTATTAATCACCTACCAGAGAGCAAATAAAATGGCCTCTGAATGAAAAGGATGTAGCTTTACTGAACAAACAAAATGGTCAAGATAAAATTGGGATACAGGTGGAGCATGTAAACATATAAAAATGAAAAAGATATTCAAGGTCATCCTGGTACCTTAAAGTTACATCTAATATCAATTTCTGAAAACCGTGCTTCTTGATATTTAATAAACACGGTAGGATTAAGTTAAATGGGTATGCATAGTTCATGAACTAAATAAACACTACTGACCATAAATCATAAGAACTAGAAAATGAAAAGTTTTTTTTTTTAATTTTTAAATGGAGGCTACTTTCATCTGTAAAATTTAAGATTTCAGGGGAACTTGGAGATCATGTAGTTCAACCTCTTCATTTTCCTTTCCAAGATAAGAACAGGACAGAAAGGTTTAAAGGCCTGTCCAAGGTTAGACATGTCCTGTCATGTCACTAAAACCACACCTTCTGACTCCTAATCCCTGTTTGTCTGCCACGACACAAGTTTGCCTGTCATTATTCTTTTCCTACCCTACTTTTCATGTGCAGCTCAAGAATATTTAAGGCTAAAATGTCTATAATTATAACTCTTCATAATTTCCTTTATTTCCCTGATTCTGCTTAGACCTTCTGAAGTTAAAAATTTCAGAAAAGAAAATCGTCTCCCTTGTGATTGCATTGACTGAAATTTAAGGTTAGAGCAAACGATTTTATTTTTATGTTCTCTAGAATAATTTATCTGGATATTAGCCTTTGATACCCAATAAAAGTAAGTGAATGAATGAATGATAAAAGACAGACTTTGGAAGGTTTTTTATTTTTTTTTTTTTTATTTTAAGAACTAGCCAAAAAGCTAAACATTTGCATAGCCATTATTTTGAGTGAAACTTCCTTTAAATGTGTTTCCTTTCCAGCTAGCATATGTGAAAGGTGACCTCTTATCCATTTACATACCTACCCAGAAGTCATGTGATAGGGTTTTACGTCAAGCTGTCAATTATGATAACAGACACAATAAGAACAGCCCAAGTGTTGATAGCCTGCTTCCTGACTTTATTGAAAAGTTTGTTGATAGTCTACTTGTGGCCTTTCAATTGCTTGCCTTTAATAAAAGACTACCTTGCCAGTGGTTTTAACGTACCTAGCTTTGGCTTTGCCATTTGTCAGGACAAATATTATAAAGGGATTTCAATGAATATCTTAGATAAACAAACATAAAATCGTACAGAGGCAACGTCTTAAAAAGGCCATTGGGTGTAACAGAAATTTTTAGTGTCATGAAAAGTCCTTTCAAATTCTAGTTTCAAATTTTTATCAAGAAAAGTGTTGAAATATTTTCATAGAAAGTAGCCCAGTGACTGAAATTGAAATAAGAGCATCATACAATCATGCAAGAGATGTAACATGCGGAAGCCCGGGCACCAGTAAAATCCATGCAACTGTGAGAAGTAATGCAAGGACTTGAGTCGATCAGCCCACTGATTCATTAGCTCTAATGATAAGTAGCATATATAGTCAGGAGATTATAATTTTGAGGTTATGAAAACAAGCCTTGTATTTTATAAACTAGAGCTGGCTTGACTTTGTTGTCTCAGGGAAGGCAAAAGTGACCTCCCATTTGCTCCATCTCAAATCTCAAATCCATATCAAAGGTTAATATGTACCTTAGCCCAACTCAATGAGTTTCAGAAAAACAAGCATGGGGACCATCTAGTTTCCCTCAAAAATCTGCCCAAGGGGCAACACCTAAGATCTGGATCATTATCCTTGCCTACACGACACTCAAAGAGTAATAGTATTTGAATAGTAATTGATATGAATAGTAATCGAATTACTTCGAATACTAATCTTTTATTTCCAAACAAGAAGCTTCTTAGCTACAAACTTTTTTTCCAACTTGCAATAAGGGCTTTGTAAATATGTTGTACTGATGTATAACAGTAAGGATTTATACTTTTATTATGGCCTTACACTCTAGTATAACGGTGATCAAATTAACTAGACCTTTTTATATTACCAAACTTTCTATGACTACAAAGAAAGAAGGCCTGCAATTTAGCAAGTTCATTATGAGGCTGATCAATATGAAATTGGTGCTAATTCAAGTAAGCTGTCTCATATTTGCCATTTATACTAAAATTGTTAGACTGGATTATACAAAAATTTCTGTATTTTCTAAGCAATACCCACTACTCTGCTATATAATTCCCATATTCTTGGGGAGATGAAATTTAGGAAGTGTGGTTTCTTCACTGCCTATCATAATGAATGTGCACAGTGTGTTCAGGAAGTATAAGGAGGAAAGGAAACACCGCATTTTACTAAACTTCTGTGAAGTTAAGCCAGAGAGGAGGTCCTTGACACTTCTGAAAAAGTTCCAAATCATAAAAAGACATTTCTCAGCAGAGACTAAAGAGTTCGGTTTGCCAAAAACCCACAAGTTCTTCAAGCCACCACACCATCGTCCAACAGAAAAGTTAAAGAATGAAGTTCCAATTGAAGTTCTGATTTTAAGATTTCCCCCATGCCAATAGTGAATGCATTAAATAAGCCAATCATCTCAAAGACAGTCTAGTTCCAGACCTTGAAAAACACTCAAGATTGAGTTAAGAGATAAAGGGAAACTTTAAAGTTCTGATCAGCTGGCATGAGCTGATTATTATGACTAATTAGAGGACTGTTTTTAATGGAAAATAATCAATTGTTTTAAAGAAATCTTTTTTGACATATTCTTCAAGATTATGTGATTTTATTTTTCAGATTCAAATGAGATATCACATTAAGAATGGTAGTGGAATTCCTGTGTCAGAAAAACTATATTTCAAGGCAGTTAGCAACCAGTAATGATCAGTAATAACCATTATAAAAAGGAGCACAGTGATGTATAATTACTAATAACAACTGCATGTATTCCAAGTTAATGGTTATAAAAGCTTATGCTTTTAGTATTCAGATTTGCCAAAATGAATGTATTACTCTTACCAGTGGAGTACAGGGTTAATTTTAATATTTCCCATCTTAATTTAAGAAGTCAGTGTCCTTGTGTGTTAGGAATAATTATATTGAAAGCTCTGCTTTAGTGTCATTGTGTGGAAGGATTATTTATAAGACAGTCAAAATTATTCAACAATTTTAAATTTATTGTTATCTCTAATTTATGTAGGCTATATTAAAGTTCTTTTCTAAGAAAAAAATAGCACTCAACAATGCACATCAATACTTTTCATAACCTAAAAGGATAAATCTTTATAAAGCAGTCGCCAATAAACTGAAGAATGTACCTGGTGACAATATTTATTCTTAAGGGGTCATGTATATTAAAAGCTAAGGGGAATGTTTAAAAGAACTCTCTCAGACTAAAACCATTGCCTTTCTAATTTTGAATTTCTCCCAGCTAATATAAAATGATTGATTACCTTTATTTCATGTACCCCTTGATTTTTCTTTCCATTCATCACTGAGTACTTTAAACCAAATGCATTTAAAACCTGCTGCTAGAAGAGTGGTCTCTTTTAAATCTTTGGAAAGTAATGAAAGGACACAGTAAATCAATCTCATTTCTGCTGTACGAAAGAATAACCTTTACTCTACTGAAGTCATTTCAACTGTTCCTGTCCCTCTGTTCCTGGACAGTAAACATAAAACTTCATCTCTAGGATTCTGTTAAAATTTGAAAGGATTAAAGTAATTGAAAGCTTTTAACTAGAGCCTTAGTTTAGTAATCTACGTGTATAGTATGATACGCATATACACTCATTTTCTGCATGCCTCAAATTGTAGCTTATTATGAATTGGCATATAGGGCTTCTTCAATTCAAAAAGTAGCACTAATTCTTTCACTATACAGAGGACAAATTATCTGTCTGTATGGCACTTAAAACTGAACATTATATTTTTCATTATGAAGCTTATATAATTTTTCTTTCAAAGATCAATACACATTATATATTCCATAAGTGTACACCATATTTGACCCATCTAATCATATTTATATTGTAAGAGGTCTTCACTTGACATTGTCTACTTAAATAACAAGTGGCAGCCTTTGATGAAAAAAGTTTGTAGTTCTAGAACTCATATATATATATATATATATATATATTCTTTTTTTTTTTTCAATTAAAATGTGCTCAGAACTCTATCTACGTTAAGACTAGTATTTTCCTGATGCTTGTTAAGTTTTCTTGATTTATCCTTGGACATGTGAAAGAAGAAATAACTTTTAGATAATCAATTTTTGTGATCATAATTACATGAGGCTCTAATGACAGTCATAAGTTATAAATTAAAAACTTAAAGCTGCCTTAGGTTAGGACAGGAGGATGGGAAGATTGCTTCTAAATACATGAAAGTGGTTATAATATTCTAAATGTGTTTGGGCTAAAGGTTTAAATAACAGAGGCACGATTCTATGAATTAAATGTTAACTGAAAACTAGAGACATGTCATTAAGAATGCAAGTCTCATGACAAGAATATTTCTGAAAATATGCGAAATGAGTTGTAAGAGAATAAGTTTCTAAACCTATGAATCCTGCATATGTTTCTAAAAAACACAAGGAACATATACATTTGTCAAATAGAACCATATTACAGTAATTATAGCATATTTCATATTATAGCAATTTTAGAGGTGAAAAAAGCAACATTTCAGAAAATTATGTTGAAAAGCCAATGGCTGGCAAAACCACTAATTATTATTTGGTATTTTCATAACTGTGTACAGATGTTTTCAGTTAGCTCTCACTCTTTTGTTTTGTTTTGTTTTGCTTTTTTTTAAACCTGGCAAAACATCAAGTATCTTGAATAAGCTATCATCTTTACGATTTTCTCTGAACTCTGCATGTGGTGACCTTTAATATAAGCAGTCTGCCACCTTGGCCTGCAACTGGGCAGGACTTGAAAGTTCCACATGAGGCACAGATAGGCATGATAAGCATAAACTAGGTGGACAAGTCTAGAACAAAAGAAGCTGGCATGAGTACCTGCGCAGGCTCGCTACATCTGTAAAAACTCAGTTGCACATACAACTTATATTATAAATGAAGAGCAAGCTCATTAATACCAGCTCTTTCTGATTCATTATAGATATTTTCCCCATGCAATATTTTGCACACTGTTAATTTCAAACTGCTCTGCTATCAAAACTTGAGAGCAGCAAACATATGCGTCATAAAATATATTTAAATTTGGAAGCGTTTAGAATGATTTCTGTCATCCCGTAACTAGAATCGTGGGATTTCTGTATTTGTATGGTCCACGCTTTTGACTATGGCTAATTTGTTTATAAGCTACCATTAATCCTGGCTGTATATTTTCACAGTTTGGGTAAACACTTCATTTGCATTAAATTTACAGCATTAATGAGATGTGAAATTTAAAATGCTACTTGAAACATAAATGAGGTTAGAAAGCAGAACCAAAAAAAAGTGTTTTATCACATCCGAAATCAGTAAACCGATTTAAACCTATTAAAATAGGAAGGATGCGTCGCCTGAGATTTTAGCTTCAAAACTCATCTTCTTGGACTAAAATACCAAAATGAGGAGTAAAACATCTGGAAAATATGAAAGAGCTCAAAAAAAAACACAAATTGTGAATTGTGTAGTGCTCCTACTTTAATCGGCTTTTAAATCAATTGACAATTTTTGTCTTTGGAAGGTATAGGCTGGTGAGCTCTCAATAGCCAGTAAAACAGAAAAATACTCTGGCTGAAACACTGTTTATTCATGGATGTTATGAAATATGCTACAGAGAAGGAAAAGGTCTTGAGCCAATTTGAGACACCCTGTTTAGAGAGGCGAGAAACAATGGATAAATGAGAAGATATTTTGGAAAATGAAATGATCAATTTCTTTCTCAGAAGCCCCGTGAGCCCCGTTCTGAGTCAAGATCTGAGAGGCAGCATGGAGAAAAAGCACCAATGCAAAAGCGTGGCTACACCATCACACCTGGGTGAAACTTGCCCACCTGTTGCTGATGTAGGAAGGATGGGTCTCTTGGGCTTAGTCCCACATATCGATTGGCTTGAGATGTGCCTGAGGCTGTGTAGGCTGATTAAGGAAGAACAAAAACAAAGATAAAAATTGCGAACTATCAAATGAACACCCTGTCCACGCCAAAGAAACCCAGAGAAGTGGGACTTGCAACCAAAAAAAAAAAAAAACCAAAAACAAAACACAATGTCTTTCTCTCCTCTTTCGTGTGAGTGAATACCACTGATATAAATGACAGTTGACCTCGAGTTGACTGGTTTATCCCCCTCCCAAAAAATCTATCCAGTAACCATATCCCATCCTTTGGTGTGGGCATCTCACACATGCTCTGGTTACAGTCTTGCAGGAGTACCAAGGACTGGCTAAATAGAAGGGTCCCTTTCCTAGATGTACCTTTTACAAGATCCTGGTTGTCTAATAATGGGATAATCAATGATGGTCTGTGATTCTAAATGTAAAAGCAGACTGTAAGTCTGTCAGGAAAAAGTGAAAGGTTTAAATGATGGGATTTAAGCAGATGTGCTTGAATGATATAGGATGAAAAATGTCTTACTGAAAAGTCTTACTAAAAAGAATATCTAACATTATTAACATAAAGGAGAAGGCTATTTTATTATATCATATAGAGTGAATTAGCTCAGTATTTTATTTAATGTGAAAATGCCCTTAAGTTTGATAGAAATGTTTCTGAAAAAAAATCATTTCTTTTCCAGAAGCACAAAAAGTCAATTTTTTTGTGATTGGTCCAGAGAGGGAGTTGACATATGGTGAATACTCCTTAAATTATTACGGTCTCACCTTGCAAGTACTTTTTGTACAGGTACTTTTTGGTGCAGAGTGAATTTTTCAAAGAAAACATCTCCCTAGTCCTAAAGATGTTTGTTCTTTTTCACAAAGGAAAGGACTAATGTATCTTCCCAGCGCTAAGCAATCCCATTGTTCCATGTCAGAATAAACAGAAAAAGTAAATTTTCATCACTTATGTTACATCTATAGGTCTGAAGAAAGCTATAATATTTGGTTTAAAACCATCAGATTAATGAGGAATCCAGACGTTAATTCTTAAAAGGCGTTTTTAAAACGAATACATTAATTCTGCCATGTTCATTTGGCCCATTGAGGCTTTTTTAGGTCAACTTTTTAAAACAGTGAAGATGCTCACAATTCACCTTTTAGTTATTCCTGAATGAAGGGCTCACTCAAGAGCAGCCCTAAGCAGCCAGTGTCCCCTATTCAATCTCCAGACCTCTGGAAGTCAACACACACCATTGAAGAAGAGCCTCACCCTTAAGAGAGTGGGCACCAAGTCTGTGCTATTCTTTCTTTTCAACCACGAGAAAGAGGTTTCCTTGGCCTCTGTGTTTTCCTTAATTTTTCTGATTTATGAATTCAATGGCTAATTTCTCATCAGTGGCGCCTGGGGAGGGGCAGCGACAACTTTGTTTCTAGGAAAGAAAAACGACTCACTATATCGCTTTTGTGCAGGAGTGGAAAATGGACTGATGCAGCCATCTTTATACAACCAAAACATTCCTTTGAATATTTTATGATTTTATAAGTCAAATAAGATCTCTTTTTGATCAACCTGTATGTGAGTATAAGAACAATTCATTAACAAACAGGCTGACAGTACTCCCATAGGTGAGCTGTGATCGTTTCGGTCTGATCTTCCCTTGAATGTAATCTATTAATGTCAGTATAAGAGTAGGTACCAGAAGTTTCTGCAACTTTCAACTACTTAAAAAGCTTTGCTTTTTATTTGCTTTTATTTAAAGTGTTGACTTTGTTTGCTCAAAGATGCCCAAGGCATCCACTTTTAAAATTTGGATGTAGCATTTTAGTGACTGTAATGTACATAGCTAACCTGTAGCACAAAGGATTCTTTTTCTTCCTTGACTGGGTCTCATCCATCTGTGCATTCAGGGAAGTGTTCACTAGTGTAGGACCCTCTATCAACAAACCAGTTACTGAGAATTAATGATTACTGATGGGAATTACAAGCTTGTGTGGTTTTATTATTTGATGGGGCCTCATGAACTTTGAGAAAGAAATGCCGAGTTCACTGTACACTCCAAGTATTATCCGTTTTTCTTGTAGGGTTCCTTCCTAGTCTTTCAGAGGCCACAAAAAAAGAGCACTTTCCAATGGCCAAGAAAGAAAGAACCAGTGGTACTTCTAAATCTCTGTAATTTCACACAGGAATTTCCAGAGCATAGGGATTTTCTTGTTCTAAAAATGAAAATAGAAGCTCTGGATTTAACGTATAAGTATAATTGACGAGAAGCACGCTAATGCCTCCCGACTGGAATTTTATCATTCCACTTTACCAACCTGTGCACACCAGCTCCAGTTCTAAAAAGCTGGCAGTTTGGATGAAGCCAATTGAAAAACTGGGTAATAACTCCTGTGTACTTATGAGTACTCTATACAAAGAAGCGAAGGAATCATTTGGGTTATTGGTATGTGCGATGTAAATTCACTGGCTAAATCTCTGACATTTAAAATGTTATGGCCACGCTAAAAATCCTAATACCTGATGCACCATAATAGGCTAAATAATCAAAAAAATTTTTTTAAAAGTTGCAGACAATGAAAGTGCAGGTAGCTTACATGTGCCTAATACTCAGCTCTGAAGTGTTTTCTCCACCCAACATTGTGTGACTGTTCCTCACAATGACATAACCTGCAGTGATGTAAACATGCAATTATCTTACAGAGGTACTGGTTCAGCCTGCCTTGTGAAGGGGCTTAATTTCTATAGGAACGCTCCAATAACTAACAATTACCTAATCTCTCTTCGGGTGATATAAAAACCTTGTACACTGTTATGTTATTCAGTGCATTTTCAATGTATACCTTGAACAAGCAGGCATGACTTATTATTTATGTTATAGCTATTTACTCAAACAAATAAGCTTCTCCCTTTTCAAATAGGATGCACTGAGTGAAATTTGATAAGAGAGAGCTTGCGAGGGCCAGGCCACATTCATGCCTGCTAGTTCCACATAAATGAGAAATCTCCATCGGGTCGGGTAGCTGGAAAAGTTGCCATGTTTTCCACCTTGGATCAGATATCCAACGGCGCCTTTGATGGACATTTCTCATTTCCTACAGAAATACTTACTGGTTGCTGTAGGTGAAGCTGCCTCACCTTCAGTGGATGTAGTGATGGGTTTAGTATCTGTCATGGTCAGGGTCACAGGTCGCACTGCACTGGGATGGGGAGAGGGTGCCAAGACAGGAGTGAAATGGCCAGGCACTTTCCCTACTACTTGACCACTGCTGTTAGGCTACAAAACAAAAACAGAATTCCGGGTGAAACACTCCAAAAGGCAGTCGTCTCGTCCAACAACTCCACTCAGCACACACAGCTGAGTGGACCCCGCGTGCTGTGTGCAACCGCCACACAAGCTCTCTCAGATCTGAGTCAGAGAGGCTCGTCAGTGGTTAGTAGTCATAAGAAGCAGCAGCATTTAAAGAAAGTCTTCAGCTTCAAAGCACTTTATATAGGTTCAGTCATCTTTACAACACCCCGAGAGCCAGGTAGAACTGATCCTTCCACTGAGTTGGACAGAAAACTCAAGTGGAGACTTCAATGCTGAGCCCGAGGCTAAAACAGAAGTCCTTACTGAGCTAGTGAGAATGAGAATCAGTGCTACCTTCTTATCTGCTCTTCATGGTCACTTTTGGCTTTCAGAACACAAAATTTACCTAAATGATGATATCACTGAGACAAGGAAGACAAGAATTTCTAGGAGACCAAAGGAGTCAAACTCAACAATTCCCATCATTTATAGTCAAGGCCCATCCTTTGGCATACAAAAATGCTAGCCCTTGCTCACACACAGGTGCACTCAGAAACACACATCAGGCAATTTTGATCTTAGAATCTCCACTCGACTTGTGACGATTTACTAATATAAGCAGGTAGAATGATATTTTAAATATTTAAAATTCCAGCGTCCACACAATGATATAAAACGCTGAACTAGGTCCAACCCTACACCTACAAATAAAAGATTTCCAACGTAAATTAAAACGTGCTGAAGTGAAGCAGAGGGCAATCAAATATACTCTGCTTTTTGAGTTACTCTTCCATTGCTGGGCATGGAGAGTGACACAAAACACTGATTGTTGACATCTGTGAGAATCAAAGAGAAAATCCGCTAGGCAGTGATAGAAAAGATATTATTATCTGAGTTTTAGCCTAGTGTCCATAGTGGGAGACAAAATTCTAAGGGAACACTGTTTGAAGAAATACTGGAATGTACTTTTCTAGACAGAGAATGGTATTTTTAATTATGCTCATGTTGGAATTCACCAGTACATAACGTACACAACAATTTGCTATGAGGGTGTTCTCCACAAATGTTTAGTCTTTATAATCTGTACCACTTTCAAAGTCAAAAAAGCAATGAAACAGAATATTTATCTAAATGCCTGCACATAAATTACAAGTAGACGTTTCTTTAAAGAAAAAGATAAACAGCTAAGAACACTTCACTATTAGAACTTAGAGACATGAAGTAAGTCTTAGTTGGGTGCCTCAGAGGCCACATTATTTATTCTATAAAGAAAATGAACTTTTGAATATCCTACATATTCATCATGAGTAAATTAAGTATTTAAGTCAGGAAAACTGACCAGATTTTTTCCCCCTACGGAGACCTAGGAGAGAGTTATATCTTAGACTAATTTTATTTAAAATATTCCATTAAATAGCATGACTGTCTCACTCTAATCGGTGTAGCAGCAATGCAATTAATCTCCAAACTGCTGTGGGGAGGACAAAGCATCTCAGTTGCTCGACTTAACAGTCAAAATCAGTGCAGCCCTGGGGGATACTGGAAAGGAACAGTTGACAACAGGTCAACAAGTCCTCATTTTTTCCCCATTTTTAGAGCTAAAAAGGTGAATATCAAGAGCCCTATTTTGAAGTGCAAATTACCTGGTTTTGAGTTGAAGTTAAACATCAAAGCAGATATAATGTTCCTGCAAAAACAACTCTGCAGTTTATAATAAAGACCCACTTTTCCTTTCAAAGGGAAAAAGCAATTTGTTTCTAAAGAAGACCATCAACTTTTGGTTGTGCGACCACTGCAAAAGACTGCTTTATATATCTCCCCCAAGAAAAAAATAGTGATCATGTTTTATCATCGGTGGTACATTCGATGGTAAAAAGCCTTTCTGTATATTGTGTTCACCAAAACAGTTTGACAGCACCTACCTGAGAGCATAGAAGAGAAAAATAACAATATTGTCAAGAAAATGCTGCCACCAAATATATTACCTTGCCCACCCTGCAAGCCTTGTCTACTGGAATTGAATCGACATAAACCAACAAACAGATGTTTCTCTCATTTAAAAAAAGTGAAAGTGACAAAGAAAGAACTCCCAAGCCAATAGAGACAACTTTCCTGAAACTCAGGGTCAGAAGAATGGAAAGGTTATTTCTTTTCAGTTTTCTGTTGGTTCAAAACAGATGAAGCTACACTATAAAGCTTGTCTTTTAAGGTTGCTAATAGATGAACTTTCATATTGTAGATATGAAAAGAGAGACATCTTATCTGAAGATGAACAGCATTAGGAAAGGATTATCCTACTTATAGTACATTGCTCCTATTATACAAAATCCTGAGAGGGAATTTTTTTTTTTAATTGAGATGAGAGTAAGATGCTTCTCAGAAGCTCGGTCTTTACCTTGAAAATATGAAGAAAAACTGAGAACAATATAGGCAGATTATCACCTAACATGCCCTCTTAACTTATAAAGAAATTGAAATATACGTAAAACAAGCACTGAATAATTAAAGAAATGCAGAACACTAAGGCCCTGATTTTAATTTGCATAATTTTTCCCCTAACAGCGCCTAATTAAGACATCAGTTAAAAAAAAAAATCCAATGGAACTCTAAGATTTTCCACACTGAATTAACGTTAAGGACTTTTAATGGATGTCTTAATTAGACTTTGTTATTCATGGAAATTCTACACAAATTAAAATCAGACCTTGTGTGCACTGTTCCCAGCTGAGTCTAGCAAAATGCTCTATGGAACTGAGACTTTTGAATCCATGCTCTGACAGCAAATTTTACTTCTAAATTGATATACCAAGATCCTACTGTTTTACTTAGTAATTATTATTACAGTCATTAAAAGTGCTACACCATTTGAACATTTTCTTCTAAAACACAAATCATTTAACTTTAAATTCAAAATTCAAGAACAGTATACTTAGTTTAGCATTACTAGTCAATGGAGCTAAAAGTACAGATAACTTAATGTTAAGTAACCCAAATAGTGCTGGACATGTTGTTACTCACAAAAAAAAAAACAAAAAAAACCCAGAAGGGACCATTTTGCTCCGTGTTAACAATTAAATTAAGACCAAAGGGAATTTTTTTTTCAGATCTTTCTTTGTTAATTCTAAATTAATATGCACATACCGTTTACTGGCATTTTAGTAAATGAACAGCATTAATGACAGAACACTTATGAAAATCCCGCAGAACGTTAAAAAATGTGAGAAGAAGTGGACAGGAGTCTTGGAGGTAAAACAGCAGAGCCAAATACCAGACCATAAGATCGAAATTACATTACAGATTTTTGATATTACGATGACTGATAGAGCAAGCTTTGGCAGACTGTCTACTTGATTGTGGAAAATCCTCTTATACCAAATCCCCATGAAGTGACCTCTCCAAAGGAGAAACCACATGTTTAGGGAATGAGGAAGGCACATGAGTCACTACACTTATACAAAGAATCCTTAAAGCCACTGCACAGTGTTTACCACTATAAAAATTAAAAAAAAAAAAAAAGACTTCTGGTAATGTCACTCATTATGAAACATAGTCATGTCTGAGCAAAGAATATTCAAGTAGTCATCAAACACTGAAAATGTTTACATTACCAAAGCTTATTTTAATACCTAATAGTTGGTCTATAAATACAACTGGAAGGTCTTTTGTGTGTGTTTATTTTAGCTCATACTTCGCTTCTGCCTGAAATAAGCACTTTGTCTCTGTGTCAAACCAGGTATTTCAGAGGTGTGAACTCCAGCTCAGAACATTTTTGTCAGTGGACCTTCTGCATTAACTTTCTCTTCACTCAATGAAAATCCCAAAACATCAAACCAAGAACATCTTCACAAATGTGCCCCTCCTTTGGGGCAACATACTTCCTACCTGTCATTCAGCCACCTTTCAATAAAAACTTAGTGAGTCACCAAGAAACTTCCTGAAGATGGATTTCAAAAGCTTGCTGTTCTGCCAGACACACTGTCTAAGTAAGCTTCAGGGCTTACCGTTAGACCTGTGCTTTAATTATATGTTCTCTCTCATTTTTACCTGGCTGGTTTGCGGACTGGATGGGTCATAAGAAGGTACGTAGTTCTTCAGAGTATCCTGAGGATTCAGGTGGGGAGGATATCTGATTGTTGGATGAGAGAAGTAGCTCGATGGGGCTGGAGGGAGAATAGCTTGTGTTGGAAATGGCAACGGTGAGGGTGGAGGTGGAGTCCGAGTTGAGATGACTGCAGGAGACAGGAAAGAAGAGAGGACTCATTAGCTGTTGGCCATACTGCTCCGTCCCAATCCTACAGAATCCTGGGAAACTATACAACCGAAGGCTCTTCATTTCCTCCCTCTGATTTAACCAAACTCTCTTAAAATAAGCTAGTCTTTTACTATTATCCTCTATGCCAGGACTGCTAAGCCCACACAGATATCACCTCCAGTCTAGGGAACGAACAATCTTGCTTTCTAGATCTATGAATGGTTTTAAAAAAAGAAGGTTCTCTTTTATAGGTTAAGCCAATAATTCATAAAATATTTCTTTAAGCAAAGTTATTTCCCATCAGAACACATTCTTTGATTAAAAAGTCTTTGTCTCCTAAGTACAGACCAAGTCACAGCATTAAGTAGAGGGCAGGGGACCCACACATTTTCTAACAAAATTCAAAACAGAAGTGTACTTCAATTTTAAGTAAATATTTTGCATTATTTAGAAGGGAAGCCAATAATTAATAATGTCCTGAATAATTAACTGATCATTCTATAAATGCTTTGGAATATTTGAACATAAACCTGGGAACTCTTTTTTTAAATGAAAAGGTTCCTTTTAAAACCAAAAGAGTTCTATTTTCTTCCTACTCTAACTTTTACTACATGTAGCTCAAAAGACATTATTGAGATAAGACCAAGAACAAAACCCTCAGAAATGCAAATTTTAACTTTCATATAGGCATATTAACTTACCCATAAATCACATATTTTATAAAGAGAAATAATGTACAAAACATATGTGATGTACATAATGTTTAATTTTACTGTAGTTTTTCAAAATTAGTGTGATCATAATTTATTATTTAGTTTTTAAAATATGATGCTTAAGTTTAAAAATGGGGAAAGAATACAATTGCACAATCATTCTCTCCATAATGTTAAATTTGTACTTTACATAAGTACAATTTAAGAGTATCAACCAGTATAGATAGAAGTGAAGATTAACTGTCTATTTCTGTTTACTATTTTGATCCAGATCATAGGAAATTTATAGGATAAATGTTTAGTGTTTTATGAGACAATGTAGCAAACAATATGAAAAATAAATTCCTTCCATGACCTATAAATGAAAACCATCTGGAATGACTTATTTCCAGCTTTGTAATTACGTACAAAAAAAATTACCCTTAAGGGATATTCCTTATCTTCCCCAAAGAAAGCTTTTTCAGAAGATACAAGAAATTTAAAATGTACATCATAGAAGAATCATAAACGTAGTTTTATGGTCACAACTCTGCTCCCTGAATGTCCAGGGAACTCAGAATCCTCTGGATTGTTGCTACAGTACAGATTCCTGGGCCTAACCACAGACGTACTAGATGAGGACCTCCAGGGGTGAGGCACCAGAAAGTGCATTTTAAACAAGTGCCCCACGTAATCTTTGCACACACTGAAGTTTGAGCATCCTCCATCAAAGGGATGCATTTCAGAGAACAATTACCTATTTCTTAAAACAAAACTCCTTGTTGAAATACTACTTTATTTAAGGAGTATACACACTTGAATGTGTAATTTAAGAAAATGCCAACGCCTCAATTAAATTGCACATCTTTTGACTCAGTGTTGAAGTGCTCTTAATCTCAGCTCAATTTAACCACGGTCTTTACTTATATCTGTACACAAACCCTTGGAGGATATATACATAGCTCCATCATGGGTCCTCTGGGCTTTAAGATCATTTGGCATCAGTAGTTCTGGAAGAGATCTCTTTTGATCTGAACTGGTACATAGCAAATCAGAGCTCAAATCTCTGGGCTCCCAAGTACTTATGCTCAAATAAGCTCTGGCTGGCCTGATACAAACTAGATAGAATGCAGAATTCCCAGTGAAAGTAAAAATGGCTACTTTCTCAATAAAAGTCATTCTAGTCCTTTAAAGAAAGAAAAGCAAACTACAAGGCAAAAAATGTTTCCCTTCATTATGAAAGAATTCATACATACATGCATGCATACATGTACATTTATGTATTCCTTGCCAAGATATTACAAAGTCTTCCTAATTGCCTCCTTTCCTCCAGTCTTGCTCCTTCCAATATATCCTGTATAGTCTCAAATTAATAATTTTTTTTAAAGTATCATTTAAATCATGGAACTTCTCTGCTAAGAATCTTTCAATGGCTCCCTACTGCTTCAATAATAAAATCCCAACAACTTCACAGGTTTGTACAGACCTCAAGTGCTTTAAGACCCAGTCTTGCTCCACTTCTTTGGCCTCATCTCTGGCCACTCTCTCCTATTCAGGGCACATTTCAACATTTGCGGATCCTTCAACATATGGCAGTTCCTTGCTGCAATGACCTCTACTGCATTGATACACGCTGTCCACTCTGCCTGAAATGACCGCCCCCCGGCTTGTTCCTTCTTGTGGTGAACTCACTCTTCAAACTTCAGTTGAGAACACACCTCTTCCAGGCGTCTAATCTTCCTCCAAGGATGTAATCCTGTCATACTCGATGCCTGGCTGATGATAGGGTCCCTCTCTCTCCCCACTATGCCATGAGCTCTTTAAGGAGAGAAACTGTTTCTCATGATAAGGTGTCTGCCACAGGCCCTAATATATTACATATTGAACATATATATGGTAAAGGACAAAGGTGGAAGGCTTATCTAGATCGCTCATGGTTTATTATGTAAAAATGTACTCTTGAATTTTTTCCAAATATTAGAAATATGAACACTTTAATCAGATATGGGTGATTTGACTTCTAAGTTAATTTTGCCCAGATACTCAACATTACAAATGTATGAAATAGTTACTGACTTTTTTCATCTATCTTAGCAGTACAATAAATGAATGTAAAAAATTTTATATACCACAGCTGACTTGTATATTCTTCTCTTAATTTTATAATTGTCTTAATGGTAGCATTGAAGGCCATGCATTTTTAAGTATAGGGACAATACATATCAATATATATTTATAGACCAAAGCTAAGAACTTTATTATAAACAGATGTCATATCCCTTGAATAAAGGTTTAAAAACTAGATTCAGTTTTTTTGAAGAATAAAGAGTTGTCTCACCATAAATTTAAAGCAATAAGAGTATCACTATAAACATAATTTTTTTTACATAATAAACTTTCTCCACCTAAAATTCAGACTACTCCTTTCTAGGGTTTAAGAGCAATAGGTAAAAAGTATGGAGTATTGCTTATGAATTATACCTCATTTTCAATTTTAAAAGAGGATTTAACAGTAATTGTTCCTCAAAGTATAAATGTGAAATATCGGATTCTTTTTCCTATTTAAATTATGATATTAAACATAATATCAAATGTACTAGCCCACAGGAAGGATTTATGTATATGAAATAATTGTCAAAGAAAAGTACTTCTTTTATTTTTCTGATTAATTTTACTCCCAAATAAGTAGCTAAAATATTGATTTCTGTAGAGAAAATAGTATCTATGGAAATAGTGTCTATATATCAATGCTGCTGGAAATACTCTAACTCAGCAGCATACTTGAAACTCCATCTTTCTCTTTAGTAAAATATATAAAATTAGGACCAACCTGGAAGCTACTGTTAAGATAACTATATATTTTCTTATCTTTTGTGATTGTAATCTTTCCAATACAGGCAATTTAAAAATACATTATGTAGATGCTATTTAATTGTATGGCTTTAAAATCTTTCCTCAAATATTAATAAAAATTTTTTGGATCAGATTACGACCCTCCCTCTTTGGTTGAGAAAATAGGTCACCTTAGCTATAAGGATAGAGTTTTGATCCATCCTTGAGGGTTTAGGCTCTGCGAACAAGAGGGAGGTTTCTCTTCTACGCTTGAAACTCCTTACCACTGTGTGCAACTCCAGGTATTCCGGGATGGTGGTGCTGGGGGAAAGTGCTCAATCTTGGGGAGGAATCTTGTGGAGATGTAGAGCTGAACAATGGCTTTTCAGGCTTCTTCATAGTAGTCGGAGAAGACATATCTGCCGAGAAAGAGAGGAAAGCCCAAGCTTTACTTAACTTTCTTAAGCTACAAGGTTCACATCAACCTAGTAAGAGATCTCATTTTCCAACATTTTATGATTTTTGTACTTTTTGCTCTTTTACAAAATACAAAACGAGGGTCAAAGACCCAGCAACGTTGGAGCTTTGAAATATCTGTCAGAAACAATCTCCACTGAAGCTAACCCAAGGCTTCATTAACAGTACCATCGGAATTATTCTGACCACTAAATAAACTTTGAACTTCTGAACAACTAAGCATCACGTTTCCCTCGGTCCCTTGGTTCACATCAAGGTCTTTTTTAACCTCAGCATTTCATTCTTAAATGTATACAATTCAGGGGTTTGTCTTTTGACCGACCTAAAAAATAGAGAAAACCTGGTGCAAATGTGAAAAACAAGCCTTGAGTATGCTGGTAAGTATAATCTATCACTGATTTAACATCTTTTATGGAAAACTCATTACTTGTTTGGCAAAAAAGACATTCCTTAATATGTTCATTCTGCAAATATTTATTGGGTTCCTCTATTTGCCAGGTAAAGGGAGGATGTTACAAAAAATAAAAAAGTAATTGCTGCTGTAGGGATATTCACGGTCAGCGAAGAGAAAAATGGTAAGAAGAAAATGGTTGTCAACAGTTGAGAAGGAGAAAGTGTGTTGAGAGCAGAGGTGCTGTGGTGTTTGCTGCTACTTCTCCAGCCTCACTGCACAGGGGCAGTGATCACCTCAGCTTCCCCAGGTTAAGGATGGTACCCCCAGTGACACCATGTTTAAAACATGAAAAAAATAAAAAATAAAAAATAAAAAAATAAATAAAACATGGATGGGGGTGACATTCCCAGAAGGAGGAAATGTTCCAAAGGAGGGGGGCATAAAATATGTAAGTACTACACATAGTCTGTGGAGTGGTGAAGTACAAAGATGAGAGAGGGAGCGAACAGCTGGCAGGACCCACACAATGAGGGGTCTCAGATTTCATGTATAAGTGTCTGAATGCTTACCCTGATAAGAAAACACTATTGATGGGCAAAATAGGATCATATTTGCTGTGTAGAGCAATCCCTCCAGAAACCACATGGAGGATGAATTAGCTGAAATAAAGACAGTAATCCTGGATACTACTTAAGAAGATAGATTAATTACTACATTCATTCCATAGATATTTACTGAAGGTCTAGTGTAGCCAGACTCTGCGCCAGATACTGGGGACACAACTGTGACCTAGATTTGGCTTCAGCCCCTATAAAACCTGAAATCTAGACGGGATACAGACAAGTTAAAAAGGAATTATAAAAAGAGCTGTGACAGGAGAAGTATTCAGGGCTTCATTCACTCATTCATCCCACAAATATTTAATACTGCCAAAAGACAGATATGAGACTTGAAATAAGAGTAGAGATAGAGCTAATGCAATAATAGATATTTCAACAGAATTAACCCAATTCCATAAATAACTAATTTAGAAAGTCATCATCTTGGGTGACCACGAGACTGTACCATACAGCTAGTTGGAATACGGAATTCAGGAGGGAACTCCAGTTGGTAAGGAGAGATGTGCCCTTTTTCCAACACCTAGAGTAATGCTGATTTTTACAGAGGTTTATAAATGTATAGTAAAATGTTCCAAAAATCACATGAGCCATGAAGTTTAGATTTCTATTATCAGAAACTTTAAATATATACACAGGTAGACAGAATAATAATGGATTCTTCTCCAGTACTCATCACTCAGCTTCTTTAATTATTCAATTATTTCATCTTTACCCCATCTATACTCCCTCCCCCTGCATTACTTTGAAGCAAATCCCAGGCATCATATAATTTCACCTATAAATATTTCAGTTTAAGAAATATTTTCGTATTTCTCCTCATAAAAGGAGAAAATTTTATTAAAAGAAAAAAAAACCAAGACTTTATCACACATAAAATATATGTATACAATTTGCATTTTTAATTAAGAACTTTTTTTTGACATGAGAAAAAAACTTCATGGTGCTATTAAGATAAGAAACTAGTTATCACTGTTTTACCATTTAAAAAATTACCTAAGCTCTGGTAAAGGCATCCAATAAAATTAAATATGTTTTCAGCACACTGGCATGTAAAGAATACATATGCTACTGTAACTACAGTAGACATCACAGTCTACAAAAAAATGACAGGCGTACTTGTAGCTGTAAGCTACAATTTGTGACTAACTGGCTGTCACTAACCTATCAGAACTTTGATGAGTGTACCATTTCCTTATATCTTTCTCAAAAAGAAAAAAAAAAAAGGAAAGAAATGTTTACTAACAGAACCACAGCAACTAATGCTGCTACATAAAAAAAAAAGAAACTTTTTAAACCATTTTAAAAATAGACAAAGGAAGTTCATTTCAGCTAAGTTACCTTAAAAATGCCAAAAATAATATTTGACTCCACTTAAGAGCTATGTGATTTTAAAAGGTAATACACAGGGCCTTCCATGGTGGTGCAGTGGTTAAGAAATCCACCTGCCAATGCCGGGCACACGGGTTCGAGCACCGGTGCGGGAAAATCCCACATGCAGCGGAGCAACTAATCCACTGAGCCACAACTACTGAAGCCCGTGCGCCTAGAGCCCATAGCAACAAGAGAAGCCACCGCCATGAGAAGCCCACACGACACAACTAGAGAAAGCCCATGTGCAGCAACAAATAAAATAAATAAATTATTTTTTTTTAAAAAAAGGTAATACACAAATATAGGTTTTGGCCTGCTGCAAGTTAATCACAGACATATAGATTGTCAGAGGTGGAAAGAACCTCTATAACGTCCCTCACTTTATAGATGGTGTAATAAGTTTCCATTCCAAATTTTTAATTTAAAATTAACTCTTAGAAAAAGAAACTGGTAAGTTTCTATTGACACTCTTATGCTTTACTTGTGCTTCAATATAAATTTTGAATTAAATTAATGTGGGTAAACGAGTTCCTAAAGACTCCACAGTATAAGTAATAAAGCATATACTATACATCATTTAAAAACAATTAAATACGACCAGAGTTTGGGAAGCAGAATGAGTGTCATTCTAGTTATGTCATTTCTGGAGAAGATCAACCAAGGCTATTGCAACTACTACAACTATTTCAGAATTTTCATTAAACCCAGGCGAATTCACATGAGCCTCTTTTCATAAAGGGCATATAAATCAGGGGTGTTTGTACAGAGAAATTCAACAATATAGATGATTATGTAATTTTTGAGAAACGAAGCCTTTGCATTTTCTTAGTCAAAATGATACACTTGGCTTTACTGGGTAATTATTACAGGTCCATTTATTTTCTAGTTCTCTTTAGGCATACACTGAATAATAATGGTACCTTCATGTTCAAAACACACAGGGGAATTATAGAGGCCAACACTGCAGAAACAAAATAAAATTCACTCTTCAAATTGTAAAAGGCACCATAAACTGCCTTCTTTTTAAACAACAAAATTAGCTTAAAGTAAGTAAAAATAAGGATGGGAAGGTCCACTGTCCATAGTGAAACAGTTTTTTTAAGAAACAGATAAAGAATGGCAGTATTAAAAAGTAGGCTTAACTGCCTTTGTTTTCCCACTAAATGAAATTAACCTTGGGCTCATTAATCAATAAAAATATACTGCTATACAGCCTGTACAAGGCACTAAGTACTTAAGGTGACACAAAATGAGCCCCCTACCCCCTCACAAAGAAAACAAAAAAAACTCTCTGGCTTGAAGAGAGAATAAAAGTAAAAGGTCAATTATCTGGGAGAAATAAGGGTAGAGTTTCTAGCTATTGCATTTTAAGCATGAATCAAGCTCGCATTGTTTTTATTTTAATTTTATTTTGAATGTCTGAAGTCCAATAGACCTCATGCCAAACTGAAAAATGATATCGTTGCTATTTTTAATGCTCTAGTATGCTACAGAAAAAACATGTTTGAGGAGTGGATAGATGGAAAGATGTTTTTACGTGACCTTTCTGTGGAGAAAAACAAATGTCATGCTTTTCACAATCTAATGTCCTTCAAGCAGGAAGAATCATACATAAAAAGATTACGTTGAAAATAAGTTGAATAATAATAAAGCTGAATAATATATAAATATACAATAAGTTGAATAATAATACATACTATCAATGCATAAGTTGAGGAATACAGGAAATAAAGAAGTTGCAGAGAGAAGCCAGATGATAAGAAAAGGATTAGCTGGTGTTTTTACTGGTGGGAAGGAGGCAGGAGCTGCTGGTGGTGGAGGAGAGGGAAGCAGAGGACAGTGAAGGCTTGAAATCAGGCAAAGAAATTTAAATGTGATTTGGAAAGCAGCACTATATAAATGAATTGACTCCCAAAGGGAAAACTTTCCAAAAGCTCTATTTTTTTCCATTCCCCAACTCGGCCCATTTGATTAAATGGTTACATCAAGAATTTCCTGTCTCTTCTCTTTCTTAAACATTCCTCGTCGTGGTTCATCATAAAAACAGTAGTTGGAATCATCTCCTTCAGATGATATCTCCTTCATCCTAACATCTAGCATGGTACCACATTTTTACTTTAATCTTTCCTTATCATTCTGTTTTATTTAAACTTTAAGCTAATTTGTTTATGGTCTCCTGGAGGAGAAGGGGGGCCCGAAGGGATGTGCTTCTAACTCTGTGCCTTTCCTAGCATAGGACGGTCTCTTGGGCTAGAAAATTGTTTTTCTGCCCTCTTATTCCATTTATAGAACAATATTTTATCCACTGAACCAACTTGACTTACTTTCTCTTTAAGTAATCCCTCTTAAAGAATTTTGGCGGTCTAGATTTCCTTAATGATCCTATGATTGTGTCTTATATTATTTGATTTTTTTTCATTATTATTTTGTACTTGTTATATCCGTAGCATGTCTATACGTATGCTTAAAAAGTTGACTAATGGCTTACCTCCTACAGAAGATGATTTCATCAAGGGCACAAAAAAAAGTGTGGAGGACAAGATCATGCTACTCAGGAAAAGAATTTTTTAAAATCTAGGATTAAAAGAAGGTAGAAGAAGTGGAGCAGACACTGTGTCTAGGCAGTTTATTTTAGAATCTCTTGCATGTGAAAGAAGCTATCTGGGGGAATGATAACCAGTAGCGTAGGATGAGTGAAATAACCACAGTCAGTCTATCTTAAAATGTATGATGCATGAATAGATACCACCAGATGAGAAGGAACTGAATGTAAAGCAAAGAGAGAATACAAAATCAGTCACTGAGCTTCTAATAAGTGTGAGAAACTAAGGAAAGGCATCAAGTTCAAGATGTTAAACAAGACAACCTGCTCCGTGTCCTGGTGATGCTTACGGTTCAGCAGAGAGGACAGACATTAAATACAAAAATTCATTAAATAATTGCAAGTGTGATAATACTGGATTATAGAAAGGATTCTTCTTAATGGCCAAAAATTAGAGACGCTGTCTTTTTAAAGGAGATTCACATTGATGGTGCTCGTCTTCAGTGTCTACACCCATGTTTAGATTTATAATTGGACAATTAGCTATGGCTTTAGAAACCAATTGCGTAGTTAAATACATAATAGAAAACTACCATGTAAGAAAAAGTTCATGTAGGTTACTTATATAAGTCAGTTCCTTTAGACTTACGCATGCCTTTAAATAAGTATTTTGCAAAAGCAAGTTATCACATAATTTTTACTAGCCATACTCTTAAGTTTTTTTGGCACTCTGACATACATACATCCTAAGCCCTGATGTGTCATTCATTCCACCGCAACACTTCAAAGAGATAAAGGCTTAAGCAAATAAAGAGTTAGATGAACTCATCTCCCAACAACGTAATTTCATCCACAAAGGAAGAGCATTGCTGTGAAACACAGCGTATGTACTCGACTAGGCGGCAGCTTGCACAAATGGCGCTCCAGATGTATATCTGTTCAAGTCAGCCCAAGGCAACAATTTTGATCAATTCTAATGTGATAAAAGGCTGCAGGGAAAGTGTGCAGAAACGTGTTTATGTCAGCCCTTAATTAAACTGTTGTTCACTTCCAAAGAACCTTAGGAAACACTAATGAGACACGAGTTTTGGCAATTTCTTCATCAAAGCAAAGACCCCTTCCTCAGTCTGTAGCAACCTGTCATCCAAGTCGCTCCCGGGATAAATGTCACATGACACTCCAATCAGTTAGCCACCTGTTAGTAGAACTTCACTGAAGTCAACTAGTGATCTAGGGCAAGCTCCAACAGCTACCTCAACACCTGCCTGTCTGGGGCACCTGCTCCTTTTTCACATATAGGAGAGCAATATGTTAGCTTTTCCAATATGCTTCAGTGGATTAAGGTTACAAATCGAATGTCTATCGCCTACGTAGAAAACACATCATTTTCTTTTAAAAAAAAAAAAAATTCCTTTTCTTCTTCCCTACATGACACTTACAGTTTACAACTATTTGAAATCAATTATGTAAGAGCACACAAGAATTCTTGAATTTCTATGAAGCTGTTCTTTTCAGCATAGCATAACACTAACAAAATATATTAACTGTGCCATTCCTATGATTTAGAAAAACATATTTCTATCTAGTTAACAAAGAAGCAAATTGCCTCAAAATCTTTTAAAATTCCAATATTTTTACATCTTCCTAAGTTGTCTTTCTTATTTACATGTCATACTTGTAAACAAGTCTAAAAGAAGCCTCTTGATACAAATCACCACTTGCCGACTTCTCTTATTTTCCAGTATTTAATATTAAGGTATATTTTATTATGAGGTGCTTATAAAGCTATAATCATTGTTAAAAATGTCTTCCTTATTTTTTACATTATCAAGCTGCTGAGCAGATGTTACAGGATTCTTTTTTTGCAGAAAAAACTCAAGGTGCAATGAAACTTTGGTCCTTTGGTATGAGCATGATACAGATCAAAGAAGAAAAGTGCATATGTGGGAACATTTAGCTTAGGGAGTCCAGTGACTAGGATTTGACAAGATTTTATTATATTGACAAGTCTTACTAACTTAATACCCCTCACAGTTTTCCAAGTTTCTTTATTTTTTACAGGTTTTAGGCTTCTCTAGATTTTAAAGAGCTTTATAGATTTATAAAAACTCTGGATATAGAAAAGCTCTTCAGAGACCAAACTCATTGGAAGAAGGCAAAGGTGGTTAACACGCCCATTACTCCCTTGAAACTCTGTCAAGCAACACAAAACAGACTGACAAGTGAACGTTAGCTAAACTGGGGAATTTCTGCTTTCCATTAAAATGTTGGGGTGAAAGCTGGATGACAACATGAAAAAGGAATGACCCATCTGTATAAAATAATAATGCTCTTTATAATACATGAGATAATAAATGAGAGGCTACGAAAGCTGGTGTGTGGGATGAGTTCAGGAGCTGGAAATCTGATACTTGTACTTCAGGCCATAAATCCGGAGTCAGTCCTGAGACAGGGAAACAGCTTGGGCCCTGTGCCTGGAGGACAAGGAGAAGGCAGGGAGGATGACTCTGCCGACTGAGCACTGCAAGAGACCCAGGCTTCCCCTCCTCTGTTTTTGCCTGGCAGTAAATTGTGTGCAGGAGAGGAAAATTTAGAGGAGACGCTATTTATAACTGTATAAGTGTTATGAAAAATACTGCAATTACCAACTGCAGAAGATCCCGGCCCAGAGCTTTGATGGATTTATTTCTATTGTTTCCCTGTGGAGAACCATACTGATCCTTACTTTCCTAAGTTTTACCTGTAGATAAAGGACCCATGTGGGGATACAGCCACTGTGGAGAACAGTATGGAGGTTCCTTAAAAAACTAAAAATAGAACTACCGTATGACCCAGCAATCCCACTACTGGGCATATACCCTGAGAAAACCATAATTGAAAAAGAGTCATGGACCACAATGTTCATTGCAGCTCTATTTACAATAGCCAGGACATGGACGCAACCTAAGTGTCCATTGCCAGATGAATGGATAAAGAAGATGTGGCACATATATACAATGGAATACTACTCAGCCATAAAAAGAAATGAAATTGGGTCATTTGTAGTGAGGTGGAGGGACCTAGAGACTGTCATACAGAGTGAAGTAAGTCAGAAAGAGAAAAACAAATACCGTATGCTAACACATATATATGGTATCTGAAAAAAAAAATGGTTCTGAAGAACCTAGGGGCAGGACAGGAATAAAGAGGCAGACATAGAGAATGGACTTGAGGACACGGGGAGGGGGAAGGGTAAGCTGGGACGAAGTGAGAGAGTAGCATGGACATATACACTACCAAATGTAAAATAGCTAGCTAGTGGGAAGCAGCTGCATAACACAGATAGATCAGCTTGGTGCTTTGTGACCACCTAGAAGGGTGGGATAGGGAGGGTGGGAGGGAGATGCAAGAGGGAGGAGATATGGGGATATATGTATATGTATCGCTGATTCACTTTGTTATAAAGCAGAAACTAACACTCCATTGTAAAGGAATTATACTCCAATAAAGATGTTAAAAAAAAAAAAAAGGAACCTATGTGGGGAAGTGCCCCGAGGGAGTGAGTCTGTAGGACAAGAAAGGAGAGAGACCAAGTAGGTGTCTTTACTTGAAAGCTTTGCATATTCCCTGAGGTACCCTCTCCATTTCCCCATTTCCTTCACAATAAAATGGGGCTCTCTCAGCTCCTGGCAAGCAAAGATGTACCGTGATGCCCAATGGTTTAAGTGACATATAAATGACAGAAAAGAGGTGCATGGGTAGAGTCACAAGGCCATAGATTCACTGTTCTTTAAATATATTTCAGAGGACATGCTTCAAAATTGCTTATAGAGCCATGTGCTGTGTCTAAGTAGTATGGATATGATGGTGGAGTTAAACAAACCACTCAGGCACTGCTAGTGAGACCTTTCCAGATTTTGTGCCAATATTTATCAAAAGCCTTAGAAATGGACATAATATTTAACTCAGGAAATCTACAGTAGGAATGTATTTATTCCTTTAACAAAATTTCATTGAGCATCTATGTATTTGGTGACTTAGTGCCAGACAGTATGCCAGGAACCGGGGACAATGAATAGAACTAGACAGGAACAAAATGATCAGATTTAAGTACAAAGATTTGTATGCAACGATGTTCACTGTATCTTTATTAACTATACAAAAACTTGGAAACTATCTAAACATCCACAAGTAAAGCAGACCTTCAAAACTGTATGGTATAGCCAAAGGGTGGCATACTATGCAGCATTACAAAGTGGAAATTGAATGACATTGTAACATGCTATTATATTATAAATAAAAGACCAAAAAAAAAAAACAAACAGAAAAGAATTTACAAAATAGCATATATTGTATAAGCCCAATTTAGGGCAAAAATTTTACTTGACATAGAATACATAGAATATGCATAGAAAAAAATATATAGAAAATAGACTGGCATATAATATATCCAAATATTAACGTGAGTTATCTCCATGTGATAGAATTACAGGTGACTTTAATTTTCTTGTTTATATTTGATGATTTGTTTTTCAAATCCCCCACAAATAATTTTTACTTTTATAATAAAAAATGGTAAAATATATATTTGGAGAAAAAAATACTGCCTGTAGGTCCATAGAATATTATAAATAGTTCCCAGTGATGGGTGGACAACACAGGATCTTGATACTGTGCCAGACATTATGCTTTAAGAAGGAAATGCCTCACTGGTCTTAGATACTGGATGCTACAAAAATGTAAAATGAAACGCTTTAATGTAACGTTTGCAATTTAGTTGGCTAAAGGCAAAACAATATTTTTGAGAATACAATTGAAAAGAAATATCTGAATATCTGTTTCTAAGGACTCTTCTAGATGTAAAATTTTATGATTCTGTGGCAAATGTGAATAAGTCCTTCCTACACGCTCCAAGTTAACGAAAAGCTCTGAATGGTATGACAAGACATATGGACTTAATCCCACTACAGTAGTTTGATGATGATGCCAGATGATTCAAAAAATAATTAGCTGCCATGTTAAGAAAGTATCTCCATATATATATATTTATCACACTCTAAAATAACTTCAGAAAATCGGCAAGCTACATTAAGGAGAGATAAGATATCATCTTCAATTAGATTTCTCAATCTTTTTTTCTTTTAAGGAAATCAGTTCTTTTTCAAAGGAAAAAACAGAAAATATGGTAGCCTTTGTGTTAAATATACGAAAATTCTTACTTTAATCTTTGAGTTATTTAATCTTAACTGCACAAGCATATTACTACATCCTTGAGCAATTTAAAACCTTTTGTGATAATTTAAGTCTCTCCATATAGTATATTCCAACCCAAGCCTGTAAGTAGCATGTTTCTGCAAGTCTCTGTTTATCACAGCTCTATTTTAAAAAAAAAAAGTCTCCAGGCTACACCAACACCCAATACCAAGTTAAAGCTCAAACCCCTTTGAAGCTCACGAACACCTTCCTGAGACATTAAAAAAAAAAAAGCCTTGAATAATGAAGAACAATGCTGAAAGAGTGAATACTGAATAAATGAAAACTTATTTTTAAAAAATACTTCAAAATACTTTTGTCCATTAAGCAATTTCATTTCAACAGACAGACGATGATAAAGTATCTTGAGTAATGTCAGAAAATCTAATTTGAAAGGAGGAAAAGCACCAAACAATTATGCAAGATGTGGAGTATATTTTAGATGCTTATTAAATATTGGCATAGGTAAATAGCTGCTATTCGCCATGCCTCTGGGGAGAACCTCTGGGCTATAGAGGCTTATTAGTGTTAAGCATCTGAGAGCCATGGACTATAAAATAAAATCAATACCGTAACCTTAACTGTAAAAGTCAGAAAGATACTGGAAGAGTTCTCATTTAACAAGATTACAGATGACTTTTTAGAGAACATTTGGGGAAAAGCCATGCATTTAGCAACATTTATGCTACAAGACATCTCAAGGTTTAGGTTGTTACTAATGCCGTTATTATACATGCTGGTAATGGTTAGGGTTGATTTTACTGATGTGTTATTTTAGTGGATTTCCAGGAAAGTCCTGGAAATGATCTGGAACTTATTTCAAATAAAATCATTAAACTTAGGTAGTAAACTAATTGCTTAGGAACAATTATGATTTGATGTGGTTTAGTGTAGCAGACAAAAAAAATCATGAAAAAATTTTAAGGTCATCACTTTGGCAGCTCAATGCAAATATGATTACTCTGCACAATATTCCGTTTCTTTTAATGGAAAAGTAGTCAAAACTGGTATAAGTTGTAGTTTTTAAGTTCAGTCTAAATCTATATTTCTCCTTTAACAAATGTAAATGAAGAAAAAAGAACATCCTGTCAATGAAATTACTATGATGGCATATTTATTATCTTAATGGTTTTAGAAATCACATGAAATTGATCAGTAACAAAACCTCTATTTGGTAATGGACCAATTACATTTGTGAGATAATGTCAATGAAACAGAATATTGTCACAGGATAATGGTCTCCTATTGCTATATCCCTAGTCATTTAGAGAAAATATAAATGTTGCCGTCTGGCTGAGTCATTTATTTTCAAAGTAGGAGACACAGATCCCATAACAATGTTCTGTTATAATAACTCAATCTCTCTCAATCATTTGTTGTACCAGAGTGGTGCAGGACAGGGCTTGTATTTGTAAGAACTGCACATTCCTCAGGTATAAGGCAAAACATATGATGCCTCCAAGCACCTAAACAGCCAATTATCAAGTTATTCAACAAGAGCATTTAAAATAAACATCTAAAAAATAATTCAGGAAATGGAAAATGTTCAGAGTCTTCAAAAACATTCATGTTAATGAAAGCTCAAAGACTCAAGTATTAAAGATCTATAAATACTCTGACTTCAATTAATTTAAAATCCAGAACATTAGAACACAAAGGAACCTTACTATCCAACTTTATCTCACAGATGAGAAAACTCAGTTTACTGACATTAAGTGTTCTAAGGCCATACCACTATTTATATTGATAGTTTCCTGATCACCATTATAGTGCTCTAGGCATATGGCAAAAAATTAGAATAGAAAAGAAAAAAATATATACAGCAATAAATATATAATTTTTATATTTTGACACACATAGCTCAATTTAAACTGAATGTATATCACACACCTCAACTAAAGACATTCTAGACTTTAGGATTATTTATTAACATCTTATTATTTAAAGGAAAAGAGATTCTTAACCTGAGTCCAGCCCAAGAACTGCACTCATGAATTCCTGGAGTCTGTGAACCCTTCTGCTATTATATGTATTTATTTGTAGTAAAGTTTCATATGTGTTAGGAAAAAAAAACTGTCATAGAGGTTTTGTAACTAGTTTGCAAAACCATGAACATAGCATGACAATGACTTCTTTGGAAGGCAGTATATACAGTAATAATGAGCGTGGATTCTGGAGTGGAAGAGACAAGGGCTCCCATTCTATCAATGCTAGTTATCTGTGTATCTATGTCAAATTTCTTAACCACTGTAGTGATGAGCTTAATGAGCTGTAAAACGTTTGTTTGTTTTTAAATAGGATTGAAAAGAAAAATATATGTAAAGTCTTAGCTCAATCCTGGAAGGGAGTAAGTGCTCAATAGATGGTAGCCACAAATGGAAGGAGGGTCTGGTTTTCCTCAATTTGAATGTATTTGTTGAACGAAAAGATTTAAATTTATGTGGTGTATTCAACAAATAAATGATATACAAAAGTGAGTAAATATAAAAATAGTTAATAGAACTATTATAGGTTAAAGACAAGTTGAAAATACAAATATGGTATTGGATCTGTTTGGGACCTTCATTTAAACAAAACAACCTATACGATATTCTGGGGAATTTGCACATGGGTTATACAGTATATATTAAGGAATTATTGTTATATTTGTTAAATTAATAATGGTATTGAGTTGTATTAAAAATGATAATCATTGTCTATTAGAAACTTAAGTATTTATAAGTAAAATGACACATTATCTGGGATTTACTTTAAAATACTTAAAAAACTGGAAGATACTGAATAAAACAAGATGGGCAAAATATTGATAACAGTTAAAGCTAAAAAATGGTACATGGAAGTTCACTTTATGATTCTTTCTATTTTTGACATCCTCTATAACAAAAAGCTTTTTAAAACTTTAAATATCGTGCTTAAACATTCCATCCAAACCAGCTCTTCTCCACATTTATCCATCAAAAGCACTCACGTCTCCCTTTTTTTTAGTTCAAAAACTTAATCATGGCACAAATATTAAGAGGTTGATTTTTTAAAAAAGAAGATACACAATTTTACCATCTTAAAATTTTGTTTTGACAATTCTTCCAGACCTGAAAACTCATAAATTCACCTCTACACTTATTCTAGTTCTACAAGGTCTAACAGACTCTTCCATGAAGCTCCCTAGAACTGTCCGCCTGCCAAGACTTGTTAAGCAGTGTTCAAATTCTCCTAGTCCATTTCTCCCTATGTAGGTAAGTTTATATATTGCTTCCCCTAGGTGGGTTGCAGGATAACAGAAAAATACAAAAATATATATATCAGGCTTTGAAAAAGAAGACCTAGGCTCTGCTCTTAATTATCTGGACGCTATGGATGAGACAGCCTCTCTGATACTTAGATTGCTTATCTGTCAGATAAGGAGCTTGAACTATGTCTCCCCTAAGGCTTCTAATAATCTGTGTTCTATCCCTGAAAAATCAACTTCTTATTGTATATGATATTGGTGGTATAATAACTCAAAAGAAACTGGCTTTCCAAATTACTTCAAAATAAACTTAAATAGGAAATTAATGTGTAAATGGATTTGAAATAAAACCTTTTACCACTCTAAGAAACTTTTCATTGTACACTATGATAACGAAGCACACTGTCTCCCATGGATTTTCCACTTTCCTAATTTAGACTGTGTTCTACCAATCTAGAGAGCCAGTGTCACACAGCAAGTTGTTATTTTTTTCAAACTAATTATCCACGATGGTTTTTCTACAAAATCCTGTATTTTCAAATCATTAAGCCTCCAGAGGACAGAAATATGAGTATCACTTTCCCCTAGTAAGTAGTATTGTCCCTTCTAGCCATGTACACAGGTTGCGTCCCATCCAAAATGCTCTTCCTGATTAGAACACATGAAAAGAGCACAAACATCTGTTAATTAGTAGGCCAGGTAAGGAATTCTGATGAAAGCCTTCACCAACAACGTACTGTCTTCCTTTCTGTTTGAAAGATGTTCATAATGTGATTTTTCAACTACAGCAGTGTAGCCGAAGAGAACGAAATACACTATGATGAAGGCATCCCCAGAGTTTGCCTCCAATAACATAATATATGGAGAGTCCTTGCAAGTTCTGTAAGAACTGTAAGTTCTTGATTTTTGATATATTTTTTAATAATAAGCTAAACAAAAAAACTTAATTGTACTTAAACATTAAATTCAAGCCATCTCTTCACATGTATCCATCAAAAGCGCTTGTATCTTTGATTCTGTCTGGTTCAAAATTTGATATTTGAACATTTGATATTTAATCCTTGTGATACAAACTCTAGGAATGTAAGGAATTGCTGGTGCTCTATCTGGTCCCCAAAGGGAGCTTAAACATTCTTCCAGGAGATTACCAAGCTGTTTTCTTGCCATTTTCTAGGACTTCATTTAATGTCAGTAGTTACTCAACTATTTGTGAAAGCTGCTCATTCACCCAACTTCTACAGCTAGAAAAACCTTGAGAGTTTATCATTTGTCAGACTGTAGTTTGGGATAGAGCACTGCTTTCCAAAGTCTGAATGTAGGATTAAATCTCCCTATAGATTCTTAGATGGGGGAAAAAAGGTTCTGAAGTCGCAAACTTAATACATATTCAGTCAATATCCACTCATGGATATTCACATTCACAGCACACAGTAGTATATTAAATATTCTACAAACTCACTTATGAATAAAAAAGTTTAAATTTTTGTTTAAATAAAAATTTCCAAACTTGGTTGAATGCTCTTGTATCTAGCATTTTTTAACTTACGAAAGGTTGGTCTCTGAGTCCGGTTCTATCAGTGTTACCACACTCTACTGACTGTTATTTATTTCCTATACTTGATTAAATGCATGATACTAAGCTGGCATTATTACTCTTTAGCCCCCAGTGTCCCCTTGAGCCCTTTGGCTTAATTCATTATTTATTTAATACCATATCCTTACAGAACTCTATAAAGTTCAGATTAAAATTGAGCACAACATATAAGAATCTATTACTAATGAGAACATTTGCAAATTTATCACAAATAAATCTCTAGGGCTTGGAAATATATTAAAACTTCAGAAAAACTAGCTGAAGACTTATTTGTACGACAGAACTGTAAATTTTTTTAAATAGTGCTTTTTTCTGGTACCTATAGCAACCAGAATGCGATGCCTAAATATTGCCTATTTGAGAGTCCAGTATAAATTTTTAAACTACTCTTAAAATTGTAATTACATTCCAATACACCTCTAAGTAGTGCTAGTTTTTGCTAACATACCAATTTATTGATTTTTGTGTAAAGATTTATTTCTCACAATGCTTAAAAGTAAGTTGGGCATGGAGACAGTCCCCTCATAACCTGATTTACATTATTTATTTTCTGTGAAGAAACTTTTTTCATAAATAATAAAAATTTTTATTTCTGTTCAGCCGGTCATGGGCTAGAAATTTAATTTATTCATATTTATGTGCCCAATGCCTAGAAAAAGTCCTGGCAAATAACAGGCATTTGATAAATGTTAATTTAGTTCAATTATCACAATTCTAAATGTGTAAGAACTAATAAAATTTTACTGCATTAAAAGTCTTTCTGAATTTACATTTTATCTAAGATTACAAGTTGTTTAAATACTCATTAGACTAAGAAGCTGTTAAATTTTCCATTTAGAAAGCCCAGCTGTATATTACAAATATATTTACCATATCACTAAACGTCTATTAAATAGCATTTTAGGAGTTTTATATTCAAGCTGAGATGGCTCGGGGACTATCAGAATGGCAGGGACAAAGTGATACTAACAAAGAATTGTTTCAAATGTTCAAGCATACCAATTACTAGTCTGTTAAATTTCCAGCCACAAAAATACTACAAGCTTTAGTCCCAAGAAAGTAACTTTGAGGAAAAACCAAGACCTGCCTCTATTTTTCCTCTTACATCAGAAGTTACAAAGGACTACTGTAATGATTTCAAGAGAATTATATCAATGAGGAATTTAGTCTGTGAACTGGCTCAGGTGGGAAAAAATTTAAGGTAGACAAGCTCTCAGATGGAATACTTTGTGGGGTAAGTATTAGAATAATAAAAGAAATTTTCAACATGCAAATTGATAAGCTATCCTGGTTCTATTCATTTAACCATTAAAATGATGGAAAGCAGTATCCAAAAAACAAAGTTTTCAATAGAGGTAGAACCAGTCATGAGGTTTAAGACTAGGGAATTCATCAAAGAGACTAAGCAAGAAAAAAATATTCTAGAATCTAGGAAAGAATGTAACAGCTGCTGTATATCCCTTTGTTACTGGCCCAGTTTTCTTTTTCTTCCTTTATGTATCAAAGAATAAAAAGTTAAAACATAAACATTATGTAATGTAGATTCTAACAAATTTAATTTCTATCACTATTTATCAGAAGAAATTTAAGCAAATTATAAAGATTCCTATGAAATGTTTTACCCTATTAAGCAGTGTTCAGTTTGAAAATGTTCATGTCTATATTCTACAAAATTAAAATTACAACTCTTTTATGTCTAGGAAATTGTAACTTTTTTGTGCTTTGAAAAGCCATAAAGATATAATTATGTCTATAGTATGCTAAAATAAAAACACTTTTTTCATTAAATTATTAAAATACAGGAATATTTGTCACTGCATGAATCTAGATTTTGTATTAAAATGTTGCCTAATTTTTTAAATGAAATGAGTATAATCATTTAGTTACACTATATTCTTTATTTTTGCCTACTTGGAATAAATCTCAAAGGTTTAGGTTTGTGGTTCAGATTATAAGGGAAGGTGGAATGCCACATACTCTCCGTAATTTTGTTATTTTGGATTCGCACATTTCGCTCAGTTTTGTTAAGGGTTACGGTAAAAGTAGATGTTAATGCAAAGTTAACACAAATAACTAAGGCAGACCCAGGAAATAATTCACAGTGAATTTTAAACATTTCTGCCAATTATAAGCACAAATATATTTTAAGCAACCAGTAAGTAGTTATTGCATACAATTAGCGCAGGGATTTTTAGACATGTACTAAAGCTATTACAGTATCGAGTGGTACTCAATATGCCCTTTAGAAAACTCCCTTCATGACAGGCAAGTATGTCTGAAGAACATTTGAAGATGGACAAGAACAACCAGGGCATTTTACTTTGCAAGTTTAAAGAAAGCAATTTTCATCAAACAGAAGGACTGCATTTGGCTTAGCAAATTTATAAAGATAGTACTGTCCTGCCCTCATGTTTTCATTGTAGTTGAAGTCTTCTTCCCACAAGGGCTTACTGTGCACGTTACAAAATCTTCAGTCTTCAGAATTCAAGTGACAGACTATTTTTTCTAAGCACACATGAAAATGGATCATTCTTTCTTACTCTTAATATTCCTTTACAGACTTCTCCAATAATTACAGTCATCTTGACAAAAGAAAATCACCAAGACAATACAACAATTTTACAAAAAGAAAGAATGACAGTTTCCCTTCTACTTTTCAAAAATGTTTTATAATACGATTTGAGATTGGCTTTATTCAATAGGCTGAAAGAGGAATCAATTCTTACAGAGTGACACTCTCTATAATAAAGAACACCTACACTTCTGCACAACACATCCATTGCCACACATTCACAATGTTAATGTTATTACCATTAGAATCTTTTCCAGAACAATTTTCTGATGAGGAAAATATGGCTTTGTTTAGAAAAAGCTGACAATGTCAGTAAAACAAGCAATAAAATATAAAGGGTTGAGGGTTTTGTTTTTATCCTTACTTCTGCAAGTCTGGTTAAGTCCCTGTTATTTCCTGCCTTTGCTAATGAAACTGGTGTTCTGCCTATCAATGGTTCATGTAGCCAACAAATATTTATTTGCCCCTACTAAGCACTAAGTGTTGTGCATGGTTCCCAGGCACTGGTTACACAGTAGCCAAACAGATAAAGTCCCCGCCCTCATGGTATAGACAGATTTAGACAATTAATCCCATAAACAAATACGGAACTATTTTATAAGCACAATGAAGGAACAATACAAGGTGTCAAGAGGTAAAGACCTGATTTAGATTGAAATTCCTTAATTTAGGCTGGGACCTGAAAACTGACCAAGAATTTGTCAGACGAAGAGACAGAAGAGGAGCCCTCCAGAGGGCATGGCTTATATGAAGGTCTTCGGTATTGCATTTCCAAATCTAAACAAAGCAGTAGGCTCAAGTGCAAGAAGGAAGCAGACGGCCCCTGCTGAGGCTGGAGCAGTGGTCAAGAGGCCAGAGGACAAGATAAAGGTCCGTGGATCACAGGAAGGAATTCTGAGCTTCTCCTAAGAGAAGCAGGATGTGACTGAAGTAGGGGAGTGATATGACATTATTATGTTTTAAAAGATGGTTCTGTCTAAAGAATAGATTTGGGAGGTGGAGTGAGATCTCAGAGCCCAAACTCTCCAGCTGATTTTCAAATCCTTCCTTAAAACGATCTCCCTTTATTTCCATCCACACACACAGCCTCCCACCACAGGGCTCATACATGGCCATTCAGAAATTTACTTCCCCACCTCAATGCTTGCCTGTGCTTTTGTCTGTGCCCACGCTGTCCCCTTCTTTACTAGTTAAAAATCTCAGCATGCTAAAGGAGACCCATCTGACTCAATGTCAATTCCTCCATGAAGATGTTTCACCCTTCTTTAAATGCTATGGCACTCGGTAGGAAAACATGGAGCAGCAGAAAAGGAGTGCTGAACTTTGGCTTTAACTGCTAAGCTTCAGAGCTATTTGGTCTCCTGAGATTACTGGACATGCAGCTCCTCAAGCCTCAGAGACACACGCCCAAGTCATGGGCTAAAAAACATTGAGAATGAGCTCTATTTTTTTTTTTTTTACATTTTTAATAAAATGGAGAATTTTATCTAAAAGAATTTTCAAATACATTTTGTGCTGCTGATATGTCATATTTGCATACATACCAACAAAAATTGTTAGCTAATCTTTGTTTCCATGTTTAATAATCTCCTTCTGTGGCAAAAAGGCATGAGTATGTCAGATGAAGTATATTTAGTCCAATAGATTTTAAGAATGAAAAAGAGCAAAGTAAGAATTCAGAGAGCCAAATAATACCTATTTCTTAAAGTTATATTTTTCCCTAGAGCTGCCCTAGAACTGGGTTATAGTTTTATCTAGATAAAATAACTAGATTGACTCAGACACCAAGTGTCTTACATTACATTTATTTATTGTTCATGTTGTACCTACTTCCAAAAGGAAGTATGGCTTCCTTTAAATGGGAACTTTCAGTAACTAGTACCTGAGAACCGCTTAAAGCCTGGCTCCTCCTTAAAATACCCCATTAAGAGGAGCGGATTGATTTGACTGAATCAGAACTTGTGCTTCTGCTACAATCCAGCCAACTAATGTAGCCTGGTCGTCATCAGTCACACACACATTGAGGGTTCTAAAAAGATCATTTTGTCTAAAAAAAAAGTTTAATAAACACATAAAAATATGGGAATTTTGTAACTTCACTTTAACAAGATTTGACTAGTACATGACCTTAAAAATAATTTTATTGCAATCATTTCATGAAAAAAATATAATCCATATTGATTCAATTATGAAATTTTGACTAAATGAAATTTGTGAAAGGAGCTGACATTTTACTCTACTGTTCCTAGAGGCAACGCCTTATTACTCACCTTGATCTCTTTCATGCCATGTTCGACTTCCAGCAGCTGGTGAATTCGGAGAGGGATAAAAGTCTCCTGTAGGACTTGGTTCCATATTTTCATCTATGGATATAGTTTTGGGTCTTTTGCTGTTAAAATATGACAAGAGTGAATGTTAATGGGATTTCCAGAAAGATGTGTAGCATCTGAAAATACATAATCTGAGAATATTCTTACTGTGGAAATTTCCACAAACACAAGTAACAGTATCTCAGAACCACTTTGAAATAATGGTGAGTATTTCAGACATCAATAGGAGTAGCAGACATTTCTAGTTGTATGTAACATTTACTATAATATATCAGAACTGTACCTGTCTAACAAATGTGTTTATTATATTTACATGTTGAAATATATTTCCAGTAGTAGAACACTATTTTCAGTACTAAAAAGTGAATTCTTAATGTGATAGGTATACTAATTTAAAAATTGTTGTCGATTGTACCTGACTCATAATTATTATCAATATGAATAACGTTCGTTGGTACGGCACTTGCCATTAAAAATGTAATCCCTTCATGTCAATTCAAAGATAAGTAAACTCCTTAACCTTCCTAAACTCAGTTTAATCATCTGTAAAATGGAAATAATAAAAAGGGGAGTGGTTGAGAGGATTAAATGAGTTATTAAATGTAAATCTCATGCATTTAGTGGCTGGCATTCAGAAGACACTTATAAAATAGTAATTATTAGTAACAACCCTATTTTTAATAATATTAAAAATTTTATAGTACTTTACTGATTACAAACTATTTCATATATCCTTTTTTTAAAATAGATCTTTATTGGAGTATAATTGCTTCACAATACTGTGTTAGTTTCTATTGTACAACAAAGTGAATCAGCCATATGCATACATATGTCCCCATATCCCCTCCCTTATGGGCCTCCCTCCCATCCTCCCTATCCCACCTCTCTAGGTCATTGCAAAGCAGAGGGAGAGCATGCTGCTGCTTCCCACTAGCTAACTATTTTACATTCGGTAGTGCATATACATCAATGCTACTCTCACTTTGCCCCAGCTTCCCCCTCCTACCCCGTGTCCTCAAGTCCATTCTCTGTCTACATCTTTATTCCTGCCCTGCAACTAGGTTCATCAGAACCATTTTGTTTTTTTTTTTAGATTCCATATATATGTGTTAGCACATGGTATTTGCTTTTCTCTTTCTGACTTACTTCACTCTGTATGACAGACTCTAGGTCTGTCCACCTCACTACAAATAACTCAATTTCGTTTCTTTTTATGGCTGAGTAATATTCCATTGTATATATGTGCCACATCTTCTTTATTCATTCATCTGTCGATGGACATTTAGCTTGGTTCCATGTCCTGGCTATTGTAAATAGTGCTGCATTGAACATTGTGGTACATGTCTTTTTTTGAATTATGGTTTTCTCAGGGTATATGCCCAGTAGTGGGATTGCTGGGTCATATGGTAGTTCTATTTTTAGTTTTTTAAGGAACCTCCACACTGTTTTCCATAGTGGTTGTATCAATTTACATTCCCACCAACAGTGTAGGAGGGTTCCCTTTTCACCACACCCTTTCCAGCATTTATTGTTTTTAGATTTTTTTCCTAAAAACTTAGGTTATTGATCCTTTATTCTTAAGATCAACCATGAAAAATAGGTCATTGCCAAATTCAAACCAAAATAACTTTCAAAGTATTATAATATATTTTAATAAAGAAAACATAGTTTTATCTCAATTACTAAGAAAAGTGAATATTTAGAGCAGAGATTAAAAAGCTATTCTATGCCACATGCCATATTGCTTGATATACTGCTTTCAAACATCTTCACCAATACCCTATTAAACAGTAAGTTATGAGTAGAGAAATGGATACTTTTTCCTTAAATTAAAAAAAAATCTTATTCACACCTATGGAAATAAAAACTAAAAACGATATCTTCTGAATGAACTTTATACAGTGATAATAAACCTAATGTCATAGGATTTCAGAGTTGTAATTCACTTTAGAAGCCATACACATAAACCAATCCTCCATTTTCTTACAAGTGGGAAGACAAATTTGGAGAAAATCAATTGCCCAGGGCATGTTAATGGAAGCAGTCTGACACAAAGTAAAGACTTCTGACTTCTGAGACTGTGCTCTTTCTACTACACTGTTTCCAAATCCTGGAAGCATGTGCATGTCTGGGTATATGCATAGATACATTTGTGATTAATATTTGACTCACAACTCCCGGAGTATCAACATGATGCAGGAGATGGCAATTTCTATCCATGCTAAACCACAGTGAGAGTAAATAGTTTCTTTGGTTTCTTTGTAGGGTATCCAAAGTTAGAATGTATTTTTTAAGCCTCCTTTAATCTAATTCTCCCATCTGTAAATCAGCGGTAAATATGTATGGAAAACTTGAAATGAGGGAGAAAAGACTTTCATAAGGAAATAATAGAGAAATTTTTTTAAACCTTTTTTATTTGAATGACGTAGTATCTGATACTGAATGATCATGAGGAAAGATCTGTGTTGACAGCATACCAATCCACCAGACAAAATAAAAAATTACTATTCGCATTTTAAATTTAGAAAAACTAAAGCATTTTTAACACTTCACCATATCACAGTTTTAATGATAATAAACCCTATTATCTTGCTACGCAATCTAACTATATGAAAATATAGTTTGACCATAAATGACATCAAATTGAACTTAGTTAATAAACAAACAAATGTGCATAGCCCCACAATTAATTCAAATGCAATTAATTTTTGTTTTTGAGAATAGCATAGGAATATAGTTATCCAGATTTTTAAATTTTTTAACAGTTGATACTGTGAAATATATGTTTTGCTCTGGAACTCAAGTATGATCTTCTATCTGATCGTGGGTATATTTAATGCCATGGAAATGAGATTGCTCTTCCTATATTGAAGATTCAACTCAAAAAAACCCAATAAAGCTATAATATTTGTCTCATTCACTCAGCCCTCTTCTATCATTCAACAATAGGGGAACATATGAAATCCCATGTACTACAACTTGCCAAGTTAATTTTCCCTCACTTAAATAGGAGATCTCTTTTTAAACTCCTGTGGGACTGAAAGTTACAATCAGAAGGTCAAGAGAGAAATATGAGAATGTCAGCAGAGAACTAAAAGGCAAAGTCACCTCACTGTAGCTGTTCCCCAACAAAGGCTGGTTAGGCCAAATCTCAGAGCAGGTAATACTTTCACTGGTAACTGAGAGTTAACTAAATTATTCAAAGAACATCAACTAACTGAAGAACTTGGCAAACCTGTTGCCTAGAATAAGGCCTTTTAAGGTTAAGTAAATGACACATTTTATTTTTCATGTTTCATTATCCCCAGCTTGGACATGGTATTAGGGTAAAAGTTGGATGAATCAATCCTAAACCAGGGATCTTTGCTATGGCAATACCATTTTTAAAGTCACCAAAAGAATTACTTATAGAGTTATAATACTTCATATAAGGGGATAAAAATATTAATACATTTTCATAGTTCCCTTGTCTCCCCAAAAAGCCTCTTTAAAATGCTTTGAACAACAATTTAACTTTCAAATTTCAAAATAAATTTAACCAGGAAAGATGAAAACTTTGTGTAAAATCAGCAAAAATCTTGAACTCTTTGCTTTATTTCCCCCTTCTCTTTACCTGTGTACCTATCTATCTGCACGTCTACTTATTTACCTATTTGCATATAGACTGAGAACAAAAGCAGCTCCTCTTTCAGTTACCTGCTTGGTGGAGAAGACAGCGACCTCTGAAGATTGACCCCCGAGTTCATGTCATGATAGTATGGTTGGCTTGGGATTTCTCCAATTGGGAAGTTGACTCCAGTTCCCTGGGTTATGGGTGCTGAGGAATGAAACAACAACACCAACAAACATTGGGAATGCCATTTACTGTTGTCATCTCTATTCAAATGTAATAATCTAATATTTTCCATGCCTCTGGGCAAGGAGGAGGGGAACTCTCTTTACCTTAAGAATCTAATACCAGCCTTTCACTGGTTAAGACTTGCAAACATCCTCACGATGCCAATGTTCAAGTGTGGAAACTTGAGGCACGCTATCATCACTGGTTACCCCTTCTCCCACTCCCACTGCCCAAGCTTCTTCACTCAGTCCTTTGTGTTAGTCGTCACTACACCTGTCACCTCACTAGTCTCTAGATGCCCCACAGGGAACAATATATGTTGCCTATCGCTCGGCACCAAGGAAGGCACTCTGTACTAAGTCAGATCTCAAAAACCAAATTATTGTTAAATAAATCGAATTAGAATAGTTTCACAAGAGGCGATTATTATTTTAAAATAATGTTAACGTTAATGTTAGAATGCATTAGAAATCATATTTATAATTATTTGATATAAAAATAATTCTTGTATTAGGACAGGTATATAAGTAAAATTGACAAATATGAAATAAAAGTCAAGATTCTTTTTCCAAAATACATACTCAGGTTTCATATATGAATGGTGAGTACAGTTTTACTCAACAGCTATGTTTTGTTTTTAAAAAAGTTTGTATGCCCAATTTCATAAGTCATTTAAAATATACTCATGGAGTTTTATACTTTAAGGTATTATTTTATAAATCAAGAAGTCTTTTTGAGTTTGTTGATGTATTAAGAACTGAAAATTTTCATGTAATATTGGTTGTTGTACAATGGATTACATCTTTTCAAATTTTTAAAATTGGTTTCTAGACATCTTGAATAAATCTGTCAGACAGCATGTTGTGTTAGAATGAGTAGGATCTTGGGAGATAGACAGCCTTTTAGTTTTAACTCCCTCTGCCACTTATTGGCTATGTGCCTCAGTTTCCTGAACTGTAAAATGAAAATTAGAATAAAATTAGAATAAAATGAAAATTAGAATAACATATGATTATTTTGAGGATGAGATGAGGTAAGGAGTGATAAAAGTCCAGCATCATGCCTAGTGTATAATGGATATTCAACAAATGTGAATTCCCTTCTTTCCTTGCTTTCTTCCCTGAAATTCTTCCCTGGCAACCTAGAGTGGTCAGCAAAGATGAAACAGTTCAAAAACCCACGCAAAGCTGGTGAACTGGTACAAATGAACCTATTTGCTGAAGGTTTGTTCATTCAATAAGATATTGTGAAAAAAAAAAAAGATATTGTGCCCATTACTGGCAGGTGCTGCAAGGGACCCAAAATAGTCTAAGATAGTTCCCGTGCTTAATAAGACATACTGGGCAACAGGTTGGGTAAACAAAATACTCATGAAAAACACAGAGATACCAGCATAATGCGTTTTATAATGAAACTTCCAAATGAATGACATGATCAATAAATGCTATAGGATTTCAAGGAAAGAAGAATCTGATACAAGCTTGAATGGTCCAAGAAATCTGTGGAAAAGTCACAGCTGGCCCAGGGCTTTGGAAGATGAGTAAGGTAGTAAAGGGAGGTTACTCTAAACAGCAATCACTACAGGAGCAAGGTCATGGGCAGAGATGACATACAAGATGGAGGCCAGCCAGGTTGGTGTCAAAGGACAATGCTTAAGAATAGTTTCTATTTTTTCACCTGTTTTTATCAGGCCTTCAAGATCTCCAATGAGAGAAAGTGTATCCTATGTGGGGTGGGAAAATTCTGGAGCCCTTGAAATTCACGCTAAGAACACAAAGTCTACTTAACCTTCCCCTCTCTCCAAACTAACCACACGTTGAGTAAAAAATTCCAAAGGGACAGCCGATTTTCAAGGAATTTTTCTTACTTAGAATTTTTAATAAGCATGTGAAATGTGTTCACTATCAGTTGAATCGTACTTCACTATCTCAGGCAGGCTGAGACTAACAAAGTATTTTTAAAGAAAATACGATTAGGAGGTGCATGCTTTGGAGAGAAACAATCAAGGAATACACAACGATTATCTCTCCCCATTAAAAATTAATCAGTACATACGAGATTAGTCTCAGCTCTAACACTCTGGAGTTTCTGCCTCTGTTAGGTTGTTCATATTATATAATATGCTTCAGTCTCATTTTACACAGAAAATATTAGCGTTCAATGTGCAACTATGCCTAATGGCTCGAGTTCTTTGGACAGTTAAAATGTAGCTGCTTGTTGTGGCTTGAGGTACACCAGAGGTTAAAAAAAAATGCAAGGTAAGAAATCCCGCAGTAACCACATGCTTTAAAGTTTATTATTAGAACCATGTTCTATGTGACATTGGAAAGCAGAGTATGTGCTGGAAGGAGGCATTTGAGGGGCTCAGTGAACGTAAGCAATCTGTTTGGCTTCCAACAGCAGTGATGGATGCAATTCAAAGAACTGAGTTACCAACGGGAAACTTACAGGTTATATCTTATATCAACTATTTGCAATTTATTAAGCTCATGCAATATTTAGGCAAAGATTTGTAGTTTCTATTTAATAAACATATGGCTTGATAGTCAACACAGATTGCTTGACCGTATGCATACTAGGTATAATTTATAGGAAAATGATAATTAAAAATCTTTGGAAATTTTGTTTTTTTCTAAGTTTTGTTCCAGAAGGATTCTTCCAAAGTATCAAGAAGGCAATAGTGGAATCTAAACAAACAAACAAACAGAAGACCAAACTCAAAGAAAAGGGTACCAGAGGTGGGTGTTGTGGGGGGGGAGGGAGAATTGGAGGAAGGTGGTCAAAACGTACAAACTTCTAGTTATAAAATAAATAGGTATTGGGGATGTAATGTACAACATGAGGACTACAATGAACACCGCTGTAGGATATACAGGAAAGCTGTTAAGAGAGTAGATCCTAAGAGTTCTCAACACAAGGAAATAACGTTTTCTCTCTTTTTCGTATCTGTATGAGATGATGGATGTTGACTAAACTTACTGTGGCATTTCACAACATACGTCAGTCAAGTCATTATGCTACACACCTTAAAATTCTACAGCGCTACATGTCAACTAAATCTCAGTAAAACTGCGGGGGTGGGGTACAAGACGGAAAATCAAGCTCTAGTCATGGCTTAAGCGAAACAAGAACAAGAACACCTTGTCTACGGATTTACACACGAGCACCGTAAAATTTAGTGTGCATTTTTACACTAAACGGGAGATTACGGAAATTAAAGTAGATTAATAGCGAACATGGCCAGATTCTAAAACAGCACACAGGCACAAAATTTATCTAATGACAAAGTGCATGAGAACAGCAAGTCCCAGGCAGATGTGCCTGTTTAAAAGCCTCTGGAAAAACTTACATCAGACGCAAAGACCAGTGTTAGCACCTCTCCCAGAGAGCAGCAAGGGGCCCGAAGGCTGCAAATCATGTTTAAGAGGCTGCCAATACCCTCTTAGAAACCAAGCTCAGAAGAACCTCGGACTCCAAGGGTTAGAGGCCAACCCTTAATCTCTCTTATTGTTCTCCTCACTCCAAAAGCTGATCCTAAATCAACTTTTAAGATGGTGATAATATCATTCACCAGAAAGATCACTATCCTAAAACTGAACAGCTTCATTAGCTAAAGTCAACATGCACATTAGAGGGTCATGTGAGAGTAAAACCCCAGAGGACAGAAACCATTAACATACCGTAAACCCTCAAGAAGTCAGAATTTGTGATATACAGCGTAAGGGTTGTGCTGAAGTTGATGTTTACTTAGCAAACCCTTATTTCATAAACAATGAAGTTCAATTGTGTAAATAAGATTATAATGTGGATATATTAAAACACTTAGGAGAATAACTTCTCAAGCATTTCAGAGACACCTATTTACATATGCAGTAGAAAATACATGTTTGCTGAATAAAGTAACTAATGAATGAATACAGATAATTAATCTACTAATTACAAATTAGTAATGTTTGTTATAACAGATAACTTAAAAACCTCTAGGAGATGACAATATGAATCAAGAAAGAATGAATGGTATATGTTAAATTTGCCTCATTTCTGAACTATTATAGAAAGGGTTTTTTTTTAAAGATTTTTTTGATGTGGACCATTTTTAAAGTCTTTATTGAATTTGTTACAATATTTCTTCTGTTTTATGTTCTGGTTTTTTGGCCACAAGGCATGTGGGATCTTAGCTCCCAAACCAGGGATCGAACCTGCACCTCCCGCTTTGGAAGGTGAATTCTCCACCACTGGACCACCAGGAAAGTCCCTAAAAAGGTATTTTTTTAATCTATTTTTATGTTTCAAATTCAGATTTCTCAAAATATCAATCTGGGCTTTTAAAAGTTCTCATGTGGCTCTCCTACAGCATCTAGCATAATGTTACCTATAATGAGGAACTAGTAATATTTTCTGACAGACAACTCTACTGTCCTTCTCATAAGAAGGGTGAAAATATATCATAAAACTGAGAAAAGTACAAATTTAAACAAATAATTTCATAATGTCTCATAACTGTAGCAGCATAACCTCTCTGCTAAAGAGCAGTATGGGGAAACACACACACACATACACACATCTTTAAATACCCCCTTCCTTACATGATGCCATAAAGTAGTAGTAAGTAAGTCAGGCATGTTCCTTTCCAAATTAAAAATAAACATAAAGAAGTTCAAATATCAGAGGCCTTTGCACAACACATATTGATCAGGAAAAACAAACAAGGCTCATCGCCTTGGTGAATGAAGTAAATGAAGTAGACCATCAGAATCCTCTTGCCCAGCAAATATGAACCCTATAGGTACAGGCATACAGGATATTAATTTGGTCTCCTACACTGCCCCCAAATCAACAGATCCAGGGCAGAAGTCTTTGGGGCATACATTTATCCACTGCAGAATTACGTCAGAAAGGATGCTACTAAAGTCTTAAATGCTCATGTACAGAACTCTCTGAAATACAGGCTGTTTGCACTAGCCACTTCAGAAATCTGAACTATTTGAGAAACTACAGTTCCAAAGACAAAGTCACCTACTACCTTGGAGATTACTTCACTCAACGCCATGCTAAAGCACTACCTATACTTACCCTTAGTAACTCATTCTTGTTTGTTCTTTTTGGATCATCATAATTCTTGTTCATGACCTCTGAATTTGACCCAAGTGAAAAACACAACTTAAACAGGCTCCAGAGTGCCCCTACATCATCTGAATAAATCATTCCAAACTGTGACACTCTCTATCAAAATGTCAGGTGAAAATACACCCTGCAAAGTTACATAAATAAGCTAAATCAGAGAAGAGAGCAAGTAGAAATGAGTCACCCCCTTCAGCATAATCAATGAGATAAGAACTGCATCTTACATATATTTGCACACACCAGTAATAACTAAAAGAGTTGATCAAGGAAACGTCTCCCTTGCTTAGTTAGCTGGCCAGGTGAACTTACTCGAGAAAATTCTCACCCAGCCTGTCAAGAATGGTGTCTCAGGTGAGGTGCCCAATGGAAACAATTGGACATTGTTTTGGATAACAATGCTTTCTATCTATATCCAGCTACAATCTGCAAAGTTAATTTCTGCATCCCTCTACACTCTGCATGTTAGTGTGTATATCCTGTACATCTCCAAGCCCTCACCAAAATGTTAGCAAAATGAAAAAGCACTTATCTACAGGAAACTTATGTGGGTTATCATAACAACACTGAGTACATTTAATTAATCACACTTCCTTTGATATAAATGACCATCTATGGTCACAGAGTGAACAGTGAATTAAACGAATACCGATAACACAGCAAGCAGAACAAACCGCAAATTGTTTTTGTGCTACAGAAAGTGTTGATTTAAATGCAAATATTTTAGAAAACCAGACAAAATATGTTCACTTCTGATTTCATCAAAAGGTCAGAGATTTAAAAACTCAAATTCTCCTAATACACAGTTCTCTTCATACTGTATTTAAGGTTCAAATGTAAAATATTTTAAATCATACTGTATAGTTAAATAATAAGAAAACAGTTTACTTACTTCTGGATACCCTCACAAGTTCTGATACATTGAAGACTCCAGATTTTACAAAACTATCCTCAAGGTATCCTGAAAATAAACATCAAGATGAAAGAGATCAACATAAGCAGGAAGCAAATAAATGATTAAACACTAGAATTTGTTCAAGTGTTTTAAACCAAAGGTTAGAACAAAACCCAAGTATGCTTACAACGAAGAACTGTAAAAGCAAAACTCTTGTAAAATGCAAACTGGGTCCGTTTAAACAAACGTTTAACCTTTAGAAGCTAAATAATCTCTCAGGAAAATTTTTTAACTTTCCAATGGTACAGGGCAATTGGTATGGTTTTATTTGCCACTGCCCACGCATAGGAAATGAAGGTTCAGAGGCCCTCAGATCGGTAGCACCTGGTAGAATAAAGTCCATCCATTAAAAAAAAAAAAGAGAAATAAAGAAAAAGGAAAACCACAGCCACAATTAGCACCTTGTTGGAATTACTCCAAAGATCTCTTGAAAACACTGTTCTTTCACAAATCCTTCCCCGATTAAAAAGTGAGTTGCTGTTACCAGCACTCCCACCGTTGTTCCCGTCATGGATCACACAAAAGCAGAACCCGTACATACAGCAAATACTTTACACAGACCTATTTCTGTGCACCATTAATATACCTCACATGATTTCACTGCTTTCTCACCCTTGCTGCCACTCCCTGGGACTCCCTTCATGTCTAGAACTGGATCCTTTTTCTGGCGAATGTGGTGAAGCCAGACCTCCAGGAATGCCTCCTGACCCTTCCGTGACCTCCAGGTCCAGGGCCCACAGTAGCCGTGGGCCACGGGTCAGGAGCCTGAGTAAGTCAGACATGCTTGCTAGCTGGTCTAACTCTTTCCAGGACTGCAGATGGGGCCACCAGTCCTATCCCCAGGTTCTCATCCAGAAGAAGGAAGTGTAGTGAGGGTAAGAGGGAGGGAACACCTTAGGTAGGAGGGATATGGCTACTCTCTGCTGCCCCAGGGAGAGAATAAGAGTGTGAAAATCCTCAGAATTAAAATGCTTCCAGGAAAAAACTCTAAATTCCAAGAACCGGCAATTTGACTGGATGTTCCATAAAGCTTCAGGGCTGACCAAGAGATTAGATTCGGGGCAGGGATGAGAGAGGTCTGGGTGTTTTAGCAACATGGCTCACTCAAGTCAAAGAGCTGGGGTTTGACTCCTGACTACAGTTTGCCAGTGTGGCATCCTGGAATAATTAATCATAATAATTAATAATTCTAAATTAATAATAATAATAGTCCTGGAACATTTAGACTCTTTGTACTTCAGATTCCTCATTTGTATATTAGAGATAATAAAATTACCTACCTTACATCGTTGTTACAAATAATAAGTGAGATAAAAATATAAAACCCAGAGTAGGCACTGAGTAAATGTTACCAATAAGTTAGGATTGGCCTATGGAGTCAGCAATCACCCATACACTGAAATATGCACACTGAATTCCAGACACGCTCAAGTTATTTGTAAATCATCATTTAGAAATTTTACCAGAGAGAAAGCTACCAGCCCACTTTTTAACCATACACAGCATGAAAAGACAGAAAGTCATTCAATTAGCATATATGCCTCACTGCTGTGAATAAACAGGGGTGCTGCGTATGTCTGAACACTGTTTTATATCCATCCATCTACCTTCTTTAGAAATAGCAAAAGAATGAGAAGAAATTATGAGATCTCAGTTGGTGATAAAACTCAGGTCTCATGTTAAGTCACTGCTCTGAAAAAGATATACCTTTTTAAGAGGATAATAACAAAGTGTCCCCACTTGATGCAGCTCTATTTTAAGAAACGCCTACTTCTTCAGCAATTAATTTTTCACCAGGTTGAATTCATTTCAGTGATTATTGAGAAATTTCCAGGTAGACAACATTGTACAAAGTGCTAAAAGCCACTGAGACATAAAAAGGACATTGACTCCCTTTGTGTGGCTGGAGACATGTGTTACATAAACATCTATTATGTTTTTAATTTTGATAGGTTATCATTGTATACAAAGATTTTTATTGCTTTTGTTGTTTTAAGCATAATAGATTATACTTTATTTTACATGTGGTAAACATAACATTTTATATATGACAAATACATTAAATACAGAGAACTTATTTATCATGACTACAGCCTGTGTGCTTAACCAATCAGACAAGATTATTTGTCCTTCCCCAACCGTACTCTGTAAAGGCCTGCCCTCATATCTTTCTAACGTAGCTGCCTCTGATCAGAAGGGCCCTCTTTCCACAGGCTCACCTCGCAGCCTTCAATGTCCAGCTCAACCACCATCTGCTCCATAATCTGCTTTTCCACCCTCCCCTCCCAACTCCTGTGCCACCTAGAAATAATCTCTTTCTTCTGTATTCACATAGCACCTAGTTTGTTCTCACTTTATATCACTTTGCACATTCAAGTTTACCAAGATAACTGTTTTCAAGCCTTGTGTTTCTTCTTATTTGGGAGAGTGACTGGGTTTTGTTCATCTCTATATCTCCCTTAACAACTAACTCATCGCCCACATTACAGTAACTACGAAACGCTTGCAAAACAAATGTAAAGTTCAGCTTTTTGAAACATGGTCACAAATGAACACCTTAACAATTTTATAACAATGAAGATAAAGATAGCTTAAGATCGAAGGATAACTCTACTGACCCTTGTTATTTTCTGGAACTTGTTTGCCGAGGAGTTTATTTAAGCTTTTGGGCAAAATGGGAAAGCATAACGATTACAGTCAGATTATATCTCTGACTTTGTTGTGTAATTAATGTACAACTTTAGGCATGTAGTACAAAATAACTACCAAGGGACTAGAGGGGTTCAAATAGTTCACAAATATTTAAAAATCGATGAATGAGTGAATGAATAGTGAACATTTCATTTATATAAATTATTCCATGTGTAATACTTAATAACAATTCAATACATGGATATTATCTGAAGTTCATTTCCTTATCACTCCAATGAGTAGTTAGGACTCCATTTGCTTCTAAGTCATGCCCATTAAGATGGAGTGATGTGTGGTCCTGTCACGAGCCGAATCCTAAGGGAGGGAAGAGCCACCTCGAGGTAATCCTACCAGCAGGAAGACAGCAAGGCAGTCACACACAGACAGATACAATGACCATCTCATAGAAAAGGGAAGGCAACTCAGAATGCTGAGGGTGCTTCTCCACTCCCTACCCCCAATTCCCCAAGTTCTGAGGAATTTGGATCTACAAGGAAAACTGAAAGATTTTACTAAAACTATGAAAGACACTGAAAATATGTCAGAACTGCTTTCGCACCCACTAGCCAAAACGCAACACCATAGGTCCCACTGGGCTCCACTCCTGTGTGGAGCACAGCGAGACTTCAGTAAAAGGAGGGCTCCCAAGGCTAAGTGGTGACAATGACCTTATGGGGGGGGGGTGGGAATCAGGCGGCTGGGTAGCCTGGGAGAAGCACCTGAAGCAGATGGCTGCCCCCTTCATGCATCTTTGCACGCAGCACAGCCTTTACAATGGACAGACATTACCCAAGATGAGGCGGGCTAAAGAAAAGAAACAGTGGATGACACGGTACTTGGCCAGCTAATAGTCCTTGCTCACAAGCATACGAGAGAGTACTTAAGGACTCTGGCAAAATAACTGGAGAGGATCATGCAGGGGGTCAGAAGCCCTGCTATACAATACAGAGGGTAACACTCAGCAAAATGCAGGTGCTTGCTGTTAACACAACCCCATGTGTAACCTCCAGGCTTCTGGGGCCTTCTAAAAACATGGTTTTCATGTGTTACATAGACCACTGTGAATCTAAATAGCTGACACAGAGGCCAAAGATCTTAAAGCAATTTGGAGACATTCATACAGTAAATTCCCTTCATCTACCAAAGGAAATATGAGCATCTCTGAGACAGAGCAGCTGCTTAATGGTTACTGAGCAATATTACACAACAGCTTACACCAGGAAGCAAAGAACAACTTAGCATTTATGTGATGCTGTATTTACACTACATGTATGCTTTTTAAAAAATAAAATTGAGTAGGAAATAAAGACCTCTGCAAACTGAAAATTCTCAAAGGCAATATCAAATTATATTATTTTACTGTTTTTATTTTTCTCTAACAAAAGCAACAATAAATCACTACTCAGAAGTTAATATAGTGTTTAACCTCCTTTACAAACAATAACAGAGGGATGCAATGGCATATCTAACTGTTAATATCTCAAATTATAATCAGCACCATTTAAATGTTAAACAACATTTACACAGAAAATCCAAAGGAAGACTGATAATGGCTCATTTTTATGGTCTACTGTGTTCTATTCTTGAAATTAAAAAAAAACACAGAAAGCAGTTATTAAATTCATGAAAGCTGTCTTCAAGTATTTGAAGGACTGTTAATGTAGATGGTGGATTAGACTTATTCTGCATAGTTCCAGGAACTGTTTTTTTGGCTCAGTAAACAGATTTGTCATCCAATAAGAAAAGTCCTAGAAAGGAATGTGAGACCTTGCAAAGGTAATAATAACCAACACATGCCAAGCTACTGCACTAAGTTCTTAGAAAGCATGAATGCACAACATGCCCACAATTATCCTCAAGTTGTTACTATTTTACAGAATGAGGAAACCTGCGTCTACAAATATAGGGGGTTTCCCAGCGGATGTAAAGACCCCTCCACTGGATTTAAGAATTCTCACTTTGGGTAGGAAGTTGGATAAGAGCACTTCAAAAGCCCACTGCAACTCTCAGATTCCACTTTTTTACACGGCTGTTTTCCTGTTAGTTTTCTTGCATTGCTCCATTTGGAGAAAGAAGAGAACACTGGGTATCTCACAGGCATGCTCCAGCCCTAGGATTCCAATTGTTCACTTCCTTCAACTGAGTGTAAAAGATGCCTAAATTGTTTTGTTTATAGATGTAAAGGGGGAGAAGATAAGATTATTTCATACTAGCTCTTTGCCAATCTTCATAAAACTTCAGCTACCAAAACTAACCCATTGGTGATTTTTCTGGTAGGGGTGTTATAAGACAGGACTCTCTTCAGTTTCTCAACTGATCTGAACTGTCCATGGTTAAGGATGGAAACTGTGATTATAAAATAGATACACTAATCACAGCAAAGATAACAATTCTCTGCACAGAGACTGAATCTCAGCCTATAGCTAACATTTTAGTATAAATTTACAATTAAGTTTGTCCTTCAACATGAAATGTAAATATCTGATGGTGATTGAAATGACCTGGTAGAGTCAGAATTTTTCTGACTTTAACACACTCTGATAGTAGTATATTAATATATTATTTATGTTTTTAAGTATTTCCTTTGAGTCCATTAAACTTTTCCTACATATATATAATATACATAAATATGGATTTTTATAAAATTGAGATTAAAATTTAAATAAATGCATATCCTGCCTTTTTCTAAGTAACATTGTATCTTTCCCTTTAGATTAAATACTTTTCCAAAAGCATGATTTTAATGCCTGCACCATATTATACTGCATGGCTGTATCATACTTTATGTGACCATTCTCCCATTGTTTGGCATTTTAGGTTATTTCCCAGTTTAAAAAATATTATAAACAGCACTGCCATTAACATCATAGGACACAAATTTTTGTCAGCAATTCTTATGATTTCCTTAGGCTGGAGTTCCCAGAAGTGGAATTAGCGGGTCAAAGGACATAAACTCTTTTAAAGCTCTTGGTAAAAACTGTCAAGCTGCTTTCCATAAAGGTTTTTGCCAATTTATACTCCCTCAGGCACATCATGAGCGTTTCCATGTCACCACCCTGCTGCCAGGATTACATATTAGTCATATTAATGGGATTTGTTTTTAACTGTGGCAAGTTGATAGAGAAAAGATATCATTACATTAATGTTATAACTTTCATTTATTTAATTATAATAATGTTAGATATTTTCATATACATATGCATTATTTCTCTGAAGAGAACTTTCAAAAATATGTAAAATAGGAATAGTGCTAGCAGGAATATTTTATTCATAATGTTAATGAGAATACTTCTAGAGTTTCACAGTTAATAATTTTGGCCATTAATTGATGATTGATTTTTCCTCATCATCTGATATATTAGTTTATTCCTAGTTTTCTCAGAGTGTTTTTTAAAGTTTTCTGATCAGAATCGTTGTTATTATTAAATGTCTTTTTGGCATTGTGAGATTATCCTTTTTTTCCATTACAGCATTTTTTGTTGTTACATATTACAAATTCTTAGATTAAATTATTTTTGTTGGTCCATGGAACATAGCTTTTTAAATTTACTGTTGAACTGATTTATTAACAGTTTTCTTCCAAATTCTCTATATGTAGTTGGGATACTTTTGTGGGAATCTTTGTATTTTATTTGCCAAGTTTTCATACCAGGGTTATATGCATGCTTCATAAAATGGTTTGGATGACAGTCATTATTTTTCATAAAAAAAAAAAAAAAAGTTGAAAGTTTGGAAAAACTCACTGGTAAAATCATCTTTCCAGAATGTGTTTCAGAGAAGATTCTTAGACAACTCCAAGTGTTTCACGAAATTTAATCTACTCCTATTTTCTGATCTTGAGACAATTTTATTACATATTATTCAAGAAAATCAATTCTTGCAGATTTTAAAATTTCTTAGCACAGATACTTTATGGTTTACTAAGTGGGCTATGTTTATTTTTACTTTATTGAAATTATAATAAAATTAAATTTTATAATATCATCTTAAAATATACTACAATTAATATAATTATATTAAATTACATTAAACTATACTAAAAAATCAGCTCTGTCACTTACTATGTAAACTTAAGGCAAGTGAAGCAATTTTTCTACGTCCCCCCATTTCTCTTCTCTAAAATACCAGATAATCATAGTACCTGTGAGTCAATATGAAAGCTGTATACTATTTTCAAATAATGAGAGACATTTCATTTTAAAAGCAGGGAAAGGGAAGATAGAACTTCCAAATTAACAGCTAGGAAACAAAATACAATGAATAGGAACTTAAGAAAGTCAAAATAAGAACATAAGGTATAAATAAGTGATTAAAGTAAAACAACAGGAATAAAATCAAATATATCAATCATTATAACAAATGTAAGTGGACTGAATTATCCCATAAAGAAAGCATTAGATTAACTTAAGCAAACAAAATCCAGCTACTTTTAAGGAGCATACTTAAGACAAAGTGAGAATAAGAACAAAAAGTTGAAAATAAAATAGTAGGCAGAGAAGTCAGGCAAATTCACACAAAAAGAAATCAGTGTCAATCAGCAATGGTTTTAAGATGGAATTTAAGATGAATTAAAATAAACAGGTTAAAGAACATTATGAATGACATGCACCAAACAATATTGTGGAGAAATGCACCAATACATGCACCAAACAAGGTACTGGTGCAGCGAACAATACTGTGGAGAAATACATAAAATAAAATCTAATAATATACAAGAAACTTAATAAAAATATAATTTTTATCACCAAACAGTATTGTGAAGAAATGCATAAAATAAAATCCAATAAGATACAAGAAACTTGATAAAAATATAACTATAGTGAGAACTCTGAATACATCTTTTAGATTTGACCATGAATATTAGACAATTAGACTTATTTTTTAGAATGTGTCTTTTAGATTTGAATATGACTATTAGGCTATTAGACTTATTTTATATCATTCAAATACATCTTATACTCTGTTGGTATATCCATGGAAATTTTATAAAAATTGATCATGTCCTTGACCAAAAAGAAAATGTTAACAAATTCTTAAAAGTGGAGAATTTTTCAGGCCATTCTGTTTATCTTTGGCAAATAAAACTAAAAGTTAAAAAAAAAGTGACCATATCTTCTGAACTACATGAAAATTAAGAAAATAAGCCATGAATCAAATAGAAAATCAAAAGAAAAATTGTCAGCCATCTAGAAAGCAATGAAAAGAAAAAGACAAAAGAAAAAGGAAAATTGTTTACCATAAAAGAAAAACAGCAAAACAATCCAACAAAAATTCAAAAGGGAATTAAAGATAAAAGCTGAAATTAATAAAATAGAAAAAAGAGGAATATTTGAAACAATGAAAGGAAAGATGATTCTCTGAAAAGACAAGCAAAACAGAAAAATCATTTGCAAGCTTCATTAAGGGAAAAAAGAGAAGGCAAAAATATACAACTACAAGAATAGAAGGGAGACATAACCATAGAAACCAAATGCATTAAAAGAATTATGAGAGATTAACACATACAACTTACTGACCGCAACTTTCAAAACTTAAAGGGGCAATTACTTACTAAAATAAAAGTAACCACAATTGTGCAAAGTGGACCCTGAATAGAACACTTACCTAGTGCAGTGGTCCCCAAAATTTGCTGATTATTCGAACCACCTGGGGTTCTTAAAAAGCAATTTATGCGTGGCTTCCACTCCCAGCTATGCTGATTTAACTGGTATGGATATGACCCAGACATGAAGATGTTCTAAAAGTTGCCCAGGTGATTCCAATGTGCAGCAAAGTTTGGGAACCACTACGCTAGTCTCTTGTTATTCAAAATGTGGTCCCAGAACCAACAGCACTGGCATAACCTGGAAGCTTGCTGGAAATGCAGAAGCTCAGGCTCCACCAAGACCCTCGAAATCAGAATCTGCAGCTTAATGAGTTCATATGCACTTTAAAATTTGAAAACCCTACAACAGCATAAAAAGGAATTTTTAAAACCACTTTTAAAAATGACATAGGTACAGATGGGTGCACAGCTGGATTTTATCTATCCTCTACCTTGCCTTCAAATTTCAATGCTATTTACACTCTCCCAGGCTGTAGAAAATGGTAAGTTACCTTATGAAGCAGGCGCTGTCATAAGCCTTTATTAGGCCAGCAAAACTTAAATAACTAAACTTGGAATGTCCCTTATCAAAACAAAGCAAGCAAGCAACCAACCAAAGATCAAGCAAACATGTAAATGCAACTTCAGGAATCCTAAACACAGCGCTGGAACCGGTCAGAAGTCTCACCCTGGCAGTCCTCTGACTGTCTTCAGCGAATTAGGCCTCTTTCTAATACTAACTCGTTGGAACTGATGCACTTTGTTTAATGTATGCTGTCCTTTTTTTTTTTTCTTTTTTTTTAGCTGCTTGTTTGGAACAAAATGAAATGCATATTGCATTGTATCCTTCCTGCTTGCTATTTTTTCTCTTAAGTTTAAAAGTTATGCATTGAAGATAAAGTACACTTAAGGAGAAATGTGCACAAGAATACCTATTAAAATAACTCCCATCAAGTTTGATGGTGTAACTTCAAGGGATTAACAACTAACTATTTTGGATGGAAAAAAAAAAAGAATCCTAAATAAAATTGAATATATTCAATTCATATATTCAAACGGAATATAACAATGTTACCAAAAAAAGATACACTATTATCATTAGAGTTTATTCCAGGAATGAGTGCAGTTCACTATCAGGGAATCTAGCGATGTAATAGAGAAAAAACAAACAAACAACAGTAACAAAAAACAACAACACATGATCATATCAATTGAGGCTGAAAATGTACTTGACTCCGAGAAGAGAAGCAGGCTTCCCTAATAACAAATCTAAGCAGAAATAGAGATAAAAGCAAACAATAAAGACTCTTTAGCAAAACCTAAAAAAATTATACTAAAATGAGAAAATTAGTCTGCCATTCCTAGTTACCCAACCTCTTCAAGCCTCCTCCTCTTTTCAGTCCTTAAAAATGTAATCTGTAAATAAATTGGTCACAAAAAGGCAAACATTGTATGATTTCACTTAGATGAGGTATCTAGAGAGTCAAACTCATAGAAACAAAGGAGAATGGTGGTTGCCAGGGGCTGGGGGGAAGGGGGAAGAGTGAGGTGTTATTTAACGGGTACAGAGTTTCAGTTTTACAAGATGAAAAAGTTCCAGAGATTTGTTGCATAACAAAGTGAATAAACTTAACACTACTGAACTATACACTTAAAATGGTAAATTTTATGTCATATGTATTTTACAACAATTTAAAAAAAATGATCTGGAATTTGAGACCCAGAAAACTGTTATTAATTGCATATATATATATATATATATATATATACACACACACACACACACACATATATATATATTCAAGAACTACTTTTTACTTTGGAGTTTATGTCTATAATCTTATTTACAATAATTATTTAGATATAACTTTCTATTTAATTATTATTCTCATTATCAGTCTACCGTTATTGCTATATTTATATTTATAACGATCAGTATATATCTGAGGACTTTCCTCAACCTAAATTTTTTCTTTTTTAATTTTGGTGCATCACTTTGTCAACTGCAACAGGTTTTCAAGTAAAATTTTTACAAAGAAAATGAGGGACTATTATTCAAGACCACAAATAGTAAAGACTCTATTTCTATCACCTTTGACGAGAAATAAAATTCCTTGAACATTAAAAGAAATGCAGGTAACTTTTTCCTCTAGGATAATTACAAGATTCTTCTTTTTACCCATGAAATACAAAAACTGTAACAGGATAATATTTAGATATTATTACTATTGGCTGGATATGTTAGCCATATGAACCAGCATATTTAGATTACGTTTAGCTCATAAAAGTTTTCTTCATTTGTCCTTGATTCTATTTCTTTCCTAAATGCTCTTATTTCTCACTAAGAACACCTAAATAAATGCTAAATTTTCTATTCTTCCATCATAAACATTTTTCTCACCGTTTTTAACCTCTCTGTTCTTTTCCTCTGCTTTTGGAGCAAATATCTGTATCAGTGATTATTTCCACAGCATCAGTTCTGTTTTTTATTCTTCCAATCCAGATTTTAACTATATGAAAGCAGTTTTAGTTTTCTTGCTAGTCTTTTCTTTTTTTTTTTTGTGGTACGTGGGCCTCTCACTGCTGTGGACTCTCCCGCCGCGGAGCACAGGCTCCGGACGCGCAGGCCCAGCGTCCATGGCCCACGGGCCTAGCTGCTCCGCGGCATGTGGGATCCTCCCGGACCGGGGCACGAACCCGTGTCCCCTGCATCGGCAGGCGGACTCTCAACCACTAAACCACCAGGGAAGCCCCCTTGCTAGTCTTTCTTAACTCACATGGTACTCTGTTCACTGAAGCTATTATTTTATCTGTTCATTTTTCATGTAAGTCCCTTTTTCTAAGCAAACAAAATGTTTTCTCTGAAATTTCTTCTAGTTCTTCATTTTCAAAGATACGTTCTTCTGGATCTTAATGACAGACCCTTTCCCTTGTTCTTCAGTATTTTCTCACCAAGGGCACAGTTGGCTGTTTTCTTTTTACTTACAGGGTAGTCTATCCAAATTTAGGGTTTTGCCTCAAAAAAGCATACTGTATTTTTAGGTTGAGATTGAGGGCTCTAGAATTGACATAATTGGATCTTATCATTTACTAGCTGGATAACTTTGATTAAATTACTTAATATAAATAAAGAGTAATAATAACCATAATAATGATGATAATAAAATAATAGTGGCTATCATTTATTCAGTGTTACATGCCAGGCTCTGTGATAAGAGCTTTAAACTCTATCTCAGTTCAATTTCCATACTTGCTCCTTTTTTTAATTAATGACTGAATAAATACTTAAATTCTCTACCTCCAATTCTCATTTGTGAAATGGAAATAATAATCGTAATACTGAACTCATAGATTTGAGGTGAATATTAAATAAGAACGCTCATATGAAGTGCTTAGGGTTCAATAAATGATTGTTGGTAATGGCAGTAGTTGTAGTACTAGTAACAGTGTTAGTCGAAGTTCCAATTCCGACCAATTTCTAGTGACTGCGGGTCTTTCATCTAATGAACCTCTACTATAAAGCGGTGGGCTCTTCTCACCCCACCCCTAGATATGTAAGATCCTACCGAGAAGTACATGAAAACCCTTACTTTCTGGAAAGACAGATGGAACCAAGTTTACAGAGATCCTTATCTGTGGTGTTAGGAATTAAGACTCTAGCCCAGAGTGGAGAATTTTTGAAGGATTCCTGTTAGGAAATGGAATCAGACTGCTAGATGTCTTCCCATACTCTTCACTCCCTCTCTATAACCCATTTCCTAACCCTGTTGGTCTCTGGGTTTATAGCCTTTTAAATTGATATAGAAAAAGCTCTGAACCTAGGGAATGATAATGGGGTGTAATCAAACTTTAATGTCTATAATTTCTCAAGGAATCAACCCTGCTATCTTTCATGAGATAAAAGATAGGAAAACCACCACGTTTTAGATTAAATGCCACTACACTGGTCATATAGTTATGGGATAAGTCTCTGAGATTCTAATAAAAGGCTCTCCTTTAGTCTTAGTTTTAGTGTGCTTAGAAAAAACTTTCAAGGTTTTACATATACTCATGGAAGTTTTAGTGAAGAGTTGGGAGAATATGAATGAGAAGTTAAGCCAGAAAGGTGGACTTTATACTAGATAGCTAATGATAATTATTTTGCTGTATGCCTAAAAAGACCTGGATTTAAATCTCACTACTCTTAAGTCAAAATTCTAGCAGCCTTTTTTTCTTGGTAGAATTTGACAAGCTGATTCTATTTACGTGAAAATACAAAGGACCTAAAATAATTTTTTAAAGTTATTATAAACACTTATTATAAATAAGTTACGGAAATCAAGAAGAAACTTGATATTGCAAAAGACAGAAATATAGATCAATGAGATGGACCAGAAATAGACACATAAATATATGGCTATGGATATTTGGTAAGTGTTTATTCCCTTCATATATATATGTGTGTGTGTGTGTGTATATATATATGTGTATATACATATATAATATGTATATATTATATATAATAGGTAGATATGCAATTTATTCTATGTCAATTATACCTTAATAAAGTAAAAATAAATAAATTACCTCCTTAACCTATAAACAGTAGTCTCGAAATTTTCAGAAATCAGTATTTCCACATCACAAAAAGAATCACAAATGAATAAGGAACAGTCAATGTAATCAGGAAAAGTTTTGAAAATAATGACTTCCATTACATGCAATTTTTGCTACTTCTAGAAACCTACCTTACCTGTTTCCACATTCATAATCATGCAGACGCTAGGAACATTCTGGTACACTCACTAAACAGAAGCATAGAACAGCAAACAGGACTTCGCTATAATTCATTTGATTGGGAGAAGAGAACTGGATCCGTCTAAGACTGGTATTCTAAATCAGTAATCATATCAGGGCACTGCAATTCTCAGTCTGATACGTCCCTACAAAATGCATCATCAGACCATGCTACATGAGTTAGGAGTTCAGAACATCTCCGAAACAGTCATATCTAGGGTGTGGTGTACCTACAGGGCAGAAGCAGCCCACCATAACTGTCTCTATGAAACACCCTGCTTTTCCTGACTTAGGTCAGGTTCTGGGGCTGGGGATGTAACCTCAAGAACAAGTTACAATTGATGTAGCCTACTGTAGGTCTAAGCCTCTATTTCATAAATCTTGAACACTGCTGAACCGTCTCTGGCCAGGCATTGCCTTAGATACGGGGTTTACAAATAGAGTTATACAGTCCTCACCTGAAGGTGTTCAGAATCCACTAAGTGAAAAAGACAAGTAAATTGTGATATAGGTGCCGTTAAAGCTGTAAAACTGTACTACAGACAGGGTCTGGAGAAGTTTCACTGATGAGGTGTCAAGGGGGTACATGCATTCTAGGCAGAAAAACAACACAAAGACATAAAGGCTAAGGCTGGATGCAAGGTCCACGTGGGCAGTGGAAGGGCAAGGAGAGAACACACCGTGAAGGGCTGTATTAGACGCCATGGAAAGATTAGGCTTAGCCTAGAGTGGGAACCTTTGACACAGATAGGGGAGGGGAATGAAATAATCAGACTTGCACATTCTGAAGATCACCAGATGTATCACAGGGATAAAGACCCAAGGCAAAAATACCAGGCACAGAAATTAGGAACATTATTAAAATAATCTAGGTGCTCTAGTTAAAAGGAGAGCATGTCAATATTTTTTAAAATAACACATTAAGATTCAGCACTTAAAAAAATATTTTGCCTTCCTCATCTGTTATAAGAGTAACCCCATCAGTGGTCTTTCCTTGTCTCTCTACTTGTCTTTCTAAATGCTCTCTCAAAAACTCATGGACACTCCATGGTTCACCAGTCAACATTATATACTTACTTATTTAGAAAACATTGCTCGGCTTGAAAGAATTCAATTCAGAAGATGACTACAATCCAAAATACGAAATTTTGAAACTAAAAATCCACTACACTTACAAAAGTGCCACAAAATAAACAATGGAGCCAGTATCTTACAATAAATCACATCACTCGCCATTGGTGTCCGTCAGTGGCCTCTGTACCTCACCAGAAAAAGGGGCTCCACTGACGCAGACTGCAGCTCGTTGAGAAATGCACACGTAAACTCGTATCATTTGCCACGTGACTTCCTGTGCCAGGGCTCCCTGGGGCCTCTTCCTTGATCTCCTGAGGTCTCTAAACCCCAGACAAACCCCCCAAATCTCAATCTTAGCCCTGCGTCCCAAACCCTTTTCTCCTGATGGCTCATAAGCACTTTAAAAAAACCATTAAAAAATTACAGCTTTATTGAGATATAACTCTCATACCCTTTTAGAGTGCACAATTCAGTGGTCTGCAGTATATTCAAAGAGTCGTGTATCTATCTAATTCCAGATCATTTTCATCACCTTAAAAAGAAACGCTATACCCATTAGCAGTCATGTATCCATTTCCCCCAACATCTCCAAACCGCTGCCTTTGTGGATTTGCCTATTCCAGACATGTCATATCAATGGAACCATACAATGTATATATTTTAAAAATACATCATGTCACTGTTTGTTTCATGTCATTAACAAGTGCACATGATGATTTTAATGATGATAAGATCAAATCTGAAAGCCAAGTGGTTTTTCTGTGTTCTTCCTCCTGAATGCCTTGGGGAAATGAACATGCTCAGGTATGGAATAGCGGTGGGGAAGGGGATATCTCTGTTGGAGTCAAGAATTAGAAATATTTCAGTGCAAACAGGGAAGTGTCCCTAGTTCTATTACATAAAATAAAATGAAAGAGTGCAAGGCCACTGAAGACCAGCACACAAGTTAAAAGACCCAAAGTTATAACAACTTTGAAAACCAAAACCTGATTTTTTTCTTAAATTCTATGACCACCAATGATACTATTAGGTAAAAGCCAACATGAGTCAAATTACCACACAAAAGTACTTGCTTAAGTTACTTGGTACCTTGATACTTTCTGATAGTTACAGAAAAAGAAAAAAGAAATGAGATTTTAGTTGATCTGCCTAATAAGTTGAAAACACATTTTTTAATCTTGTGAGGTAGAAACAGATGAAAATCTAGGTAGCTAGATATATATATGTATCGACTTAGCATTTTATTCTGCTTGCAATATACAGAATTGATCCCTCTTTCCAAGCATGATGCTCTCATATGCAAGGTGGGGTCCCCTGGGTGCCTTTGTATAGGACGATACTTCCAGCAAGCTTAGCTTCTGCAGAGTTCAGTGATTTTAACTAGCCTGGAGCAAGTCCACTCTCTCTGTGATATCGAACAATCCCAGCTTTCCAGCTGTGAGAAGGAAAATGATTTGCATTATTAAATTGTAGCCATATGCTACAAAAGCCGACCTTGTAAATATGGAGAGGGAAAAGAATTTAAATTGAGAAGAAACTTCAGATGCAGGCGGTCATTGTAAAAGGAACCTGAGATATTTGAGGGAAAGAACTACTCAGGGTAGCAGGCACAGCCATAACCTAACCTAGGCTAATTATGAGGGAGACCTCTTTCCACACGGGGACTCTAATCCTCCCTGTGGGCAACTTAGGCACTCAGCAAAAAAAGAAAAACACGTGACAGTGATGCCTTCCAAAATTTAACAAACTGCAACTTATTTAGCTGCGAGACCTCTTGAAAGTTTTCTGGAACTAGGGGCAGTATAAATGAAGGGCCTACATCAATGTATTAAATTTTCACTTGGACTCTATGTTACCCCGTGATGATGTCATTTCAGATAGCACAAGATCATTCTATGCAGTTACAAAGTGAGGAAGCAGGAAAAACAAAAGCTTGAATAACTAGCTATAGCCCAAGAACGAGTCATTTCTCTCACAGCTTTGTGAAAGGAGAGTATATCTTAGGTTTAAATTACACTTGTGACTGTGTACCAAGTGAGCCCCTGACCTGTGCAAATGTAAAGCACATGAACCTCAAAAAAGGGAACGGAAAGCAAGATGGAGGCCACTGAGCTCCCGCGACTGCAATAACCTGGCACTAAAGCCTCTTCCTTCATTCCTGCCCTGATCCCACAGCCTCAGAAACTCAGCTGCCATCTCTCCCCAAGCTCATTCCCACTGAGGCAAGGGTCACTCAATAGGCCCCTCCATCGCCTCTCCTCACCCCCTGTCCACTGCCCCTTGTCCCGGCAGCCACAGCTATTAAAACTGCCCCCAGGGACTCAAGCGTGGTGCTCTCTGTGAATGCCAGGGGACCCAGACTCTATCCTGCTAAGTCATCTCAACGAAAAGATTTCTCCTCTCTTTCTCTTCGTGGCACGCTCACCAACACTTAGGCCAAGCAGAGACAAGGCCAAACTTTTCTCATTTTTCAGAAGGCGATGCACCACAATAAACTGTGTTATCTATTGGGGGCAGGGAAGGAGAGGCAAGGAGAAAGGTGCCAATAATGCAGTGGGATTACCACTGACTTCAGGTTTTGACCCACGAAAAAAATGAGTTTTAACCCACATTTGCCAATAACTAATTGGGACCTTGGGCAAATCACTTAACCTCTCTGCGTTGTTTTCATAAGTAGAGAAGTTGGACTAGCCGTCGATAAGCACTGACAACCTGATTTTTTTTTTTTTGAGTAATGTTTCCAAGCATGTGTCAAACAAATAAAGATACTGGATTATAGTAGTAAATTACTCATTTAAAAACTTTAACTGTCTCGGGGGTGGAGGGGTATAAAATATAAATATAACATAAAGCAACAATCATAATACAGGTAGAGAGGCCCAACTCTGCCTGGGAGAATCCAGTAAGACAGATGGAAGAGTTCGGACATAACAGATGAACAAGTGTTTGTAGGGTGGATGCGGCAGTTCTGGCAGAGGAAATAGCAGAGCACATGGATGAAAGGGAAAGGAAAGGAACCTAGTATACTTGGTATCTGATACTGAACAGCATTTAAAGCCATGACACAGAATATGGGTATATAAGGAGTGAACCATCAGTTTTCAAGAAAGTCAGATCTGTGTTTTATGAAGTGTATTCCTACAGAGTCTTAGAAAAAGAAAGAGCAAGTAGAGAATAGAGATAAGGTTTTTGCACTACTGGAAGCAAGAAATCATGTGTAGGGCCCAAAGCAGGGTAACAGGAACTGAGAGGTGGGGTGGATTTTAAAGAGCTTCCAAAAGAAAAGATGAATGGATACGTGGGGGATCCTGAGAAAAAACTTATGAACTACTCTAGCCGAGGGTGTCTGGGGAGATTCCTGTGGCCCTGTAGAGATAAAGTCTGGTAGAAAAGAAAAGGAATTGAATTTTGGAGTTGTCACCCATGCGACCTATACGGAAACGTGTCCAAAAAGAAGTTGGGCACGAGAAACATTAGGAGAGAGATCTGTTCCAAAGGTATGCATCTAGGAATAATAAGAGGTGAATGAAACTTAAAAGTCACAGGGGGGACTGAAAACACACAGAAAACTAAAGACAGAAATCTGGTTAATAAGTAACTGAAAGAAAACATTATGGTTCCTGGATTACCAGGAAAAGGCCCTGTTTTCAAGAGCACAGGCAACAAAAGCAAAAATAAACAAATGGGACTACATCGAACTAAAAGGTTTCTGCACAACAAAGGGAACAATCAACAGTGAAAAGGCAACCTATAGAATGCGAGAAGACAGCTGCAAACCATAGGTCTGATAAAGGGTTAATCTCCAAAATATATAAGGAACTCCTACAACCATAGCAAAACAAAACAAAACAAAAACGACTAATAACCTGGTTTAAAATGGGCTAAGGACTTGAATAGCCTCTTCTTCAAAGAAGATACACAAATGGCCAACAGGCATATGGAAAAAGGCTCAACATCACTAATAATCAGGAAATGCAAATTAAAGTTAAAATAAGATGTCACTTCATACCTGTCAGGATGGCATTATCAAAAAACAAAAAAAGACAGTAAGTGCTGTGGAGAATGTGGAGAAACTGGAACCCTTGCACACTGTTGGTAAATGCAAAATGGTGCAGCCACTATGAAACATAACATGGGTGTTCCTCAAAAAATTAAAAATAGAATTACAATACGATCCAGAAATCCCACCTCCAGGTATGTATCGAAATCAGGATCTCAAAGAGATATGTGCACTCCCACGTTCACTGCAGCGCTATTCATAATAGCGAAGATGTGGAAACAACCTCAATGTCCATCCACAGATGAATGGACAAAGAAAATATGGTATATTCATACAACAAAATACTGTTTAGCCTTTTTTTAAAGGAAATTTTGCTATATGCAACAACATGAATGAATCTTGAGGACATGATGCTAAGTAAAATAAACCAGTCACAGAAAAACAAACGCATGTTCATCTATATGAGGTACCTAAAATAGTCAGTATCATAGAATCAGAGTAGAACGGTGGTTGCTAGGGGCTGGGACAAAGAGGAAATGGGGAATTGCAATCAACAGGCAAAAAGTTTCCGTTTGATCAAGATGAATAAGCTCTAGAGATCTGTTGTACAACATTGTAACTAGAATCACTTAAAAATTTCTTAAGAAGGCAGATCTCATGTTAAGCGTTCTTGCCACAATCAAATTTTTAAAAAAATTAAAGCAAGGATAAAGTTTCAGTAGAGCGTGGTCAGGTGAACCAAATAAATGTTCAAGAATACGGAAGCAGGAATAGAATGGAAAGGAAACACTGGACTCAGGTCATAAAAAGTGAATTTAATGAGAATCATTTCAAGTGGGGACAGAAGTCCAATTGCAGGAGAAATTAAGTAGAAATTTTAGTCTTTTATATCATGTCATGAAAAAGAAGAGCAAGATGGGTCACTTGGTTGAAGGGGGTTGTCTGAATGAGGGACAAAATATGCATTTTTTTTTTTTTTTTTTTTTTTTGCGGTACGCGGGCCTCTCACTGTTGTGGCCTCTCCCGTTGCGCAGCGCAGGCTCAGCGGCCATGGCTCACGGGCCCAGCCGCTCCGCGGCATGTGGGATCTTCCCAGACCAGGGCACGAACCCGTGTCCCCTGCATCGGCAGGCGGACTCTCAACCACTGCACCACCAGGGAAGCCCAATATGCATTATTTTTAAAGTAAGAAGTTGTCAGGAAGAAGTTAATAGAGTAAGGGAGATATACTGAGAGGACCAGGAAAAGTAAGGGACAGAGAACATTTTCAGTGGAGAGAGACAAGTTGGTAGTTTCAGAAAGAAGGAGCACTATGGAAAGGCAAGTAGGAAAAATATTTATACAATGTGAATACAAGAGACTAAGATATAAAGTGTTGCCAGGGGAAAAGCAATCTCAAAAGATACATTTGTACTCTTTCTCTTGTCATTATTAAAAACTATGTAACAAAATTTCATTCCACGTTTCCTGGCAGGCCAAAAGGCTTACTTTAGGAAAAAAGGACTACCTTAAAACTCAAATTCTATTCCACCGTGAGACTTGAAAATATCTGTTTCTTTTGTCTCTTTTATGTAACCTCTAACATCCTATTCTTATGCATCTTATGATCTGTGACTCTGTTTATGTCATCTAGGGGAGTGCAGTGTAAAAATTCAACACATTTCTATTGGGATTCACAACAAATGATACTTCTTGCAGAAAGTCTTCTTGATCAACCCAGCTGGAAGAGGAAGTAGGATGAAAGAGCCCTCCCTTTTACCTTTTACCAAGCACCTGCTACTTGCCAGGTATGTTCTCCCATCTAATGTTTACAACTGGCATGGGTATAATTGACTGTGCTGAGTTCCAGAGAAGGGGGCTGATTTGGTCACGGCCCTCATGATCACTGTAAAACTTAGAACCTTGATTCAGGGGAAATTTTTAATTCCAACGTTCATATTCATTGCACTTCACCACACTCCTTACACAATGGCTGGAAACAGTATTTCACAACTTTGAACTCCCATGACACTTGAGTTGTAGCACTAAGTAATATTAGGTTTCCACAATATGTATAGAATATTGTATGTACTTATGGGCTGAAACTTTGGGGAGAGCAAGTTTTATGTGTAACTCACTTTTCAATCTTCCACAGCATTTAGTCTAATGCCATGAACAAAATAGATGCCCATTAAATATCTGTGGCTGAAAAATCTACCTACAGACAGCTCTTTCAGGGCTGTTTATTGTTCTTGGTGTGGAATGGTGGAGGACAAATGGCTGTCTCTACTCATATAGAGCTGAACCAATCCACGCCCTGTCTCCTGGAATGTAGTATTTAATTCTGAGCTCAGCAACCAGTTGGCACTCAATTAGTAGTATTCATGGCCTAACAGGGTGGATAATTGGGGCGATATAGATAAACCCGCTTCTTTCATGTCCTTATAAAATATTCCTAAATTGTCTTTCTTTTCCCCCCAAAACTAATATTACAAGTGATCAGACTGGACCCATTGTAGAGGCTGGGCATGGTGCCAACTGCGATGTAGATCAACTTTTGAGGAGTGAGTTATACATGAGCAGCCATAATGCAACCTGCAAAAATAAGTAGCTGAGGACTATTGCCTCCTGGACCTTTTAAGATTCATCTGCTAACAAAACTCATTACCTATCCTCTCCTCCTTTACTCTGAGTTCCAACCTAAATTTGAACATTTAAGAACTTTACTAATGGGATGTCTTCAAAAAAGTTAGAGGATAAAGAAGAAAAATGTCTCTGAAACAAAATCTATTAGGAAAAAAATCCTTTGATTTTTGTACTGACTCCCATGGACTTCATTCTCAAATTACTTAAAAGCTTTACCTATTGTGTTGGCCCAAAAGTTTGTTTGGCTTTTTCCATAACATCTTATGAAAAACCCAAACGAACTTTTGGGCCAACCCAATATGATGTCAGGTCTTACCACAGTTAACCCATCCTTTTACTGTCTTTCTATTTATACTTTTATGACTAGAAAGCCTGTTTATAGTCTGTTGCATATTGTAAAGAGCCGAAGTTTAGAATCAAGTATCATGAAATAGTGCATTACCCCCCATAAAAAAAGTTGATTCTGGTGGATATGATAAATAAGGATATGAGAATGAGTGGGCATGAACTTATTAACTGAGGAGTGAATGGACTGTTATTAAAAAAAAAAGTCAGAGTGAATTTTCCCCTTTCTTTGACCTTGAACACGATATTCTAAGATAAAACATGCTCTATGAGGTCATGCAGGGCCTATGCAAATATATCTGCCTTCATACGCAAATAGCAGAGAAAAATGTTGTATTATTTCTGTAACTATTAGAGAGTACTGTTTGTCCCAAATGCTAAATTTTGACAAAAACAAAGTGAAAAGTCAAACAAACGTAGGCCCTAGTGATCCCTGCAGATGATGACTACAACTGCAGATGCTAGTTTTCTTGATAATTATTTGGTTGGTTTTCATTAGTTTCATGACAACCATTTGGTAGCTTCAATCTCAGTATCTATAAAGTAGAGTAGGGGAGAAATCAACCTCAAAATTTGTTTGATTTAAAAATTTTCTTAAATGCAAGACCAGCATATTATTATAGTTAATGATACTATTACGGGTCAAAGGAGAAATCAAAAGAGAAATAAAAAAACACCTTGAGACAAATGAAAATGGAAATGGAACACACCAAATTTTATGGGATTCAGCAAAAGCAGTTCTAAGAGGAAAGTTATTGTGACAAAAGTCTATCTCAAGAAATAAGAAAAATCTAAAATAACCTAAATATACATTCAAGGAACTAGAAAAAACAACAACCAAAGCCCAAAGTTAGTAGAAGGAAGACAAAACAAAGATTAGAGCAGAAATAAATGAAATAGAGACTAAAATGATAATAGAAAAGATCAATAAAATTAAGAGCTGGTTCTCTGAAAAGATAAACAAAATTGATAAACTTTTATCTAGACTTACCAAGAAAAAAAGATAGATGCCTTAAATAAATAAAATCAGAAATGGAAGAGGAGACATTACACCTGGTACCACACAAAGTATCATAAGAGATTACAACGAACAATTATACTCTAGCAAATTGAACAACCTAGAAGAAATGGACAAATTCCTAGAAACATACAACCTACCAAGAGTGAATTGTGATGAAATAGAAATTCTGAACAGACCAATTACTAGTAAGGATATTTAATCAGTAATCCAAAACCTCCCAAAGAAACAAAAGTCCAGGAACAGACTGCTTCACCAGTGAAATTTTTTTGGACATGTATTTCCTTGCTTAGAAATTTCTAACAGAGCTTCCCTGGTGACGCAGTGGTTAAGAATCTGCCTTCCGATGCAGGAGACACAGGTTCAAACCCTGGTACAGGAGGATCCCACGTGCCACGGAGCAACGAAGTCCATGTGCCACAACTACTGAGCCTGCGTTCTACAGCCCGCAAGCCACAACTACTGAAGCCCACATGCCTAAAGCCCATGCTCCACAATAAGAGAAGCCACCACAATGAGAAGCCCACGCACAGCAACGAAGACCCAATGCAGCCAAAAATTAATTAATTAATTTTTTTAAAAGATGTTAAAAAACAAAAGAAATTTCTAACAGAGCTATCATTAAGTACCTTTGTCAGGAGATGCCTACAAGAATCTAGATTGGAAAACGGGGACAGGCAAGACTGTCAGCTCTTCTTGCAAATCCACACAACATTGGGACAATCAGCCCAGCCTTTAGGTGCAAGGTGATGGATCACCCAAGGTACAGCCCAGCATCCCCCATGTGCAGATCTAGATGAACAGCAGGAAACTTCACAGGTGTAGATTTCAAGTGCAACCCCAAATGACGAATGACTTTCTTTGGTAGTGCCCAAACAAGACACCAGAACAGAATCTGTAGAAAATCAAATCTATCATGATCAGCATTCCTACCTGAATGCAGTTAACCTACCAAACATTCAAAGAAGAATCAATACAATCCTTCTGAAACTCTTCTAAAAAAATCAAAAGCATGTCCAAAGTCACGTTATGAGGTTAGCATTACCTTGGTACCAAAATCAGATAAGGATGTCACAGGAACAGCAATAACAACGAAAATTATAGGCCAATATCCCTCATGTACATGGATGCAAAAATCCTCAACAAAGTATCAGCAAAGCAAATTCAACAATACGTTAAGAGGATCATACACCATGATCAAGTAGGATTTATTCCAGTGGTGCAAGGATGGTTCAATAACCACAAATGATATACTACATTAAGGAATGAAGCATAAAAATTATTTGATCATCTCAATAGATGCGAAAAAAATTTCTGACAAAATTCAACATCCATTCATGATGAAAACTCTCAACAAAGTGGGTACAGAGAAAATGTACCTCAACATAATAAAGACCATACATGCAATCCAACAGCTAACATCACACTCAATGGAAAAGCTGAAACCTTTTCCTCCAAGATCATGAACGAGACTAGGATTCCCACTCTCTCCAGTTTTACTCAACATAGTACTGGAAGTCCTAGCCAGAGCAATTAGGAAAAGAAGAAGAAGAAGAAAAAACAAAAGAAATAAAAGGCATCCAAACTGTAAAGGAAGAAGCAAAACTGGCACTATTTGCAGATAACATGATATTTTATATAGAAAACCCTAAAACTCCATCAGAAAACTGTTAGAACTAATAAATAAGTTACAGGACATAAAATCAATACTCAAAACTCTGTTGCATTTCCATACATTAATAATGACCTAAAAGATAAAGAAATTAAGAAATAAGGAAACAATCACATTTACAATTACATCAAAAAGAATAAAATATCTAGGAATAAATTTAACTAAGGAGTTGAAAGAACTGTATATTGAAAACTACAAGACGTTAATGAAAAAAATTGAAAAAGACACAAATTAATGGCAAGATATTCTGTGCTCATGGATTATGATAAATAATATTGTTAAAATGTCCATACCACCCAAAGCAATATACAGATTCTATGCAATCCCTATCAAAACTGCAATGGTGGGCTTCCCTGGTGGCACAGTGGTTGAGAGTCCACCTGCCGATGCAGGGGACGCGGGTTCGTGCCCCGGTCCGGGAAGATCCCACATGCCGTGGAGCGGCTAGGCCCGTGAGCCATGGCTGCTGAGCCTGCACGTCCAGAGCCTGTGCTCCGCAACAGGAGAGGCCACAACAGTGAGAGGCCCGCGTAACGCAAAAAAAAAAAAAAAAAAAAAAACTCCAATGGCATTTTTCACAGAAATAGAAGTTATAAAATTTATATGGAACAAAAAGAGATCCCTAATAGCCAAAGCAGTCTTGAGAAAGAAGAACAAAGCAGGAGGCATCTCTCCCTGATTTCAAACTATATTACAAAGCTATAGTAATTAAAAGAGTGTGGTATTAACATAACACAGACATACAGATCAATGGAACAGAATAGAGAACCCAGAAATAAACCCACATATATATGGTCAATTAATTTTTAACAAAGGAGCCAAGAATATACAATGGGAAAAGGACAGTCTCTTCAATAAATGGTGTTGGAAAAATTGGACAGGAGCCAGATGCAAAAAAATGAAACTGGACCACTATCTTATTGTACTCAAAAATTAACTCCCAATGGATTAAAGACTTGAATGTAAAACCTGAAACCATAAACCTTGTAGGAGAAACACAGTAAGCTCCTTGACATAGACCTTGGTAATGATTTTTTAAAATCTGACACCAAAAGCAACAACAACAAAAGAAAAATAAACAAGTGGGACTACATCAAACTAAAAAGCTCTGCATAACAAAGGAAACTATCAACAGAATGAAAGGCAACTTACTGAATGGGAGAAAATATTTGTAAATCATATATCAGATAAGGAGCTAATATCGAAAATACTTAAAGAACTCATACAACTCAACAGCAAAAAATCAAACAATCTGATTTTAAAAATGGGCAGATCTGAATAGATGTTTTCCAAAGAAGACATACAGATGGCCAATGCAGGTACATAAAAATATGCTCTACATCTTTACTCACCAGGGACATGCAAATTGAAACCACAATGAGCTATCACCTCACACTTGTTAGAATGGCTATTATCAAAAAGACTAGAAATAACAAGTGTTGGAGAGGTTACAGAGAAAAGGAAACCCTTGCGCTCTGTTGGTGGGAATGTAAATTGGTAGAGCCACTATGGAAAAGAGAATGGAAGTTACTCAAAAAATTAAAAATAGAACTAGCATATGATCCACAGATTCCATGTCTGAGTATTTATCCAAAGAAAATGAAAACACAAATTCCAAAAGATATATGCACCCCCATGTTCTTTACAGCATTATTTACAATAGCCAAGAAATGGAAACAACCTAAGTGTCCACTGATGGGTAAATAGATAAAGAAATTGTGGTATGTATGTGGTACATACATACAATGGAATATTATTCAGCCATAAAAAAGAACAAAATCTTGGGCTTCCCTGGTGGCGCAGTGGTCGAGAGTCTGCCTGCCGATGCAGGGGACGCAGATTTGTGCCCTGGTCCAGGAAGATCCCACATGCCATGGAGCAGCTGGGCCTGTGAGCCATGGCCGTTGAGCCTGCGCGTCCGGAGCCTGTGCTCCGCAACGGGAGGGGCCACAGCAGTGAGAGGCCCGTGTACAGCAGAAAATAAATAAATAAATAAAAAGAACAAAATCTTGCCATTTGTGACAACATGGATGGACCTTGAGGGCATTATGCTAAAGTGAAATAAGTTAGAGAAAGGCAAATACTGTATGATCTCTCTTATATATGGAATATATATAAATATAAATTAAAATAATATCTTAAATGTAAGATGAGCATATTGCTATAGCTGATACACCTTATTTAACTTATTCAATTATTTTTGTAATTCCATTTTTGTTCCAGGTAGGATATAAGGTGGCTTATTTGACATTTACCCAATATATGATCTTAATGGTCCCCAGAGGTTTTGCCCCACTATACACAAAAGCTGCCCCACAAAACAGCACAAGCATCCTACAAATTTTGCAAAAAAGAAAAGTAGGATAAGTCCATGTCATTCTAGGTCAGAAAGCTCTGGTTAATGATACTTGGAATGCTTCAGAAGTTTTCATCACAGAATTTGCAAAGTGTCCTAAGATTCAATGTTTCTTTGTTATATTTCCTGCCAAGAGAGAGCTCCCCACAAACCTACAGTCTTCCTGAACTCCAAGAAGAGGCATCCACTTCTAGCTGGCTTAGAGGCAAAATCAAACTTCTAGATTGCCTTGTTTTCCTTGGATATCAAGCACTCCAGCATTAGGTAACTGATTAAGATTGGGAAGTCTAAAAGTTCATAGCCCAAGGGATGTAGAGACACAAAATAATATAGCAAGTCAAAGTTCATTTCAAAAGATTATAATCCAATCACACACATCTTCTAAAAGCGAAAGTAGAGGTTTTAATCATTGTAAATAAAATTAGGTCTGTGTCTAAGTTCTTAAATTAATGGTTTGCTCTCCTTTGCTCCACAACAGTTGTTTGCTATAGTTGAAAGAGGACTCTTGCAGGTCTACTGCTTAGAAGGGATTAATTTACTGTTCAGAAAGAAGTATCTAGATATAAACATATAACTTTTGACCCCAACATAAATAAGAGAAATGTGCATCATACAAAAAATGAAGTAGCCTAGTGGTTCTTGACCAAAATAACAATGTCATGTCCTTGGACAAAGTCAGACCTTTTGGACACCTTAGCCCAGAAAAGAGTATGGTGCCCATCCCCACTATGTAACAAAGAATAAATACAAAAAATTAAATCACGAAATAGTATAAGGAAATACTGCAAAGACTATTTAAGTGCTTTTAAAATAGTAAAATAAACCTACTTAAGCTCTTTTAAAAATAAGTAGCAAATATTCTTCCTCCCCAAAAATGAGTCGCTTTTGTTCAAATGCACGTGATTAGCTTGCTAACTAAGTACAAATCCCAATCAGGAAACACAAATTAAAAACTAAAGGCCTATCTGTAGACTCCATACTACAGTCTGAAGAACCTTAAGGTCACCCTTCAGAAGTTCTTCTGAATCAGATAGTCATGTCTGATGCTGGAGAAAACCCAAGCCAGAGGGATGCCCAGTTTGTAGGAGACCCATGCATCTGTACTTATAGAATGACTGGATGTGATCCCACCTTCATGTCAACAGTGGTAAACTGATTTCAAAGGGCCTTTACCTCCAAAAGGGCTTGAATTTTTGCCATCTCTTCCCAAGCTGTTATGAAATAAACACAGAAGTAGATGGTGGCAATGTCCAGGGGTTGCACATCTCCCAGTGGAAAACTACTAGTGACAAGAAAGAGCTGGAACTCAAGGCAATCTTTTTCAAAAGTTTACTTTCTCTTTGTTATAACAATACAAACAGCAAAGTGATTCGACTGTTTCATTGCTCATGGTAGTAGATTGAATTTGCCTGTAAATGTATCATGCCTACTTGATACGGTAATTCAGAGATTTCACATTTCAGCCAAAGCCAGAAAACAGAGATGAAAAGAGCCTCCAAGAGATAAATTATGCTCTAAAAATACCAAACATGCTTATACTTATGAAAAGAGCTTTTAATAATAAGTATAATTTATCCCAATTGACTGCAAAACAAAAACCTTAATAAGTTATGATTTTTCGCATTTCCAGTTAGATACTATTTAATATTTCTAGTGATTTGATTTATGTCAAGTTATTACAGAACAAACTCTTACTTCCATCAAACAGAATTCCTTCATAATCTCTAAGGTTAAGTCCATAATATAATGATACACAAAGCATGTTGAAACGATAGAATGCTTCTGAATCATCAAAGAAAATTCTAATTTTATTCCACTTAATTTTGATATTTTATGTTTCATTATATTCTATCTCTGAAAAACTGGTAACCAATGTACAATTTACATATACATAATATTCAACTAATCATAATATATATTTACCTACAACGTTCCAGTTTTCAGACATAGTTCACAAAAGGTTTGATTTCCAAGGAAAATTTAAGAGGGAAAATAATAGAGATGCTTTATCTTGATTGTTTCTGCTACCCATATTATATGTAAACAGATAAATTAATAGGTGCTACACTGAATGTAGTAAAGAAAATTTAACCAAGCTTCTCAACAAATATTGAAAAATCATATTCTGTCATTATATAACTATTCAGAGATTATTCATTCAGCTCAAGTAGAGAACATTTTAAGTGAGTATGATTCTTTCTGTACATGTTCAGAAATGCATTTCAAACAATAACAGCTTTATTAATTTCAAACCAAGCTGTCATTCAAATGCAAAGAGCACTATCCTTTGTTTAGTCTGACTTAACAATGCTTATCAACTCTTTTTCTAATAAAGGTCCCCCTCCCTGCCAGTTCTTTGTAAAATGAGTGAAGAAGCTTTTAAAAAATGTTTGGATACAATTCACTTTTGGTTATCATGCTACACAGAGAAAACATTAATAACTAAAAAGAAGAAATTTTAGTAAAGTTGAAGACATTACAAGCTAATAAATTTTCTCAAGTTCAGAAAATTTCTGACAAATTTTATTATATTCTAAATAGCTCGCTTTCTTGGCCCCATCCACACAAAAAATAAAATAATCAATTTAACTGGAAGTTACATTTAAAATTTTTCAGTTTTTTCAATGTTTTGCTACCAATTTTTAGTCATATTAAATGACTTGGATGAAAGTAAAGAAAAATCAACTTAGTATACATTTTATATCTATACTTAATTAGAATATTTTATCTTTGAAGGATATACTACTTTTGTCATACAATCTGATTTTGTACGATACAGAATAAGTTAATATGCAGTTGGAAAATTTTTTTCGAAGATAAAAATAGAGAACAAAATATAAGCAAGACTCAGAAAGAAAAAAATATATTCTGTTTTGACTTTGCATTTTTACTTACATATTTACTTGTTATATCTTTCTAACATCGTTTTAAAGCAAGAATGCTCTGACACATTTTCTTGTAGTTTTGAGGGTTCTTCAGCCTCACATTAGCAAAGTATTATGACAGGAAGACCAAGCAATTAAGGACCTAAAACTAAGTCTACCTGTGGAAACTTTTATGATTCCCTTTTATAAATTTGGGGGTCTATTTTCAATGAAAAGCCAAATGAGATCATTTTGGAGGTGGAGGTTATATGTGGTCAGTTTGAATTTTTTTACCTGTTTGTTTTGTTTTTGTTGCATTCTTTTACTAAAGTCACAGATATAATTAAAATTTTTATGAGATTAAAATATTAGAAACTCTTCTTTGCACTAGTTTTTATCTCATGAGAAGAGATACTACTCCTAAATCAGTCAAAATTCTATATCTGCAGCTTTAGGAAAAACAAAACCATGAAGACGGTATGGTTTCTTATAAAAGCCATTTTCAGATCTGGAACAACTTCTGAAAATAAAGAGAGTATTCGACATACATTATACTAAAGGAAAAGTCTTACTTTCATTATTTCCTGATTCTTGGAATCCCATTAAAAACATTATGGAATAAAAACTCATTTGCAAAAATCCCGCATGAAGACATAACCACTACCACCACAACCTACTTTTTAAAGTAATGAGATTTGATAAACTATAATAAGAGTATGAAAAATTATACTTTTTCCTGTGCATTTTAAAAGAAAGATTAGAAGGATTTTTGGCTTTTCAAACAACAGTGACTTTTAGCACCTGAAAGATATACAGCTATAAAATACATGCATATTCATTTTCAAAGAAACACCAACAAAAAGTAAAACATTAGTGATTAGGTACATACTGATGACGCCAATGTGGAAGTATGTGCCACTGTGAAGGGCCTAAAAAGAATCACATCTTGTCCTGATCATACCTGCCTGCCAGAACAAAATAGGCAGCTGACCAATTACGGAGTGTTTATCTATACAGTGGTACCTTTGTTCTCCAACAATGTCAGATTGCAAACGTCCTGGAACACATATTTACCTGGAGGATTCTTGGCAGGATCATTGTGGCTTGGACTTCCTGATTGTCCAGAATCTGTAAAGAAATCACAGAAAATGTTTTCTTTTTAATTTGTTTTGAAAGAATTTCACAATCCTCAGAAGGACTTAAAAAAATTTTTTTAACGTAGAACAATGAAGTCGAGTGTTTGAATAAAGTATACTTTCCTAAGCCTTTCAGGAGCAATGTTTTATTTATTAAACTAGAAGAACATCTATATATATATATTTTTTTTTTTTCGAGAGGAAAAAAGTAGCGATCTCTAATATTTGTGGGGTAGGGCAAGGCTTTTTTAAAACAAAAGGTCTGGCGACGAAGCCACTAAAGGTGGTTTGAAGGTTGGGCCTGTCAGGAGCAGTAGGAAATAAAGCAGATACATTCCCTAAAAATGCAATCTGAGTGTAATTAAACATGCTTTTTAAAAAAAACCTGAAAATGTTTTTATTCAATGAGTAAAAATACATAGAAACTAGAGTCCGTTTTTCCAGGATTTCAATCGCATACACACATATCCACACCAATAATCCCCCAACCTACTGGATCTAGGCCCAGGTTTGACTGCATCCCATGATAGCAATCGATTTGCAAACACCAAGAAAAGCATAAATTACTAGGTAGAAACCATCACGGCTTTGTGGAGAGCAAATTGTTGGATCAATTTAATTTCCATCTGTGATAGACGGACAGACTCGGCAGATAAGGAGGAAGAGATCAATGCAGAATATCTGAATTTCCTATCCCACATTGTTCTTCATCGATGCTACAGAAAGGAACATGGAAGCTACAGTACTGTTAAACATGCCTTTCCTAACTAACCTGACACTGTTGTGTTTTGCTCACTCCCCTTTCCTCCATGTCCCCTCTGCATTTATCTATGTCATTTGCGCCATATTATTATACACTTACTTGCAAGTTGTTTTGTACTCTTCTTTTATTGGTTCTAGTATTTAAGTTTTGTCTCCCCAACTAAACTGCATGCTCCTAAGCAGAGGCAGAGATTCTGTCTACTTCTTTTGTGTTTTCCTCAGTGTGCTGTTCACGGCTATGAATGCACTGGGCTGGATGGTTCAGATTCAGCAGCTTTCTTTGCTTGCCTAGAAAAGGCAATTTTGAACTTGATAGTGAATTTCAACAAAATTTCATAGGCGGCCACAGACAAGTCTCTTTCCTGAAACCTGGCCATTATACCCAAGACAGGATCCAGTCTTATTTAAGCAGAAAAATCTTATGCTGGTTTTTTCAGCAGAGTTATTCTGCTCTTCTACTCAAGTTATTAACATACTGCAACTGCTGCTTCTACTATTAACTGCAAGGACATTCTGTTGACTTCTTTCTGTATAAAACTTGGTTATTTATTTCTGCCCTTTGCCTCATGCCTGCTAACTAGATTTAATACTGAGATCGGAACTGTGCCCCTTCATCCCATTTCCTTGTCTTTTTTCTTTTTCTTTTCTTTCCTTTTTTTTTTTTTTTGTCCTAGAACAGTTTTTATAAAATCTCAGTAAATATATTTAATGATTCCCACATTATCCTCCAATGTATTTCTTATTTCCCCAAATGGAAAAGAAACCGGTCAGGACTACTCCTGCAATCTCAGTTCTGGCTAGAGTCTTCTACAGATAGTCAAAGAGAGTTAGGTACTCTCCAAAAGGTTTGTCTCATCTCCCATGAATTCTATTAGTTTTTCTGGAATTGAGGCAAGACTCAGTGACTTATAACTTAGGAGATCAATCTTTCTCTTTCTTTATTCCCATAAAAGATGGCCCAATACTGGCTACTTTCCAGGCATGGAGTATGACAGTTACATAAAAAAAGAAAAATTATATGATTTTGCTATAGCCTCAGCTATTTTTGCCTTGAGTTCCTCTGACAAATGTCCCCCAGAATTGATATGACATTCCAGCTTAATTTCTCAAGTGACTCTTAACATTTTGAGAAGTTCCATTTATGCAGTGTGTACCCACTGACCAGAGCCTCCCCACATTTTATTTTTCCCTGTAAAGCTACTTCACATTTATGGAGGTCTAGATATTGATCCCCCATGGTGGCTAATGACACCTTCACGATGACACAACATGAGGTAAATTAGGGTTGTCATAAGAGGACATGAGCTGTCCACTCTAGGTGAGCCTTAGTATTTTTAGTTAAATCAACTTCAAAACAGAACCACAAAATTCTTTCCCAACATCTTGTTGCTGAAATTTGGATCCAGTAAAGAAAAATGTCTCTTCCATTCCTGAGAAAGTATTCAGTTAGAACAATGACACCCCATTACCACAACATCCCATTTGGAAAACCCTAATTTTTTTCTGCTTCAAATTACCCTTTTCCCCTATTTCCAACAACTGCAGACCAACTTCTTCAACTGAAATAAAAATGTAATTTCTGAAAAATAACCCACAAACATTTGAGGGAAAGCTAAAGTAGACCCTAAATTTGAGGCATACACTTGCTTTTAATAATAATAATTCCACTTTCTAAAATAATCTGGCATTTACTGGCACACATGACAGATTTTTCCCTCGTAGTCCAACGTCTGTGCCCTCTCATGCAGTAAACAGCATATACTGGATCCCCAAAACACAGAAGAGGTCCCCTCAAGGAACGAGCAAAAGAACACTTACTTTTCCAACTGTAAATTCTAACACTCTAATCTACTTTTAACTCTTATGTCACCTTATATCGGTCACTTCATTCCAACTGCTGGAAAAGGAAGTAACCAGGGAGTCACAGTGGGCAGAGAAACCAAAAATGAACTGTTATTGTGGTGAACTTCAGAGAAAGAATTACTTAGACCACATCTAAAACCCTTCCAATTCACCACCTAGGTCAAATTACTCTATACCCAAAGGTTTTCCTTAACTGCTTCCATCATTTGCTCAAGTCGTGTGTATGTGTGTGTACTTCATATGTTACAGCGAATCCCGGCTCTGTCCCTCACTAGTAATGTGATCTTATACAAAATTACTTAACTCTTAGGGCCTTGGAGTCCTGCTCTTTAACTGTAATACTACCTACCTTACAGAATCATTGCAAAGATTTTACTATATAAAACGTCAAGTACTGATCAGACACATCTTACACAATCAATAAATGAAAGCTATTATTAAACAGAAAAGACACACTCAAAAAATGACTAATATTTTTAACGGACTGACTCTCAGGAAGAAAGGGAGAAAAGGGATATGACTAAATTTGTCCATCCCAGTGTAAGCATCTAAAACTGTCCGTGGTGAATCAACTGAAGACGGACGAGCGTGTGCCCTCTTGAATTCCTCTGTAAGTGCTTTAGTCCCACCCTCCCCAAAAGGGAGGAAGGCAGTGCTGCCATTTCGAGGCTCTCAGGGAGCTGTCATGCTCAAAAGCCAGGAGATACCAGCCATGTGACGAAAATTACCTTCTAGAAGACTGAAGTCTTTGAAGAAGGAGGGCGGTAAGAATGGGACTGCGAGGTGCCCAGCACACTCAGTCTTGAGGCTAGAAAGATTTTGATGCAGTGGAGAAAAAAGGAGAGGAAGGGGTCTTGAAGGCAGCAGACCTAAACCAGTCCTCTGTCATTCCCCCCACATTTTATTTCCTCTTCCCTGATCTCATTCTATAACTTCTACATTTCTTTGTCTGTCTCTTTCTGACCTGACTGGACAGAAAGTAGGATTGAAATACATTTTGCATATTTTCCAACATTTTTGTTTTAAAAGTGTGAATTAAACATATTATATTTCTTCTAGGAAACAGAAGAGTTAATGAAACCATTTCTAAATTAATGCTTTTAAAACTCAATCAATTCCTCCCTCCCCCAGGTTAAAGATTCTCTAGGAATAAGTAAAGGTTCTCATCTTTACATGGTCCTTATTAACTTTCCTTCAATCTTTCCATCCACTCCTTTTTAAAAAGTAGCCAATCTTTCATGGCTCTTCTAATATCTAAACTTTACCTAAGGAGTAACCAAGTTTCTCTAATGACACAATTTTATGGAAGATCCTGGGATACTTAAGTGATCTAAATGGCTTGTACAAAGTTACAAGGCAACTATTAAAACATGTGTTCTCTACATGGGCCACCCATTCAGACACACTGCCTCTTGAGTGGTTATGATGCAATCTTAAAATCATGCAAATCCAAATGACCTTTCACTCAATTCAAGATTTCTGGGAACTTTATCTTCCCCTAATCTCCCTCCTCCTTCCCACCATTTACCAATATATTCAAAACCTTCTTCAGAAATTTAAAAAAACCTTTAGCTAGTCTTTTTAACTGAAGTTGGAAATAATTATTATTATCATTGAAGTCTATACACTAATTGATGCTTTAGAAAGAGGCCAACTCTAAAAACTTTAGTTTGGATTTTCATTGCTAAACTGAGGAAATTCTAATGTTCTACTGATAATCTAATGGAAGTCCAATGAAATGTCTGTTAAACATATAAGATAATAAATAAATACTGATCTGTTAAATGTTTGTATTAAGTACTAACATGCTTGGGGGGAGGGATGTGGAGGGGGATGAACTCAATTAACTGATGTGGTTGGATCATCACAACTATGAAAGGTTTTTTGAAGGTCATTCAAGTAAGTTTCAATTAAGTGAGAATAAGATTTATGAAGCACGTTCTGTATTCCAGTTACTAATGTTTGGAACATATTAGGTTCTCCATAAATGTGTATTAAATTTCCATTTAATTTACAATAATGAGCTTTAACATATTGTTTTAAAAAGAATATACCTTCTATGCTATCTAGAAGCTCAGAGCTTGCTCAGACAGAAATGTACAAATTTAAAAAAAAAATACACTGTGATAGGTGCTATAAATGAGTACATAGCAAGAGGAAATAATTAGTTCTTCCTATGATGGATGGGCAAGGGCATGTCATAAAAGATATCAGAGGGAGGTGACCTTAGGAACAGAGTCTTGAAAAATAAACAGATCTCACATCTTGCTGGTACATATTCCTCTCTACTAACAAGGCGATTTCTTCAAAACCTAAAACTGATCAAGCTTCTTCCCTGCTAAAACTCTTACATGAGTCCCAATACATACAGAAAAAAACTCCAAAATTTTAGGATGTCATTCAAGGCACTTTGATCTGGCCCCTACCAACACCTGGGTCATACATTAGCCTTTCAGTTCCATGTGTGTCACCTCCATTTGATGCCCCTGAGTCCTTGCACGCAGTGTCCGTCTTTTTTTCTCCCTAAAGTCCTCCATGTTGAGGTCATCCCTTTTAGATTCTGAACTATATGAGGGCAGGGATACTGCCCTACTTAGCCTTATGGCCCTAATCTTCGGTACAGCGCCTGACACACTTGTTTAAGTCAAATGAATAGAAAACAATTGGTCTATAAACTACGGAAGTGCACAAAGAAGACTAGAAAAAAAGGAAGAAACACTAGGCATGCTGCCTCTGTGCAGAAACATCTAAAAATAAATGATAAAAATGAACTTATTTATAAAACAGAAATAGACTCACAGACATAGAAAACAAACTATGGTTACCAAAGGGGAAAGGTGGGGGAGAGATAAATTAGGAGTTTGGGATTAACAGATAAACACTACTACGTATAAAATAGATAACCAGTGAGGACCTAGTGTATAGCACAGGGAACTACATTCAAAATCTTGTAATAACCTATAATGTAAAGGAATCTGAAAAAGAACATATACGTATATATATGTATAACTGAATCATTCTGCTGTATACCTGAAACACTGAAATCAACTATACCTCAATTTTAAATAAATAAATAAATCCTTAAGAAATTATCCAGTGGGAAAGAAAATCAAGTAGACAAACTTTTGTGACAAGGAAAGGGAATAGAGACACAATTCCCAGAGTGGGTCTCCCAGCCTAATGTAAGGCTCAGTTCTGCTTCCCTTCATTTCTGAAGGAATATTTGGAAATGGGAGGGGGTAGATAAGAGGCACTATTTTGAGTCAGAAATTAAGGTTTGGCTCTCTCCTACAAAGGGAGGAGATGCTTGTCGGGGGAGGTCCAGGGAGCAGGCCACTAGTTTGCAAGCAAAAGGCCAAGAAGCTTTTGATGACCCTTATATATAAGCTGTCTTTCTACCCAAAAACGACACATTCCAGGAATTCATTTTCTTCTCTGATACCATGACTTGAGGGGCATGATTTTTATTTATTAAAAAAAAAAAATTTGAGAGGCATCACTTTTATTTATAATCATTCTGGTGCAAAGAAGGAATTGTACAACGTAACCTGTCAGGTCCCTTCTGGCTCTAAAATTCTATGACTCTATAACAATATAGCTTTTATATCAAGGGATATCAGAAGAGTAAATGAAACCCACACTGTAACCTGTTAACCTACAGATAGCCTCTTGCTAGAACTAAAATTAGTCATCATGTGATAAAGGGCCCCTTTGTCATATTCTTTGGCTTTAAGCAGGTAAAGAAATAGCCCATTGTCAACTAAAGATACCATGAGAGTTTTCTAGAGGCTTAGAATAGTCCCCTTCTTTCTCTCCAAAACATTATTAACTACTGACATACTAAAATAGCATATTTTTACAAATTAAGTATATAGTATGCCAGAAAGAATCACTTAAGAAAGAGAAAAGCCAATGTAAGAAACAAACAAAAACCTGAAAGAAGGCATACAAACCCATGCACTTTATAACAGGGAAACACAAAGTTAAGACAAAAACATCCACCTTTTTCAAGGAGAGAGGAGAAAACTATTCTTCTCAGACGAATCTCCCTCTCCGTTTGTGCAAAATGTCCTGCCTCCTTCTTGGCAGTTTACTTTCTACAAGGACTGATTTCCCTGGGAGTTATAGTGAGTTAGGTTTATGTAATCACAATTCTGATTACATAATTTGCCGTATTTTTTCTGCAGCACGTTAAAGATCTATACAGCTTCAGTTTTAATGGAGGACTGTTTCATCAATTGGGATGCCACAAAACTAAAGTTTTATAATACTTCCTTCTTCCGCTCTTAAATGGTTGAGAATAACACAAAGAAAGAATCTGGGAAAATTAAGCACATTCTTATCTCTCATAAGCATGTAAATGTGCGGGAAAATGCTCATTCTCTCCTTCTCTGATTTGGTCTATCTGTCCCTTCTCAACAGGAGATTACGTTATATGGCATCCACTTCTCTGCAAAACTTGGGTAACTAGCTATCCATGGGAAGCGTTAACTCTGTCACTTGGTTAATGGAGTCCTTGACATATTTTTGCTGAGTCTGTATCCATTCCCCTAAACCCGGTTCTGAGCAGGAAGAGACATTAAACCTCTCTGAATACTTTTGACAGAACCAAAATAATATTTGGGAGACATGGTTTCTTACATATTTTCAATCATGCTTTTTAATCCATATTATTTTCCATCTGAAGACCCATACCTTCAGATCTCCCTTTTTATTGGTTAACATGGATTTTAAAATATATCTTCTATACAGCAAAACTCAGAGATTTAAAAGAGGTTGCTATACTGAGGCTCCTTACAGATGAAGTAACTTATTTAACCAAAGAAAAATACAGTACAAGAGAGTAGACAGGTACTACACCCTCTATTTCTTTTCCCTACACATTCTACTAGTTCTATTATTAAACTTTCTTTTAAAGAGCCACCTTTTTCTGCTTAACAGGAGCATTAGGTTCAAAGCATCCTATCGCAAGGATTAAAATAAGGATTTGTTTGGGCTCAAGACCAAACTTTGTTCACAAGGAATTAGCCAAAACCATAGGGCACTGAAATTTCAGGGAAAAAAAGAAAATCCCACACCCATTTGAGAGCATATCTGTTCATGCCAGGGGACAATTCACCAATGCAGATGGGAAGACCCCTGCACAAAAGTGTGAAACCTGCCAACATGTCTGACCAGAGGTTTGTATTGCTTCATTAACTAGCACCAAACCCCCGCAAATGAAAGCAGGGATAATCGTATCTGACCTTTCTGGCCTCAGATTAAGTTCCATGACTCTCTACTGATCCAGGGATTGAGTAAACCAAAGGTCACAACCAGGAGCGTCTAAACTTCTTGTTTTTGAAGCCGTTAGCCTTTAGAATGTAAAGATACCATACCGGTCATTGTCAAGATTGCAAACTTTCTAGAGTGTGTTTTCAATTAAGTAAATAAAATGTGGTAATTAAATCAAGATTGCGTAATATGTTTTTGATTTGTAATCTCATTTAAATTAATTAACTGACTCAATCCCTGTTTAGTTTTTAAACTGGCCTAGTTAGGGAAAGAGTCCCTGGAAGCAAATCCAGTTTTCTATCTTTAAAAACAAGGCAAAGCAATCTGGCATACTTTAAAAATGAAAAAAAACTTAGATGCACCAGCAAAATATAAATACAGAGGCAAGGGTGTTAGCATAGAAGAAGGAGGAGTTTTATGGCATGATTTTGACTAAAAAAATAGATCTAGCACTAGAGAGAAATAAACCAAAACATTATTTATTCAAAACATTTCTTTTCCAATTTTATGAAGATTGCATGTTTGTTGGAAGCAAAACATTTCCAGCTGTATTTTAAGTTTCTGAGGAGAGTTGTAAGATTTATAATCTTTCCTAAATGCTGCCCATATCTTATAATATGAGATGAACACGCCACTGCGTACTTTAAAAAACAATTTGCCAATGCACTCTGCCACATGAAAACAATGAAGTCCTTTCCAAAACCCCACCAGATCCAGGAGGAAAAGATGAGATGAATGTTCTGTCTTTCCCATCTGGGAGACATTGTGGATTTCAGCCATACTATGTAATATAATTTTTTTTTTCCCTTGGAAACCGCGAAACCTGCATTTTATAGCAAGGTATGTAGTGCAAAGAGAATGCTGGTGAAATATGAATCTGAAAATGAAAACCAGAATGTCATCAGACTCAAGAGCATAATTGTGGAGGCAAGTTGAAAAATCAATGCAAAATTTCAACATAAACGAAATGCAACATTTGTGATCCTATCGGTCTGAAATTTTCTCTTAAAAGGAAAGCAGGGGAAAATAAATGCTCTTTTACCACCGAAATCCTGAACAGCACTAATTACACTGCCTGGCACAGTAACTTACTTATCTGCTTTATTTTGTCCTGGGGTCTTCATGCATTATTCTAAGTCCTACACCTAGCACATTCTGGGTGTACGTGGCCCTTCTGTGCTATGTCGGTTTTTTGTATTTCCCCAAAACTTAATACAATATTGTTTATCTAGATTAAAACCAGACATAAGACTTTCTAATATTTTGTTGGCAATCTTTCTTCTCAGGGAGCAGGACGTGTTTTCTCACAACTGTCTGGAGAGTCAGAACTCCTGGGTTCCATTCAGTAACTGCCAACACTTGTGCTCTGACCCTAAGCAAACCACTTCATGCCTGAATCAGTTTGTATCTTGCCCAATCACTTAAAACCGAATAAGAAAAGGTAGGAGTTTTTGGCCTTAGTCATTTCCAACAGGAATAAGAGGAAAAAAATAACTTTATACAACAGTGAAAATATGCACAAATATTTGTGCGGAAAGGCTAAGATTTGTTTTAATAGACTTTAAGGTTTAATTTCCCACACTCACACCCACCCACCCCCACCAAAAAAAAACCCTCCTAGTTAGTCCTCCTCCGTTTTCACTGTATACTTCCCCTTGAAAACACTAACAACGCAGGTAATTAAAGTTCTGCATTAGTGTACAGGTCTCCTGTTGGAGTGTAAAATTCATGGGTCAAGATACATGTTAGCCTTATTCACTGCCTGGCGTTTATATCTGCTGAATAAAGGACCACTCTTTACAGTGAACAATACCTTGATGGCTGATATCACTTAAAATACTTTTCATCTTTCTGAAATTATAATTAAATTGGCAGTAATGCCAATCGTAAGTTTTACTTGTTTGGTTATTACCTACATATAGTCTATTTTTAAGTGTCTGTGAGCTCTCTACAAATATAAATTTAGCAACTGATTCAGTCAGTGACCAAAAAGTCATATCCTTATTTTTTCCTGTGCTCATTTATTCACTGGCATGTGTTCTTAAAAAGAAATGTTTTACCTCAACAGATTTCTCCATTATTTAAGGTAAAAAGATACTTCGCCAAATCATTAAAATGTTGAAATCATGATATGAGCTTAGAGAAAAGAAATCGGTGGGTTTTTTATATACCCTACTAGTTGTATGTCATTAATAAGTTGCCCTTGCTTTATTATTAAATCACGGCTCTTAAGTCTATGATGATGTATTCATATAAAAATAAATGTATGTATTTAATCAAAGGTGTACAATACACAGCAGAGTAACAGAGTAAGATAGAGATAATATATTTCTACCATGGTCAAGTAGATTTGTACGTCAGACGTTCATGACTGCTTTTGTTTATAAAATAATTTTATCATAATATTGGAGGGAAAAAAATCAGAGAAGTCACTTGATGAAACAGGAAGCTTGCTGATGTGGCAGATAACGGTATTAAATGTCCTAACAGTTCCTTGATAAGTGGTTCAAAGAACTTCTGTCCTCATGGTTTCAGGACAAAAGCTAATTTACCAGGAATAAAACTACTTGAATAATACATCATGTGAAATTTTTTTTAAAGAATAAAATGAGGAAACAAATGAGGAGATAGTAACTTCCTCCTGCAAATGAAAACTGCATGAGAGGAAAGTAACTCAATTTTACTGGTAAAATAAAAAACCAAAAAATGGCTAACGAACATGACTTTTCCTTCTTTTTTTCAAGAGAACGGTCGGGATTATTCTGATAAGTGGAATGATATGTTTGAAAGAACTCTGAAAAGTTTGTAACTCAACAGAAATATGAAGATTTGTTATAATTTTATGGGGCAGTATTTTTTCAAATGATCATTTTAAGAGGAAAGTTAAAAATACAGGTAACTTTAAACAAGAATAATAGAAAGCCTATTATAGCAGCCTACTATGGAATCGACTGGCTATTTGGAAAACAAGAAAAAATGATGAGAGGCATGCCCACTTGCTTAATCCACTTTAAAGAAGGGAATCGAGAGTATAAGAGCACGGAGCTGTGAACCTTGTGCTCAAAATTCCTTCCATTTTGTCATTTTACTCAGTTTATCTTTAATGGAGATTCAAATGGACTCCTTATGATTCAAAAATCTCTAAGCTACACCTAAAGAGTATGAAAAAGAACAAGTTTCTGCATTATGCCCCATCCGTATGTCTTAACCCTGAACGGTATCAAACCTATGTAATTTTATACATCAAATGCCTTCCAGATGTGACAAAATTTTAACACAGACCAACGTCAAGTTCTTCACTGTAGACTCATCTCCCATGCTCACAAAGATTATTTCCATTGCACATAACATTACACACGGCTAATGTTCAATTTTCCAAATTGATTATTATGCTGCCATTTCAAAAATGACATTGCCTTCCAGTCAAACAACAAACTACAAGCTATGCTGCATACCCAACCTCCCCCTCAAAATCACAAAAGAACCAAGAAACCACATCATTATTTCCAAGTTGTAGACAATGCTTGATTACAACGGCAGTTGAACTTTTCCTGGTCCATTCCTGATACCTCCAAAAGATGGAGAAAGAGAGGGTGATTATAATTTTTTGTCAGAGCTACCAATTACCATCAGAACAATTGAGCCTGTCACCTGTTGTTTGGGGTTCTAAAGACTGGCTCTAATTAGAGAAGATCGAATACTTCCTGACATTTACAGTATGTTAACAATTGAAAATTAACCAACAAGATCATTCATGGAGAATTTTCAAAAGCATCTAATAATACTCTTGATGAAAAAAACATAAACTAAATTTCCCGGTAGGATAAAAAAGAAATTTAGTAACTCAATGCCAGTAAGAAAAACTAGTATGATAAGGCTTTGGATAATATCCTGAAAACTTAATCCCTCCCACAAAATTAATGCTTTGAACCTTACCGCAATTCCATCCCCCCACCCCATCTCCAAAATCAGAATTGTCATGTAGTGATAATTTGTCCTCCAAGACATCCCTCACTCTGTTCCTGCAAACTACATTTCCCAGCTTGTTAACAACTGGCTTCAAATTAGAGCCATCCAATGGGAGGCTCTGGTGGGAGTTGTGGAACTTGGAGAGTGGGAAGACAGGAGAAAGGGAGGTGTTTCTTCTCTTTCTACTTTTAACAGGTATCTCCAAGCAATGGCTGTCTCCTTTGTGTTCTAGCTTCCACAGGGTGGGCCCCTCTCCCTGTGGTCTCCAAGGGCTCTGGCAACACCACCTCCTCCTCTTATCCCGCCAGCCTTAGTTGCAGTAGTGGGTTCCTACAGATGCTAATGTCTGGGTTGCCTCACTGCCCCTTTGGGTTTTTACCTGTTCTAACATCATTGTAATTGGTCTCCCCTTGGTAATTCTTTCTAGTGGACTCGGGTAGGAGCTCTATTTTTCTGGATCCTGATGGATACATGTACTTTTTGACATATTCATCACTCTAAAATAGATGTCAGGTAATAGAGTTAGAGGTAGTGGACTAAATATAATCCATGTAGAATATTAATAAATTTCAAGTCATTGTTATGATTTTCATTAAAAAGGTGACAAAGCACTGTCACCGCTCAGTACGCAGTACAAAACTTTATACCCCAATGTGTTTTATAATGCACGATATTGGCAAAGATAATCAACGTTAAAAAAGATTAATTTAATTAATCAGATTTTCAATGCCAAGCTCTAAATCCATCTCTTCCAGCAGATCCTCTGCTATTCATACCCACCCATCCAGGTTTACTATTTCTTTTTACCTACTCAGACTTAGTCTTTCCATCCAACTTTTAACAATTAACATGATACCTGGGTTTTTCCTTGTGTATGCGATTTTCCTACAAACATGACTGTCTGCTCCTTGACTGGATCAAGTTATGAGCCTGATAATTTTTATAGAACGTTGCACATTTATTTCTATCTCATAAACAACTTTGAGTTGCTTATCAATTATCTGAATATCTAACAATATCATGTGGAGATAATAAAAAAGTTGTCTTAAATATAGACCAACATATAGCAATCTAAGAATAATATATATTTGAAAAGAGAAATAATTTCAGCATTACTCTTTTTTCTCTAGGAAATAGTTCACTCACTTGACGTCTAGCATTTTCACATTGGAAAATTCATAAAATAAGAATAGACAGAAGCATTTTCTTCAACCAGAACTGCATAATCTATGGCGCTTTACTAGAACACGCCACAAATAGGCGATAACAAAAATGTTTCTGTTTGTATGTATAGGGAAGTATGTGAACTCACAATACTACAACTTTACCATCACAAATGCAAGCAGTATGGATATGCTCAATATTTTACACTGTGATAGATAACATCCCACTAGAGGGAAGTGACATTGCAGAAAACATAAAGCATCAATTCACGTGGTGCCGCCTTTTTCTGATGAAACTTTAACAGGGTGGCACCAGTGCTTGGTGGGTGTACTCAGTTGCCAGCACTGCACTATAATACCACGACCCTGTGCTTCCTCTCAGTCATTTTGAACTTTCCCACCCCCCCATCCCGAAAGTTTTATTTTCATGGTTCTTAAACATTAGTGCCCTGGTTTGTGATAATTACCGCCAAACATCGTATGGAGAGGGTATCAACTGAAAAATCACTGTTTATTAAATTTTTTTTAAACTTGAGCCTGAAATCTATTTAGTCAATTTTTGTCACTTAAGGCAAAATTTGTAAATTTAATTCAATAAATATTTATTGAAAAAGAAAATGAGTTATAGTCTAAATAGGCATAAAATGAGCATAAAGTAAGATGAACAATAATTTCTACTTTTTGCATTTTCCCATCCCTCCGTTTTATTTCCAATGAGAACATTATAGCGCAATGAATAAGCTAAGAGACAACCTTCATAACATGACAGTAGACATATTGCACAGACATTGAAAACTACAGGAATAATGCTGAGACCACGAGATAGAGACAGTCCTTGAATTTCTCTGGCAACATGGACAAGGGGCAGGAAGCCTAATGCCAGATAGAAAGTGAATCTAAATGTTAACCAGGTTTTTTTTACTATGCCCACAGTATTCTATACTTAAACTTTTGCTATAAGTTGCCGTCCAAAAAAAAGACAATAAGAAATAAGGAATTATCCCCAGTTCTTCCAATGTACTCTACATCTGGATTCTGTGATTTAAGAGCCATCACATAGGAATATATAACTCAGAGACAAGATAAAACAAATGAAATTGAATTGCTTACATTATACCAAGCAGATAACTGAAATTATGACAGATGTAACTGGCCCAGAGATAGGTGTAAAGAGGCACCCTCCTACAAATGGGCTGATAGAGCAAAGAAGAAGTAATCTCCACCTTCAAACAATGTATTTGAAGATCTGGTTGGAAGCCAATAAACAGAAAATCTCCATCCACTTACAAACGTCACAGCAGATATAAAGGAACAAAATAACACTGAAACGTTTATAAGGAAATGATTTTTTAATACTGGAGGCAGACTGTATCACCTCAACCCAGTGGCATGAGCGTGGTCTCTCTCTTTCTCATTTAAAGAGTAAATCTTTTAGTGTGACATTCCCTAAGTTTCTTTATAATGTGCTATGCTTGACCTGGAAAGAAATTTTCGGTCTTGGCATGTTGGCTGAGAATGCCAACACAGGTACCAGGGAGTGCTAATTGTGGTGTCTCTCTGCCCAAGGCTTAGACTGAAACCATTAATTTACTTCATAGGACCATTCAACTCCTGGAAGATGAGAAGGACTTTTGGTACCACTGACCTAAGCAGAACTGAAACCAACTAACAAAGACAGCAAGGTTGGAATGTTACAGCTTCCTGTCATGAACCTGAGAAGCTCTGTCACCTGCCTGAGGGGAGCATAGCCCTTCTCCCTCCCGTGACACTGGTTAAGAAATGAAAGAAAGAGCAAAAGCTACTTAAAAGAAAATGATGCTTGCCATTTTTACATCTTGTTGACAAAATATTCGATTTTCTAGCAGACTCTATATCTAAGGAACACTTTAATGAAGTAAAGACGGGGTAAAAGTCTAGCTAATTTTGCAAGGACATAAAGCAGAAATAATCTCTAAGAAAATGGTCATTTCTGGGGTTTGCTTGAAAATATAAACTACAAATGAGAAGACTTTTATTGGGCTGCTGCATCATTCTCATTTATTTAGCTTTGTTTACTCAATGGCAATATTAGTGATGGCAATGAAGTCAGGGTTCCAGACCCAACTTGAATACCAAAGTTAGGTTACCCCAATCTGGACCCCAAGCCAAAGCTTCCTCCTCACATTAGGCTCCCACTCACAGTGACTCTTGTGTTTTCAAAGTGACCACACTGCTCAACTCTCTCTTCACTGAGCAGGAATCTTTCGTGGTATTATGGATGTGTATGTCACACCACGAAAACCAAAATACAACAGACAATACAAAAGAGGAAAAAGGAGCCCAGGAATCCAGTAAGGACATTTGGAAGAAAAAAGAGGGGGTGCTTAAGAAAATGGTTTTCAAACTTTCCTTTGAAAGGATAAACCAACCAATAATAATAATAAAATAATTACTGAAAGTTTTCTATTAGTATCATCCAGCAATTACCAACACTGGAATAAATTAATTGATATAATCCAATCAACTGGTAGAGAACAGTACTTATCTCCTCAGTCCATTCGCCATGCTAAAAATGATCCTAAAAGGTGGATTTTTTCCCTACGTTACTTTACAAACAAGCTCACATTGGCTGAACTTTATTTTCTGCTCCCCTGTTTACCTGGATTTGTTTTCAGCTTAACATTCATTAAGCAATAAGACACAACAAGAGGTGCAGTGATGATGAGATAGTCTCAAGGCCATTACTCTTCCCATGAGATGAACAGGGAGGATCTATGATAAGTGGAAGACAGCTCCATTTATGTGGGTTAGAAGGAAGAAATAGGAACTTACTCTAGAACCTCCTTTGAAAAGCAAAGAGAGAGCTTTAAAACCTCATGTATTTCTATTGTGCCTAACTTCTCATTTTTCCCAATAGAAGGCAAGGTCTGATAATTTGGGGCATTTCTGATTTTTCAGCTCCTGGTTGGGAAAAGGGATTCCTGTTCAAGGGAGGGAACATTACCACTCACGACTCCCCTCCCCCATGCCAGCACACAGGGCTTTTAGAGCCAACAGCCTTACACCAAAATACGCCACCTTTAACCACCAAGCCAACAAAAGTAATTAAGAACATTGCGTTAATTGCGTCTCTTCCCCAGAGGATGTGTCCTCCAAGGCTCTCTGAAATCAGACTAGGAGATTAGTAGCAATTTTACTCTCAAATCTCCTATTCCCACTAAAAAACAGGGCCTAAGTTCCTCACACCTACCCTCAGAATTATAGAGTCTATAAGTAAAAACCTTAAAAGAAATCAGAATACTTAGATCAGTTCTTTGTTAGGTAGTTTATTTAACCACAGAAACTTTGATCATCAGCTTCTTGACTGGTTCAAAGTTTGCTGTCAATCTCATGGAACTTTTGCAGTTTAAGAATTGTAAAGAGCTATAAGATGCTTAAATGTATTGTTTAAATTCAGAATTATAAATGTAAGTTTTCATTGGTCTTTCACTGCTGATCAAGATGACTGATAGTCTGGGCTCCATCAATCAAGAATTTGCAAAACCCATGACACATGAGTTGGAACAACTAGCTACTGACAGTAAGGTTCTTTCTCACCTTCCATTTGCACGAAGTCATAAAGATAGCAACAATGCCTTACAATTTTCAAAGCATTTTCACCCACATGATTTTGCAATCTGAAAAGAGGTTGGCTTTATTCTCATCCTTTCCAATGGCCAGGAAAGAATGTATGTAGCTTGATAACCTGCAGAGTAAAAGGAAACCTGGATTCTTCTTTGCAGTTCCCCTACTGACTTTCTTGGCGACCTCTGGGATGTCACTTACCCTCTCTCTGCCTCAACTGTCTATCTCAAATGAGCTATAATAAAACTTTTTTATTCCAGTCCACTGGGTATTGGAACAATGAATCTGATAGGACATCTCTAACACACTTTGATCTCTATAGGGAACGCTGCCATAAAAATAAAGACATTGTCGTGATTATTCTAATTGAGTTATTTGCAAATGGAGCTTCTTGATGGAGCCCAGCCCTCAGATATAGAAAAGTAAATTCTGCCAGTCCTCTAGGGTGCAATTGCCTCATGGCAATTATACCCATAACCACATTTCCTTATTACTGTTATAAAAGACTATGGTTCAAGGGGAAGCAAAGGGGGAGTTTAAGGAAAAATATGCTGTTTCTTTTCAATGGAAGATGCTGAAGTTGCAAATGTGGAGCCCAAGGCTATATGTAAACTTGGACAGAACATGTGTTCCACATTAGTGGAGCGTTCGTTAGTCATGTCAGAAAGGCAGAGGTGTCCCTGAGGCTGCAGCTTTTCAGCAAATTTTGGAAATAATTTAGGAGAAAAAAAGGCAAAATTACAAAGGTAACCTGAGCCTAACTCTAGGAGTGCTATAAAACAAAGAACCAAAAAAGGTTCAAGGCTATACCAACCTTACCAACAGAGGTAGCATATCACAAGATACAAGAAAATTAAACTGAGCTTAGGGAAGAAATGCTATGGACAATTTTACATGAAAAGCCAAAAGAGAATATTGGGGCTATGTTGTACTTTCCTTGAATCTACAGGCAGAACATACAGTGTTTCCCCTATTAAATGACAACAGCCATGAGAATTACTAGGTGGCTCAGTTCTCCATATTCCTCCAATGGACTCTTTTCAAAATAAAGAAAAAAACTGCCTTGTATTTTGAAATATTAGCAACATGAAACTTTCTTCTGATGAGAGGTATCTCTAAGGCCCATCACACTACAGAACTCCAAGGAACATCACAGTGTGGACTGCAGCGGGGAAGACAGCTAGAGTTGTTCTGTATACAACCTGTGGTGGCCCTATGTGTCATGGGGAAAAACCTTTTTAAAAATCTTAAAATTTAAAGTTCAAATAAGGGGCATTTATTTAATGTTTCTTATTAGTATTTTTTTTTAATTTCAATCTTCCGAAAAGCATTTGTTGTTGGTGGTTTGCATACAATCTAAAGATTCAAATTAAGATCTAGGTCTCCCAATAGATTGGGATTGACATATATACACTAATATGTATAAAATGGGTAACTAATAAGAACCTGCTGTATAAAAAAATAAATAAAAAGAGTAGAAGTTGAAAAAAAAAGAAAAAGATCTAGGTCTCCCAAAAGATCAACTGAAGGAAACATGTGGGACCATTTGCTGTTTGGTGACAATAATGCTACTTGCCTTATCTTCATTTCACAATCAGTGACACCTTCAGTCTACAAGTTTTAGCGAGCATCAGAATCATTTGAGATGCCTGTTAAAGATTCAGATTCCTGGACCTCACCCCCAGTGGCTGTGATTCCTATAGCAGTGCTGGGGCCAAGAAATGGCACTTTCAACAGGCACCCCAGGTTAACTCCTTTGTGCACTGTTCTCACACCGCTTACAAGGATGCTTTCTCACAAACCGGAAAGCAAAAAGTAGCATGCGACTACAGAGTCCTATCAAAAACAAACAAACAAAAATGCAGTCCTCAAGCCAAGACCAATTTCCATTTTAATCTCTCTCTCCCTGCCACGGGATGCACCAGCAGTTAGCTACAGCCAAAAATCACATGCGTAGAGTGAATCCTAAAAAGCAAACTAAATCCAAATCCACATTGAACCATTCTGAACTCTATCACACTTCACAGAGCTTTAAATAGAATTCTACGAGAAACATCATACCCTGACTGGCCAAGGGATTCTTTGGGTTCTGTTGCTTTATCCAAGTGATCCAAATTGACCCCAGGTTCCACTCTCTGCGTGTTCAGCTGTACGCTTTTCTCCAAGTCGAGCACAGAAGGATTTAAAAGAAAACACAAATATTGGCATAGGTGACTTGAGGTTGCTTGACCTTTCCGAAGGAAGATTTTTGGCAATGGTGTCTTGGCAGCTCCCTGGAAGGCCAGGCCAGGACACAAAGAGGAAGACAGGAAGCCGGGAACTGGCCATGTGTCCTTGGCAGGCAGCAGTGCAGCAGGGTGAACCACCCTCATCCCTGCCAAACCAGAAACAGTGGGGAAAGCCCAGCTAATTGGCAAGTCACAGCCGGCTACAGTGTACATCCTCCACTTTAAATGCCTGATAAAGTTAAATGGTATGCCAGACCCTAATCTACTTAAACAGGATCCAACTTTACTTTCGGAAACTTGATTTGCTCCTGTTTGTGCTTCCTTGAGGAAGTGGTGAAGCAGCATCTTAGGATGGTTGAGGGCTGGAGAGATAAAACCAAGTAAAGATGAACTGGAGTCCAGTACATTTTGCTTTTTGAAAGGGCCATGTATGTTCATGCTTTCAATTTTAACTAACAAGCCTTCTACTTGCTCATTTAGTTTCATTCAGAGGAAACTCTGAAGTCGACATTGCATACTGAGGATGGACCTCAGTACATTTGAAGGCAACAGGCATTTAAAAAAAGGAATTAACAAAACCCATTAAGATATCCCAGGAGACCACAGAACTGCACCCAGTTTGCAGTAGGCTATTGTTTTCACTTACATGTTAGTTGGCGCAAACATATTTTCTAGTAGAATCTGTATGTACTAGTATAATATCACCATTTTTGGAGTCTTTTACTGCTCAACTGGGGAGTCACACAGGGAGAAGGGTACAGTAGGAACTGTGCAAATATATTGCTCCTCGCTGCTGCTGTTAACACGGTGAATTCTGGGACCTGGAACTGGGAGTGTAATTTCCCCCCAGGGGAATGTCTGAAGGCTTGGGAAGAGCAATTAAAAGGGTGTGCTCAGTGGTTGGGAAAATTTCCTTTTATTTTCTACGAAATTGTTCATGCCTTCTCCAAAACTCACACAAAAATTTCCAAGTAGCTTCTGCTTCTTTCAATAGAGTAGCCGATGGTGAAGTTAGATGGAAAAATTGCAAATTTCCCTCAGAATTAGAAGAAGAGATTACAAAGAAACATAATCCATTGCTTTCTGCCAGATATTTCTTAAGGTCTACAGAACATTCATCCTTTAAGCAACCCAGGACCACAGTCCGACTGAATCTGTTTTGGTGAAGTTACATGCTGAGGGGTAAAAGACAAGGGCAAAACTTAATACTCCCTGATCACCATTTAAAATGAGCAAATATTAATAATAATCTTTATGCCCAATACCAAGCTCTCAGAGTCAGTAAGTCTAGATGTGTCCTAACTCCAAAATTACTATTTCTATAAGCTGCAACTTACCTTGAACTTCCCAAACTCCACCTAATTGACTTTGGACACTAAGTATCCCCAACTTTGAAAAATTCTCCTTCCTTTTTCCTTTGGGAAACCAATCCTTCCTAGTTCTAAGCCTGTCTTTCTGGGGCTTCTTTCCAATCTCTATGGCTATCTCCTCATCTGTAGACCTCTTACATGTTGGTGACACCTAAGACAACCCACCGAGTGGCCCCCCATCTTGTCTTCATTTGTTCCCCCGGAACAAACTCAACCAGATCCATGTTTACAACTATTACGCATTTGCAGGGGACTCTAAATCTCAATTTCTAGCCCTAACCTCTCCCAGTGTTGCTAGTGCACAATCCGGGCACCCTCTCAGTGCCCCCATCCATACCAATTAAGGGCACCCATACCCACTCAGTGGCCCAGGGTGAAAACTCAGGCGTCTGGAAACCCCATCTCACGTTCAACTGTTGGCCTAGACTCTATCTCCTACATTCACTCCCTCATCTCCTTCTGAAATGCTGCTAAAATCCCTCATTGAGCCTTCATGTGTCCTCTGACAATAGCCTCAGCCTCCTCAGGCCATTAGGATTTGAAGCCAGACTCCAACCTCTGCACTTCCACCAGGAATCACATCACTTCAAACCTTAAAACACTTCGATGGCTCCTTATTGCCCAGAACAACCCATGACCTCTTCATCATCTGGCCCCAGCCTAGCCTCATCGCTCACTACAGCCATCAGACAACCTTCTTCTTTCACCCCTTCTTCCATCTATGCCCAACTTCCCAACACGTAAACTCTAGTACACTCTAGAAATTCCTAGAATACGCGGTGCAACTGCAGGTCGCTACGCCTTTGCCCATATGGTTTCTATTTCTGAAATATCCTTTCTTCACAGCTAAACAAACTCTTAATTCATCTTTCAAAGCCCTTGAATTTTGTCTTTCTTTTCTGAACCTTACTTTCTCCCTTCTAAGGAGGCCACCCCACCCCAGGGCCCACAGCAGCTTGCTCATGTCTCCAATATAGGACTTGAACACTGCATTATGGTTGGTTGCTTTATATGCTGCTTCCCTGCATAAGACTGTGACCTCCTTATATTGCATTCACCCTGTGTAATTCTGGGAATTCACTTAAGCTGCAGAAAGCCTGTTATCTTGGATATACCATCCATGAAGAAACTGAGACAAAGAGCTTTAATTCCCCAAAGAAAGACGAAGCAATCTATAGAAAAGCTTCACAATGACCTACCAGTTTATACAATTAATTAAAACTCAATATTTAGGATTCTGACTTGTACTTACCAGATTTACCCATCTGTTTGTTTACAAAAACAAAACAAAACACAAGATTGAGCGCCTACAGTGTTCCATGTATCATCCCTGGGGCTCAGTCTACAAAGAGAACAAAACATGATTTGTTCTTCTCTTCATGCAGCTTACAATTTAATCTGCATTGTGCTGAATTTCATCACTTACCAGTAGGTAAAATGAGCTCTGTTTATAATTTATAAATAAGCAGTATCCTCAATTATTACATTTTAAAAAAATTTTATTTACTTATTTATTTTTGGCTGTGTTGGGTCTTCATTGCTGCGTATGGGCTTTCTCTAGTTGTGGTGAGCAGGGGCTACTCTTTGTTGCGGTGCATGGGTTTCTCACTGCGGTGGCTTCTCTTGTGCGGAGCACAGGCTCTAGGTGCGCGGGCTTCAGTAGTTGTGGCTCACAGGCTCTAGAGCGCAGGCTCAATAGTTGTGGCGCATGGGCTTAGTTACACCGCAGCATGTGGGATCTTCCCAGACCAGGGCTCGAACCCACGTCCACTGCATTGGCAGGTGGATTCTTAACCACTGCGCCACTAGGGAAGTCCCTCAATTATCACATTTTGAAAATAAAATTAACATGATACACACAGATTCAGCTGTGAGACAAACATTTTTTTTGCTTGATTTTTGTTTTTAACGAGTAAAACATCTGAGAGAATAAGAGCTGTTCTAAATGCCTTGTTTAGCTGTGATGAGCAGACAAAACACTGAGACCACAGCTTTAAAATTCTCTGATCTCCACCGTCTCTCAGGTAGCTGAAAGGAATCTGTTGACGAGCTTTGGATGCTGAATAGTCAAATACAACTTCAGATTGAAAATTACTTTACGGTCACACCCATAGATTGAGTGATGATGGAGCCAGATTAAACGAGGGACTCAAAAGGAGCCCTGAGAGGAAAATATTATAAGAATGGTTTTCTATTATGGAAATCCATCATTACGCGAAATAAAAAGCTAATTTTGAAAAACCACAACAAGGCAAAGTTTCTAAATAGTAAGACATGAAAATACAAGTTGAAAATAGTTTTCTGTCTTTAAAAAAAACTATTCATATGTATGGCACTTATATGATATTCTCTAATTTATCTGAGAAATGTGTAAGCAAATCTGTGCAAAGAGATATCCTGAAATGTGATGTCATATTCCTTATGAAAAAAATTTCCTTTTCACAATGTCAATTAAAACCACATTTAGCTTTAAAACTGTATGACCTCTACCATTTTTTAGGTTAGCTGAAAAGGATCTATTGACTAGCTTTGCGAGCTGAACAGTTGAATGCTACTTTAGATAGAAAATTATTTCTTTCACTCTATAAGAATAATTATCACGGCGATTACACAATTATTATAATTATATCCGTAAGAACTGTTACTGGGAATTTATCTCTGAAACAGTCTCATACATTGCAGGAGCCATTTATCTTTTTTAATGATCACCAACACAAGTGTCTTTTTGTAGCCATGTAAGTGATTTTACCTCTTTCTATTAATATCCTCTCGCAGCCTTCAGAAGCCAAAGGACACACCTCCACATTTTTTCCCTTAAAGCCATTGTTTCAGTTAAGCCAGGTCTGTGGCAGTTTTTGAGACAGAAAGCTTACACTTCCCCTTCATGGCAACACAACTTCACCATGTGCTTTCCTAAATGGATGGAACCCCCCCCAAAAAAAAACCCTCCAATCTGTGTTTCATAAACTGTACTCTAAGAGAAGTAGCAATAAAGTTTATTACAGACCTAAAGTATCTGCATAAACCCGGTTAATTGAAAAGTGGGTGGAGAAGGCTGCCAAATTAAATGTTTACATTAGCACAGCTGTATTGTAAAAACATTCTGCCCCCTGTGCTTTGTAATTATAAGATATTTCTGGACTGTGTATCTCTACAAAGTTTATCTCCACTGCCAAGAGTGTCTTGGCACGGAGCGGCGGCAGCTCTTGGCAGCCAGGAGCCCTGTGCGCGGGCAGGATCTAAAATGGCTGCCAGGCGGCCTCCTGAAATGTCGCCGGCCCGGCCCGCCTCGCCAAGGGCAGAGGGCAGCGGCGGCCGGGCGGGCCCACAGCGGCCTCTGAGGAAGCCAAGACGCACATTTCCCACAGAAAGAAGTCCTGCTACCACAACTGGTTTTTTTTTTTAAAGAGCTGCTTGAAAAACTAACTACAAAGTAATACTGCAAGGCTCCAAGTTAAAAAGTGGTGACAGGGGTCTTTTCTGAATTCCGCTCGCCTCCATTTTTCAGTGACGCCTATGCCCACAACGATTGCTGCCCATGAGAGAAACTCGCGTAATTTTGTGGGGAAAAAAAGTAAAGTAAGAAGACCACACTATAGGGAAATATACTACAGAAAAGCATGAGCAAAGGTCACATTTTCCCATTTGCAACGCATGATTTTGACCTGGATTTAGAGTCTTTGGCAAAGCACATGTGTATGCAAAATGAAAACCAAAAAAATATTTAATTTGCTTCCTGCTCTTTCGTTAAGGGGCTATGCTTCTCTGATATCATTAAAGTAACAAATTTGAAAGGGGGAAAAAAGTTTTATACCCTTCTAAGGCAAACGTACATAGCACAAAACCCACTTAATTGTAAAAACTGAGCCCAAATCCATAGTGAATGCAAGTTCCAAGGGCTGACCAAAAGGAGGGAGGGCCGGGCAGAGGGGGGCTGCATGGAGCTCCAGCCACCCAGTTTGCTCGTGGTAGGAATGTACAAAACATTTGAATTACAAATAAAGGTAAAATGCTTCCGAGGTACAGCTAGATCTCGCAAGATACGTATTGTCTCTGTCCTGTTTTTTTCTCTTAAACTTAAGTCCCAGCTAAAATGCTGTGTCCACAGCTGCCAAACATTGCATAATGAGGTCATTGGATTTTTCTCTTTTAGGGTGTCCCACAATTTTAAGCTCAGTTTGAGAGACACAGTAGGCCTGGTGTACTATCCTATAATCATTACTGGCAGCGATTACTGTTCCGTAATTCTAAGCTTCAAATGAATCCAACATTGCCTCTGCCGAGAGATAATTCAGAGGTGAAAGATGAATTCCATAATGCTGACATAGACCGGTGGCACTCATTATACACATAGTGCTTATTCACTAAAGGCCCAGGCTTTCTAGCTTTAATTATAAGTCCACACACTCAGTGCAGCCACACCAATAATTTCTACTTCATTTTTAAAAATCCCCATCATAACAGAAGAACCTCTAACGTCTCTTTAATGGTATATTTTGAATGCTGTCCTTTCCCCAGTACTCACCTGAAATATATATATATATGTGTATATATATATATAGGCGCCCACATATACATACTTCTTGGACCTTTTAAAGGCAGAAGATTTTCTCACCATTATTATAATTCTGCGCGAAAGACATATAGGAATTTTTAGCCGTTGTTTAATTAGTTATCAGGAGAGTCAAAGTCACTTAGCTGTATAACACCAGGCCACTCTTAAGTGACTGGTGAAGCAAAGTTGGTGTGTTCAGAAAATATCTCTAATTCACTGTTAACTTACAAATACTTTCAAAACTTGAGTTTTTTTTTTACTTTCATGTGAGTTTATGGTTTGATGCTGCTAACTTCTAACTTTCCTTCCTTGAGAGTCCCAATTCTAAAATGACAAACTGTTCAACAAACAGAGGAATTCAATAATGTTGATCTATCGCCTACTATATGCAGAGACTCTGCTATAGTACACAGAAATATGAGATTAAGACAACATGTTTTACACAAAAAACTAAAAAAGTTTCAGATTTTGTTTTTTTCTTATGTGGGTCATTTTGGATACATATTGCCAAGTACAGTCTGTGTCCCCAACTAAAATATAAGTTTCTGAAAATCATACACTTTATGTCTTGTTGAGTACACAAGACACTGAAATACATTTTATAAACCCGATCCCCACACTGGAAAGGATCCTAGTGAGGATCAATGCAATTAGTCATGCAAAGCACCAGCGCCTCATATACTGTATGTTCTTAAACGTTCTCATATCCTCTCCTCAACAGCAAATACCTTGTGGATAGAGAGTAATAAGATAATAGTAAGGCTAACAGTCAATGGGCATTTGTTTACATATCCAGCAGTGTTCTCAATACCATATGTGGATTTCCTCCTTGCAATAAACACTGTGAGACAGGTACTATTATTATCCCCATTTTCAGATAAGAAAACTTGCCCAGGGCTACTCTTCAAACAATTGAAACAGCCAGGAATTAAGCTCAAGCAAATCTGACTCTGGAGTCCCACCTAAATCTGCTGTTTTCTCAAATTAGAAGTGGCACCATCAGACCCAAAAAGAAAGAAAGTCCAGGTAGAGGTTATTCCTCTACAGTTACAAGGTTCTTTGGGCAACTTTCCTAATTTTTGACACATAACGTCCCAGTGTTCCCAGCGGAAGCCTCCCTTGAGTGGAGCCTGCTGATTGTGGTGAGTTTATGTTGTGGTTTGGTAATGTGCACAGGCTGGGAGAAGGATGAGACCAGAAAACCCTTTTTGCCCGTGGCAGCCCACAAATTGAGGACTAAGTCGGTGCATGCAGTTGAAAGGCAAAGGGCCAGCTCAGCATGAGCAGCTCAGCGCCTTGATAACATGTGACCACCAGACACCCTTTTCAAAGCCACTGCCCTCTTCATTCCCCACAAACCTCCTAATCTCCCACCAAAGTCCTGAGACTTCACCACAGGATCAAGTAATTCCCCCTCTAAGCCACATCTCGCAAATGACAGCCTGATTCTCCCCCTGTGCCATTTTCCCCATGAATGTTACTGCAGTCTTAGCTGTACTTAACCAGGGTTTAGGGTCTGATCATTTGTCTACTGATACAACACGGCTGCAGAGGACAGCCAGCTTCCCCTGCCACCTGAGATCCACCAACTCCACTCTCACCATGTCCTCCTCCTTGGGTGAATGAGATTCAAAGAACGAGTACAGGTCAAAATACTTCTTTGCTTCAGATTAGGTGGTTAGTTACAACACAGAGCACAGAATTATCAAACTTACAAAGTCAAGGACCACAGGATGATGCCTCCACTTGAGAATATGGCCAGCTACACCCAGTGTTCAAAATCTAAGTTGAAAGATTATTTCCCATTCCCCAAACAGCTCTATTCTCCCCCAACCCAAGTCACTTTGAATCATCTTTCACATTTTATTCTCATATTTGTAATCTTATTTTAATGACCTCAAGGTAGGTCATTTTTAAAACTCAAGGCAAAGTGCTGGCTCATCTTTAAGAGAATAAACCACTAGGTGTTAAATTCAATGGCTGTTTGAATTCTCATTGCAATCGGCACCCATTCTAACATCAAGGTTTAATTCTCAAATAGAGAAATAAATTACGCGTATTTCTAAATTTGTTAATTCAAGAAAATTGAATTATTCTCATTTCCACTACAGGCAAAACCAGAGATGACTCTATGTCTCAGAAACTTTAGTATGACTTAAGATTCATTCTGATTCATACTAACTTACTTAAATCTATAAAAACAGACATGGCCTAAACTTTTATTCTGCTGCTTTGCAAGTGTAATATACTCACATCCTCTTGGTAGTTTCACTTACCAAAGTTTTTTTTTTTTTGCGGTACGCGGGCCTCTCACTGTTGTGGCCTCTCCCATTGCGGAGCACAGGCTCCGGACGCGCAGGCTCAGTGGCCATGGCTCACGAGCCCAGGCGCTCCGCCATGTGGGATCTTCCCGGACCGGGGCACGAACTCGTGTCTCCTGCACCAGCAGGCGGACCCTCAACCACTGCGCCACCAGGGAAGCCCCAAAGTTTTGTTTTAAATAACTCTTCACAACTACTTTTTATAAAATGGTGTAAAATTTCCCCATATTATGGTCACTCCGACCATAATATGAAAATCATTTTGCCAAAAAATTCCCTGGACGTTTTCCTCATTTTAGGTTCCTGGGGTTATTTTCACAAACTGAAAAGGACCATTCAACATTCTTTTTTTTTTTTCCGGTACGCGGGCCTCTCACTGTTGTGGCCTCTCCCGTTGCGGAGCAACAGGCTCCGGACGCGCAGGCTCAGCGGCCACGGCTCACGGGCCCAGCCGCTCCGCGGCATGTGGGATCTGCCGGGACCGGGGCACGAACCCATGTCCCCTTTATCGGCAGGCGGACTCTCAACCACTGTGCCACCAGGGAAGCCCTCAACATTCTTTTGAAGGTATGCAGTATTCTATTTGGGGGAGAAAGTACATATTTCAAAAGATGCAAAAATATTCATCCTTTTTTCCAATAGCTACAGCATTAAATTTGACTAGACCTACTGATTCATTCAGTCTGTTTTAAAATTTATTTTCAATATATGATTTCTGCCCTCATTCCCTACTTGAAACACTCCATCTCTAGGGCGGTGGGGAGAAAATGTCAGAGGTGAAAGAACAATAAAATTGTATGAAAATAAAAATGTTTTCTGATAACTGACATGTCAGAACAGAGTAGACAGAAAAAAAATATTTAATGCTGCCTATTCATATATCCCTTTCCCACATGATCTGCACAAAATTATGTTATCTCTGTCTAATGAAGAATCAATAGATCTTAGGCCAATTTTTTTTTAATAAATAATGAGAAAATGTGGCAGATTATGACTAGGTTTTTCACCATGGGTTTTTTTTTAAATAGTCATTTTTACCACTTGCTAAAGAATGTTCATCTCATCATTAAATAATTATTCACATTTCAAATACTAAGCTGGTATTTCTTTAAACAAAGTCCACGTTATTACACTGCTGAAAACTTTAGGTTTGAGGAAAAAAAGAATCAAAATTGATCAGTGAATGTAATGACGAGTCCTGACAAAGACTCAACCTTTATTAGAAGGCAATTGATAGAGAACGTGGCTTTAATTGTGCATACATATTTTTATTCATTAAGATGAATAACCAACAGAATCCCATACTATGGTCTCCCAGCCTTATAACACATTAATAAAGTTCCTTAAAGGTTTTGGCAGGGGGCCAGCACAGTCCATTAACTCTTTGCAAGTTGTAAAAAGAAGTAAAGTCATTTCAGTCTGTTTTGTGGTTATGAATGAAACAGCAGGCAGCCTGTATGGAAACGTCACTTTGGATATGGTATTGGTAATAGATGCTTTGCTGCTCAATCAGAACAGTGTGGGGAGAAGTTAATGCACCTTACACAACCCAAACCCTCATGCACTGCAAAGCTAATCTAGTTAAAAGTGGAGGGAAAAGAGCAGAGGACTCCAGGTTCGGAAGATCTGTTCATCTCACTAATACTCTGTCACACTGCATCTGACTAATCTTGCCCACTGTGAAGCCCAAAATTATAAAATACATTTGAAGTGATGAGGACTGCTTTTCCCTGATTATTCTTTTTCCTAACAAAACCTGGGGCATCCACTTAGTCAAATCTGGACTGTAAATTAGTAAAAGGTCTTTTAGTTAACGTAAGAGGCAAAATTCTACCTTGTAACTCTTTGTTTTGCACCCTTGTATTGAGTCATACAAATCACTGCAATGATTGGTAGCTTCAAGTTTGTCTCTGACTTGCCTAACGATTTGAATTGGAGTGCGACATTCTCCCCAAAGCTCTGCAGGCCCATCTGTTCTCATTTTTCATGACACTACAAACATTTTCTTTTGGAAAAAGGATTCAGTATTTTGCTTCCTTTTCAGAATGAAGAGCGGAAAACTTGAATGAAACTAAATATATAGAAAGGCATCCAAGTTGTACAAGTAAAGTAGTAAATGTGGAGGGCATTTAAAACATTTTTCTTCTGCTCCAGTATAGAGACAAAAGTTCCTATTTTCTCTTAAAAAATGTTTTTTTCAAAAAATAACTGGAAACATTTACAAGATTGAAAAAAGAACTTAAAAAGAGATTAACGACCTTGAGTTTGAGAACGCCAAAAATTCAGAATAGCTTTGCAAATTGTTTTTGGCATTTCAGTGATGAAGAAAATACTAAAATATAAGCATACACAAACACACACACACACACACACACACACAGTCTCCTTTAATTCCCAACCCAAATATGAATAGCATCATTAGTCAGTAACTTCTGATTGTTAAAACCACAAATTGGCTGTAGTGATCTGTTGCTTCATATGAGGCCAAAAAATAAAATTTCAAGCAGAAGAGGTAATTACAATAAGTAGAAGAGAAAACATCTTCATTATTTTAATTTTGTTCTGTTTAAATTTTTAGTAAGAAAAAAACAGAAAGAATATTTTTAACTTTCAAATGTAAATGTTCTTGAATGAGTCCTAAAAAAAATTCCCATTTCAAATTTCATTTATTCAGAGTCAGTTTTAATATGTATCAAGATAGCTGTATCTCTTGTACACTGCAGATTTTCCAGGAACTTATTATGTAATTTATTTCTGACTCAGTAAAACTAAAGGAAATCCTAGTTAACAGGTTGAAATTGTATTGAAATCATACATCTGCATGTACATGATTATTTTGTCTCTGTTTAGACTAAAAGCCAGATACTTAATAATTATTTCCTAAAATTTAGAATATTAATTACATACTTATATTTCTACCATGTTAGGAATCACTCCAACCTGGGGAAAACCCAAGATAAAACTGCAATCTTTCATTTAAAAACAATACTGCCCTTAGCTTCATGTCCATGATACTGTATTTTAAAAATATGTATTGTGTGTGTTTAATAGTAATACTACCTGCGCTAATGTTTTTCAATCTGGAATTAGAATTAAATTACAAAAATTGCATTCAAAAAACAACCTGAATTCAGATATTAAGGGATCTGGGAGGTTTCTTAAAAGAAATACTCTTCATTTCCTACAGCAATAGTATGAAACTACATAGAAATGTACAGAAACAGAATATATGGGCTATATAGATTTGGTGTACAGTAGTTAATTTACAAAGTAAAATAACATATGTAAAATGACCTTACTATAAAAAGGAGTGCAAATGGAGAAAAGCTTTGACCACTACACTGTCTACCTCTAAAAAAATACTAGGATAGTTACTCAAGGCAAGGAACCAACAAACTGTAATTCAAGTCCAGAAGACAGAGTGCAGAGGCAGGAGCAAAGCAAGGTAAAAGGAATAGGTGATGAGGGTGAGGGCCAGAGGTTTGTTCACTTATCACAGAGATGGTAACCACCCTGCGCGTCTGCCCTGATGGTCTCTCCACCTCTCATACCTCCCCAGGCTAGGGGGGACCCTCCAGGTCAGGTCTCTCCTGGACCCTACAATGAAATGTGAGTTGAACCATATGGTGCCATGTTATTGATATTAAAAATGATTAACTTTTTTTGTGACCATGATATTGTACTTAAAGGAAAGGAAGTATATACGTTGGAAAGATCTTCAACATCAATAATAGATAATTAAAAGATTAAAACATTTAAAGAATTGTCTCTCAGTTAAACAGAATATCCCCACCAAAGGAATACACCACTGGGCTTTATACATAACTGCAATTTAGCTGGTATTAAATGGACTATTGCCTTAGTGTTAATGCAAATAAAGTGCCGCTTCTTAAAGAATGAGTGCCACCTCTAGAGGTAGACGGGCATTCCTTAAAAATGAACTGTTCTCACACCAAAGAGACACAAGTTAATAAAATCCCAGAGAGAATCTAACCTACAGCTATGAAAAACTTCTATGACCTGCTTACGTGAGCAAATCAAAAGACTCATATTAAGAACCAGCATACTTATATTTAATTGATGAAAGCAAAACTACTCCAATTCATTTTAAGGTACGGATGAGTGACATAAACCACTCATTGACTTAATTTTACTTAGAAATTTCTTAAACACTTTTGTTGCTGTTCTGGAAGGTTATGTAAATAATGATACGCTCCTTTAATTTTTAAACTCAATCATTTCTTAAAGGACAATATTAAAAATCTTAAAGGACAAAATTAAAAATATTAAAGGAGAATGCGTTGGTTAAGTATCTCTATGAAAATAAGAATGAAGAAAAAGTTAGAAGGGAACTAACAGCCTAAGGTAAGATTCAATACAAAATATAGGATTAGAAATTTCAAATCAAAAATTTCCTTACTAAGTCTGAGTGGGTTTCCTACTTAGTAATTATGTGAATCATTTAGGACATCACCTGAAAAGTTTTATAATTCTTCCAAACAAAAACACGTTTCTAAAAAGTCTACTCTTATGATATTGCCCATCATACATGTTTAATAAATGTTTGCTAGATAAATGGACTTATATTGAAACTATGTGATAAAAATAATATCACTCACATTTATAATGCTTTACAACCTACAAATCACTTTCACATAAGCTACCTTATCCTAACAACGGTGTTGGGTAGGTATTATTAACCCCATTTCATAGATAAGGAAATTAAGGCTCAAAGAGACTGAATGTTTTACCCAAGGTCATAGAGCTATTAAATTCACTGCTTAGAGAGTAATTAAAGTTTCGAGAAGTCACTTCCTTCTTCCCCGTGCCAGTCTCAGAGACACACAAACATAACATGCGTCACGTGAAATATACAAGCAAGTGTTATATATCAATCATTGCATACTTACATTATTTGCCTATTTCCATTTGTACTTTTGTAGGCACTGTTTTGGAAAGGTAATATAACATATAATTACATCTTCCTTTAAAAAATGCTCTGATAATCCTCTCACTGCCTAGGAAGTTTGAAAGAGCAGAGAGGAAGAGCAGTCAGGAGACTCCTGTCTTCATTATGGCCCACCACTAAGTTCGTCTTTGATAAGTTACTTATTCACTCTGGCCCGCAGGTTCATCATTAATCAAATAAGTGATTTATGATAAACACTAAGTTCCTTCTGTCATCTATTCTCCACAGTAGTGGTTCTCAAGCTTTAATGTGCCTAAGAATCACCTAGAGAGCTTGTTCTAATCTCGGGTTCATCCTCAGAGATCCGATTTCATAGGTCAGAATGGGGCCCTAGGACTCTGCCCTGCTAAGAAGCTCATGCGTGGTCTGATGCTTCTGGTTTGGGAACCCCACTTTGAGAACCACTGCTTCACGCTAACACAAAAAGCACTTCAGAAAATGTAAATCTGACCATGGTACCCTTCTGAAGCCTTCAGTGGTTCCCCAAAACCTGAACATAAAGTCTGAAGTGCTTCCTGGATAACAGGACCTGGGCATCCTGGTATCCACCCAGGCTGGTCCCTCAGGATCCCTCTTGGGGCCACCTCATCCAGGAAGGCTTTCCCGACATCCCAGGCCACTAATCTGAGTTGCGCGCCCCTCTGCTGTGTCTGGTGAGGAAGCGTGGTTCCCTCTCTCCTCTTACATGTACATAACGGGAACCATGAACTTACTTATCTCTGTTTTCCGTGCACTGGTGTTGGTGTGTAAATATCCCCCCCACTCTCATCCTACAACATTTAAGAGACAGTGTCCCCCTCATGTCCCACCCTTTTGTTCAATATTCCAATGCTACCTTCCATCTATACGTCAGCTATCAAACATTTCTATTGTTTCTAGCAGAGCCTCCTCTACACTTCCCCACATTACTCTCCCCTCCCCCTCCCCCAAGTCACCACATCCTAGCCCACCATCAATGCCCCTTCCTTAAGATGTGGCCAAGATCAGGAAACCCCAAAGAGGACACTCAGTGGAACACATCCCTACATATGGCACGACCTCCCCACTCCTCTACCAGCCTGTTCCACTCCTCAGAGGACTCCACGTGGTCAAGGACCTCCAGGTACACTGGGCTGGCTTCATGTCCCAGACCTGCAAAGCCACTTGATTGGATGCCTGCTATCACTGTCCTGAAATTCTTCATTTTTGAACAGGAGGCCCCCACGTGAGGTATGGAGCTGGATACATCTCACATCGCCACCTACCATTTTGACCTGTGCTGCTCCAACAAGCAACCTAACAGAAAAATCCTCCATGGAAACTTGAGAAATCCAGGCTCACAAAGTTTCCCTCTAAGAACTGGTCACATTTAAGTCTTTCAGATTAAAAAAAAAAAAAGTATTACCGATTATATCCCTTCCTTTTATACTGACAACCAGAACACTTGTGTTCATTTGATACTTGTTAATCTAGCAGGCAACATTATTGAGCTTTATAGACTACAAATTTGTACTCTTTTCCATATTTGCATTCTCCATTTCTATTTCCTTGGTCCTGGTTGTCTTTCCCATTTGAAATGTATTCTTATTTTACTGAATATGAAAGTCTTGCTGAGACCTGCTTATTCAGCAGTGCAGTGAACATGTGAGGGAGGCATGCACTGTGAAGGTGGTCATCCTGGATAATTTAAACTTAAAAAGATGCTACTACTTAAAATATGCTTATATGTCCATTAAGAAAATCTGGAAACAGAAGAAATTTAGGAATGAGTGTAAGGCTGAGAGAGAAACGAGAGGAGGAAGGACATTTGCTTTTCATTTTTACCCATATGCAGTATTTAATGATTTTTCTGTAAATGTATTAATTTTAATTTTTTAAGTAAATAGCTGGGTAAAAAATAACATGTCAAGCTCATGAATGGGGTGTTTAGTAAGGCAAGAAATAGAAGAGTAATGGCTAAAGCAGTCTTTATTTAATCTCCAAAGATACCAACTTTCACATAGGTTTCTATAGATTTTCTAGCGTATCTGTAACCAAAAAAAGAACACAAAAATACTTAAAACAAGGAGCTTGAAAAATTCAGTCTCTGGTGTACATTTAATGGTGTCCAATGAAAAGCAGAGGTGACAGCACTGAACACCTGCACATACTAGTTGAAGGCTATCTTATGAATAAATGTTAAAAGTTAACTAATAAATAAGGAAGGATTTGGGTATTTGGGGGTAAAAAAAATGAGAGAAAGCAAATGTGTAAAAAGTTATATTGACCTGAGAATTTTTGCTTATTCTAAATTTAAAATGCATCCTGACTCAATTGTAAAGAAAGTAAAAAGTACATCATCAAAAAGTCATAAGAAAAAGAATTAGAAACTGTTACATTAAAAATTATCAGATAAACTCCAGGGATTATTCTCAAGAGTCAGATAAAGATGCACCATTTGTTAACAGTGGTTTTCTCTGTATGATGTACTGAGATGGAGTCTAACTTCCTATGTTATGCACTTCAACAATACTGCAATATTACTACAAAAGCAACTGTTACTCTTGTTATCAAAGCAAAATTTAATAAAGAATTCTCAACCTTCTTGTCCACTTGTTTGCTTTGTAACTTGGATAAATGTCCTTTAATCATCTTGTAAAAGGCAAATAGTAATCTCTTCCAAGCGGGACTGTAGCGAGAATTGAGACACTTCATGTAAATTCCCAGCACAGTGCCTTGTTCATGGTAAGTATGCAATAAAAAATAGGTATTATCATCACTCTTAGGAATGAAGATAAAGCTGGTATAATTCAAATTTAGTCAGATATAATGGTCAATATGAAGAAATAACACAGATTTGTTTTGTTTAGAAAAGATAGGCTGGCAGAAGTTACCTGAAAATCTAATTGCTGCTGGTCAAGAATTTTTGTTTTTGCATTTTTCTAAACTAACTTTAAATAAAATACCTAAATCTTTAAAATTAACAATCATTTGCAAAAATATATCAATTGACAAGCAAGCTGGGCTTATGCCACAGGGAAGTTCTGTACTAACATGGAGACATATATTAGTTTATCCAGTCACTTTGCTGACCCCAGAAAGTCCCTGTGAAGGCGGGGCGTAAACTAAAGAAGTTCTGGTATGAGAAGGGCCCAAAGCAGGATTCAGGTGGGTCCCGCCAAGGTTCATCTGTATCCACTGGTAAGAATGAAGGTGTTGTGTGTGCGCGCGCGCGCGTGTGTACAAAGTTGCGGAGGAGGTAAGCTTCCACAAAAATGAGTGAACCCCAGAAGAGAGATACTGCATCCTCCAAAGGGTTCACATCACCCAGATCACAACACCAAGGTCAGGGCCACATAACAGTCACTTCAATTCCATCATACTCATGTGACACTAAGGACTATGTTGTATTTGCCAAAATTGCTTTTAGAGTCTTGCTGAAGAAGGGAAAATAAGTATAATTTTCCAGTACAAATCTGTATCAGACAACCCCACAACTAACAGTCATTTATTTCACAAGGACTACTCTAGCCTATGTACAGGACATGGTGCTTCACACTGGACACTACAACAGCTATCCCCATCTGTCTTCTAAAATATTGCCATAGTAGCATACATAAGTTATGAGTAATTTTTGGAAAGTGCTGTTGGGCAGAACTTAATAACATTAAGTGGAATATACGTGAAATGATTTAATATTTGAATTCATATGCATGCTATGCCCCAAAGTCATATTCTTTGTATTGAGTTGACCACTTTGATCAATTGCCTTATGATGGCCAAAGGAAAAATAGTAGTAATTTCCAAACCTTCTGGGCAGTAACTTTTCCCAGGTTACATCTTTTACATATATTACACGCAACCCACACTAATTCCTATTTAAAGCAGACAGAATCTGAATTAGATTGTCTTACAAATTATTTCTGGAGTGGGCATGAGCAACCAAAAGATAAGATATCAATTATCTAATTATTTAATAATGCTGGGAGATAGAAAAAAAGATACAAACTAAGCAAACTAAACTTACATTATTTTGGAAGACTCATAAATCCTGCTCTGACTGGCCATATTACGAATTATTTCATTTAAGACCACTTCATTCCCCCCAAAGATTTTTGGAACACTTACCAAAAAACACATACCACTGAAATCAAACAAACAGGACAGTCATTCTGAGTGAAGGGAAAATTAGGGTAAGAAAATAAAATATCTATGGCAGTGAGGGGCACAAAAATGTAAGCCTTTAGGTCCTGCTACTTTGCCAGTAAACTGTACTTTCGGAAACAGACTCAGCTTCTTCTGTGATTGCTGAGAACCCCTCTATTACTCTGTGGAACTAACGGCATTTTTAAGAAGGCAAGGATTGCTGAGCCTAACAAGGGAATAAGAATGATGAGGTGTGAGCTACAAGGCAGCATTTGGAAGGGATACATTTTCCCAAAGGAAAACTACTGAAGGAACAGGCCAGTTGTCCAGGAAATATAGACAAACATGGTCACCATATTCAAGCCAGATATAAAATAAAATGATGATTTTTTTTTTAATATTTACAATTGTTTTGTTTCCATGATACGTTCAAGAGTCTGACTCCAAATAACAACTTCCAAAGCGTGTTTCTGTTTTCAGTGCTTTTCTTGAATTACCATAAATGCTTTTCCTCAAGTAGCACCTGATAAAACCCAGATTCTACCCACTGGCATTCTATCCAAGCCAACAGAGCTTCAACAAGCCTCTTGAAAAAGATTTTTCATACATTAATCCGAGACTTTGAAGGTCCTGGGCAAGCAGGAGTGAGGTATTATAGAACTCTGAGTTGGACTCCTGGCCACCTGAGAGACCAGTAACTACCCATGTCACTCAGCTAGTCTACAGAGATCCCTTCATTTCTATATTTGATTTTGGTATTTAGTTTACTGGAGGTTTTACCAAGGGCCAAAGAGGCTATTACTACTGCCCAGATTTGGTCAGGGGTTTGGCATCTGACATGCACAGTCCCTTTTTTCCCGTGAGCTCAGAGTGGAGAAGTATTTATTTTAAATGCATTGGTCTTGATCATAGCTGATGCCTAGATTTCTATTAAGCCTGTAATCTTGTAAGTTCAGACACTTTTCAGTTATTGATCTACCATCCACCCAACCACTGCCATCATAAAAGACACTTATCAAGGACCTATTTGTTGACATTGCCCTTGGAGACACCACGGAGAGTGATTTTGAAAGAAACACTTCCTATCCTCTAGGGAACCTAAAACCTTTCCTCTCTTAGTCTCCTACTAGCTCTGACTGGAGACCATTAAATTATCACCTCAGTCTCCAACTACAAAAACATTTCTTAAGTGCCAGTTCTTCAGTAAAAGGTGGCTAATGAAACTCATGCAGAGAATCCAATCTGGTAGAAATTTTGATTGCTTTAGCCTTTTTTCTCCCCTAAGATGTTCCATCCTATGGAGTTTGGTACATCCTCTGACTACTTCCTCTCTGCCACGTTTAAAGGCTTTTTTGTTTTTTAAAATGTGGTATGTTTAGTACTACCAACATTTTCAACAAGAATAGCGAATCTAAGGTGCGAATAATGGTATTATTTACTATCTTGATAATAAATATTACTATTTATTATCTATATGTTAATTTAGGTTAATAGATAGAGCTATATTGTCTTCTGAGAAATTTTAACATAGAGTCATCTTGTGGCACTGGGTTAAAAAAAAGTTTGGGTTGAAAAGATTTTTGCAAATAAGATGTGATTTAGGGTTACCATGTCAAAACTGTGAAACTAAAATTAAACCTACTAACTATTTTGGTTTGCAGACTCACTTACTCAAAATTACAAACAACTCTATATTTGTTGCAAGAGAACGAATTCAAGCTAGGATTTGTTCATTCACATGTTATTCCTGTTTTATGTGCGTTTTATGGAGGAGGCATGTTTGCTGGGATTTGTTTTGTTTTTGTTACCTTTACTAAATGGTGAGTAATGTTAAACTGCCTACGAACACTCCAGGGCAGAATTCAGGAAGAAAGCTTGAATAAAAAACACTACCTTTGATGAGATTTAAGAAATCCGGGGCTCTGCAGATGACAAGAAAATGGCACGTTCTTGTTTATACAGTGGAATTAAAGCTACGGTGAATAAAACAGTATATCAAACATTCTCCTGGAAGAGAAGAAGCCAATATCTTGACCCGTTACGTCAGAACCCACCCTGTGACTCTGAAGGCCAAGGTTCCATGCCTGGGAACTAGACTAACTTCCCTGTGAGAAGATGAATCTGCACACAAGCTAATTCTCCATCTCCAGCCCTGGGAGAGCATCAAAGCAGCCCTTCGTCCAAGATAAACAGTCATCTCAGCATATCATGCCTTCTTCACGGTGAGCCAAGGCATCTCCTCCCAGCAGGCTGGGGTCTGATGGGCTCATCAGCCTCCGTTCCAGGTGGAGAGAAGGCAAAGTCAGGGAACAAGATCCCATGACACCTCTCTACCAAGGATTATCAGACACCTGTTCTAAATTTTTATCATTTATTATTACTGATCATAATGACCATGTAGGTCCACCGCAAAGTCTTACGCCACAAAAAGAACACAGTCCTTTCTAATTAGCACAGGCATCATAAACAAGGTCAAGGCACCTCTCTGAAGCTGTCATAAAGCCCTTGTGATTCACAGGCTCAGAGATGCTTTGATTCTGTTTTGTGAATTGGAGTAGGGGAGAGACTTAGTATTCTCAAATATCGTAAGGGGGTGGGGGGGAGGGCTAAGAGGTGGATTATTCTGCACAAGGGGTCTTCCTTCCTACCAGACCTAGAGTTCTGGAGAAATCAGGAGCCCTGCCCGGGAACCCTGGTTTCGTCCTGCTGTCACTCTGGATATTGGACCCAGTGTCCTGGCCAGTGGATCGCAGCCCACAGCTCTCACATCTCTGCGCACCCATCACCCCCACGTCCTTAACACTCACAAATTTCACCCCTCCCCACGCTTCCTCCCCTTTCTCCGGCCACTCTCCCAGCTCTTTACTCTTCCCTAAGGAACCCTCATTTCCCTTCTAGAAAACCTCCTTCAACAAAGTGTAAATTCCTCACTTCTGGCCCATCTGGTCACTAAAACTCAGCCCCGTCCAGATGAGTTTCCACCACCCAGAGCTTCTGTTCTTCATCCAGTGAGATCTAGCCCTGCTCTTCCTCCCTCGCCGCCCCCCGCCCACGAACACACATCCCATCCCTCCTTCCTGGCCCTCTCTGTCCCTCCCAAGGAGGGTTTTCTGCTCTGAACTAGGTTTTATCCTATCTACAGCCCATCTAGCTTCCTCCCAAGTCCATGAGCTTCTCTAGAACTACAATTCACAGTGAAATTACTAAACTTTGTATGCCCAGGTCAAGCCAAATATTGACACATCAGAAGTCCTTCTGGCCTCTTGACCTGATCCTCTGGTTGATATTCTCACATTTCACTTGAAATCCAGAATCCTCTCCCTCGCAGCCCGGCTACTGTCCTGTATCTCAAAGTGAGAGGCTTGGCTTGAAAGGTTAATCTCTCTGCCTAAATTCCAAAGTCTGAAGTCTCCTTTTCCTTGAATAATATTACAAACAGGTGTTATACATTCAGTACCGATTATATGCTGGGTACTGTGCTAAACACGCATTATCACAGCCAGGCCTCACAGCAACCCTATCGGGTATTGATAGATTAGGTTGAAACATATAAGGTTTCAGATATTCAACTGGTTTTGACCCACAGAACTGTTATTATGCATTCATATGTGCAAAATTACTAGCCCCATTATACAGTAGGAAAAACTGACACTCAAGGAGACAAATAGTTTCCCCAACATCACACAGCTCAAACACCTAAGACCTCAAAGCTCATGCCACTGTACCACACTGCCTCTGGAGCATCTTTTATCCCCCAATTTTGCACAGAACTGGCTTTGTCTGCAGACCTTTATGGAGGCAATTCTGATTTTTCTCTCCATTAGTTCCTTCAACAGCCAGGCTAAGACCCGTTTACACGACTGAAGTTTTCCTAATGAATCCCAAACCAAGCTAATCCCAGTCTCCCTTGAATCCATGAGATAATCTCATGAGCTGCCCTTTCTTATGCCCTCTACCCCTCTACTCACTCTTTACCAATGGGTCGTTTCTTCTCAAACTAAACTACATACTTGGCAAAACTAAGAAACTCTAGCAGGGATGCCATTTCTCCTCTATGAGCCTCTGTTTTCTCATTTATAAAATGAAGGTGTTAGAAAGGTCCAGCAGTCCTCAAACTGGCTTCTGGATTCAACAATAAAGAGGAAATCGTGAATTTAATTTAAAAGTGAAGCGCCAGCACGTGATTCAGAGCGGGAGGCACAGAGAGACCATCTGCTTAGCACCACCCATTACTTCTCCCTCCAAACCCACAAAGGGATACTATCCTGGCTCCTAGCTGAAGGTAGCAAGTTGTCAAGTCCTTTTGATCCTTGGATCCCTATTTCCAATGCCCTGAAGCCCTTCTCAAACTAAACTGTACTAAATCAGTACTGAACAGGACATAAGCAGTACTAAAGCCCTTTGATATTGCAAAGACTTCCTCCTGTGTCAATTGCTTCCAGTCTCTCATTTTTTCCAAAACACTCTCTACATTCCACTATTGTCAACTTTCTAGAATGCTGCTTGGAACACATAACTCTCTTGCTCAGATACCTGCAGTTCTGTGGAAGGCAGAATTCTAAGATGGTCCCTTAAATTTCCTGCCCCCTGGTCTACATGCTCTGCATAGTCCCTGGGACTGTGAATATGATGGATTTTAATCCCACGATTAGGTTATGTTACGTGACACAGTTGACCTTAAATTAGGGAAGTAATCCAGGTGAACCTGATCTAATCACATGAGCTCTTTAAAAGCAGAGCATTTTCTCTGGCTCATCTCAGAAGGTAAGTCAGAGAGATTCAAAGAAGGAGAAGGAATTATGTGCCTTTGCTGGCTTGAAAATTGAGAGAGCTACATGGTAAGGATAGGGGACGGCCCTCTGGGAGCCAGCAAAGAAATGCGGACCTCAATCCTCCAACCACAAGAAGCTAAATTCTGCCAACGAGAATGAGCCTGAAAACAGACTTTTCCCCGGAGCCTCCAGATGAGTACTCGCCCCAGCAGCCTCCTTGATTTCAGTCTTATAATAGCACAGAGACTGTACACACTGCTCTGGACTTCTGACCAACAAAACTGCATATTAATAAATGGGTGTTGGGCTTCCCTGGTGGCGCAGTGGTTGAGAGTCCGCCTGCTGATGCAGGGGACACGGGTTCGTGCCCCGGTCCGGGAAGATCCCACATGCCGCGGAGCGGCTGGGCCCGTGAGCCATGGCCGCTGAGCCTGCGCGTCCGGAGCCTGTGCTCCACAACGGGAGAGGCCACAACAGTGAGAGGCCCGCGTACCGCAAAAAAAAAAAAAAAAAAAAAATTGAAAATAAATAAATAAATGGGTGTTGCTTTAAATTGGTGGTAATCTGTTACACAGCACAAGAAACATATACACCTACTGAATAAAGTCACTTCATATAGCGTTCGGGGTCCTCAAAGGCCATTTCCTAAACTCCAGGTTCAGCTCCCCTGACAGGAAGTCATGCATTTCAAGCCCCAGTGAGCTGGACCACTGTACCTTTGCCCATGCTACTCCCCTAGACAAGTCTGTCCTTCTCTTTATCCACTGCGTTTAGGAACCCGCATTCCATGCAGACCAGATCAAATGCCTTTTCTGTCCTAGAACTTTTCCTAGTCTTTGGACTCAGCATTAATCCATTCCTTCTTTCTGCTGCTCCCTTGGAATGTTACCTGCAGCTCTGTCTTCTGAGTTACACAGCTAACCAGGGGCTCAGAGAGGTTAGGCACTATGCCCAGATCATAGAACCATAGAGCAGGGACTTGAAGACAAAAATCTTAGTCTATCCTGACAGAAGCCAGGCTGCACTCTGTATACTGTGAGCAGCAGAGCAGATCTCAGAGCTGATCTACTTTAACCAAGCCCTCCACTTACTGATAAGTGACTACATTAGATTCCAGTTCAAACTTCTATGCTGAATTGTTTTTCTGAACTGCAACCTATTTGCATCAATTTTAGCATGCACAATTCCCACCCACAGTTTCCAGAAGAAACACATTTAGATATGAACATTGTTAAAAATTAGCATTCCAGAATTTTTTATTTTATGACATTTATCTATGAAAATGTAACCATTCATTATTTAATAATTACACTGGCTTCCTTTATACTTCAGGTTCTTTCCCTGTTGTGCAATTCCACGGGAGAGAGAAATCAAGAAGTAAAATTTTGAAAAATTACATTTGACCTCAATGGTTAAAAAAAAGGAAAAAAAGGAGGAAGTTGTGTTAAAGGAACAGGTTAGAGCCAATCTAATTTCAATGAAACGCAAAAGCAGAAAAACCTTCCTATTAGTTCTAGCTCAATTCCTCCACACCTACGTCTGATAAGGAAATGGCAGTGCCTGTGACTGATAGAGAAGTGAAGCAGTAGGAACCCACCTGGTCTCACAGGCTCTGGCCATGGCTTCCTTCCCAGCCACCCTGTATCCTATCAGCACCTCAACTACACTCCAGCTGGCCAAGAAGCCACTGATGGGCATTCTGTGTATCTTCTGGGATTTTGTCCTTCAAGCAAATAGGCTTCTACCTAACCCATAAACAATCTAAACAATACTCAAAGACATAAGCTCATAATAAAATAAAAGAGTCCCTCCTTAAATCCATTCTCATCCCTTACTGTATTTCCCTGAACAATAAACAACTTTTAAGATCTTTCTGGCCTACTCAGAAGGCCATATTCAACAAGCATAACAGTCCTAAGCTAGGACTGTTTTTTTGTAGCTTAAGTCCTAAGCTACAAAAGCTATGCCACACTGAACAGCTATATGCCAACAAATTGGACAACCTAGAAGAAATGAATAATTATTAGAAACATAAAGCTTACCATGACTGAAACAAGGAAAAAATAGTAAATCTGAATAGTCCAAGGAGATTGAACCAGCAATCAAAAAATCTCCCAATGAAGAAAAGGCCAGGACCAGATGGCTTCACTGGTGACTTTTACCAAATACTTAGAGAAGAATGAACAACAGTCCTTCTCAAACTCTTCCAAAAAACTGAAGAGGAGGGAACACTCTCAAACTCCTTTTATGAGGCCAGCATTATCCCAATACTAAAACAAGAAAAGGATGCTACTAGGAAATAAAACTATAGGCCAATATCCCTGATGAATATAGATGCAAAAATTCTAAATAAACTAGCAAACCAAATTCAGCAGCACATTAAAAGCATCATTCACTATGTTCAAGTAAGATTTATCCTTGAGATGAAAGGATGGTTCAACATATGCAAATAAATCAATATGATATATCAAATCAGTAAAATGAAAGAATTATATGCTCATCTCAATAAATACAGAAAAAGTATTTGACAAAATTCAACATCCATTTATGATAAAAGTTCTGAACAAATTAGGCATAGCAGGAACATATCTCAACATAATAAAGGCCATATATGACAAGCCCACAGCTAATATCATACTCATTGGTGAAAGGTTAAAAGTTTTTCCTCCAAGATCTGGAACAAGACAAGGATGCCCACTCTCACCACACCTATTCAACATAGTACTAGAAGTCCTAGCTAGAGTAATCAGGCAAGAAAAAACAAGGTATCAGAATTGGACAAAAAGAGGTAAAATTGTCTCTATTTGCAGATTTTATATATAAAAAATGATTTTATATATAAAAAAATCCTAAAAAGTCAACAATAATAACAACAACAATAAAAAACTTAGATCCAACCAATGAATTCAGTAAAGTTGCAGGATACAAAATCAACATGCAAAATCAGTAGCATTTCTACATACTAATAATGAATTTTCTGAGAAAGAACTAAAGAAATCAATCCCATTTACAATGGCATCAAAAACAATAAAATACTTAGGAATAAATTTAACTAAGGAGTTGAAAGATCTCTACTCTGAAAACTATAAGACATTGATGAAAGGAATCAAAGCAGATACAAATAAATGGAAAGGTATCTTGTGTTCATGGACAGGAAGAACTAATATGGTTAAAATGTCAATACTACCGAAATCATCTAGAGCGGGGTCCCCAACCCCCGGGCCATGGACCAGTACCAGTCTGCGGCCTGTTAGGAACCAGGCCGCACAGCAGGAGGGGAGTGACAGGTGAGCGAGTGAAGCTTCATCTGCCGCTCCCCATTGCTCTCATTACCACCTGAACCATCCCCTCCCCCCTCCCATGGAAAAATTCTCTTCTACAAAACCAGTCCCTGATGCCAAAAAGGTTGGGGACCGCTGATCTAGAGGATTAATGCAAGCTTCCAAATGCATTTTTTACAGAAGTAGCAGAAACACTCCTAAAATTTATAAGGAATCACAAAAGACCCTAAATAGCAAAAGAATCCTGAGAAAGAAGAACAAAGCAGGAAGCATCACACTTCTTGATTTCAAGCTACACTGTACAACTGTAGTCATCAAAACAGGAGGGTACTGGCGTGAAAAGAGACAAACAGACCAATGGAACAGAATCGAGAATGTAGAAATAACCCCAAGCATATATGGTTAACTAATATTTGACAAGAAAGCCAAGCATACACAATAGAAAAAAGACAGTCCCTTCAATAAGTGGTACTGAGGGGTGGGGGGGGAGGGATTGATTGGGAGATTGGGATTAACAGAGGCAAATGATTATGCATAGAATGAATAAACAACAAGGTCCTACTGTATAGCACAGGGAACTATTGGGTTGGCCAAAAAGTTTGTAAAACCCAAACAAATTTTTTGGTCAACCCAATATATTCAATATCCTGTGATAAACTATAATGGAAAAGGATATAAAAAGGGATGTACACATATGTATAACTGAATCACTTCTCTGTACAGCAGAAACTAACATAACATTGTAAATCAATTATACATCAATAAAATATTTTTTAAATATAAGTAGTGCTGAGATAATTAGCTCTTAACCTGCAAAAAAATGAAACTGGTCCCATATTTTATACTACTCCCCAAAATTAACTCAAATTGAATTAAAGACTTAAATGTAAGGCCTGAAACCATGAAACTCCTAGAAGAATATATAGAAACAAAGCTCCCTGATATGGGCCTTGATAATGATTTTTTGGATATGACATCTAAAGCACAAGCAACAAAATCAAAAATAAACAAGTGGGACTACATCAAACTAAAAAGCTGTACAGCAAAAGAAATGATCAACAAAGTGAAAACCATTTATCTGATAAGGGGTTAATATCCAAAACATATAAAGAACTCATACAATTCAGTAGCAAAAAATATATATAATTAAAAATGGGCAAAGAAACTGAATAGACATTTCTTCAAAGAAGATGTATGAAAGGCCAACAGGTACATAAAAAGATACTCAACATCACTAGTCATTAGGAAAATGCAAATTAAAACCACAATGAGATATCACCTCCTGCCTGTTAGAATGGCCATCATCAAAAAGACAAGAGATAACAAATGCTGACATGGATGTGGAGAAAAGGGAATTTATCCAAAGATAACAAAAACACTAACTCTGAAGATATCTGCACTCACATTCATAGCAACATTAATTACAATAGCCAAGACATAGAAACAATCTAAGTGTTCATCAACAGGTGAACGGATTAAAAAGTTGTGAGATCCATCCATCTATCTATCTATCTATCTATCTATAATTCAGTCATAAAAAAGAAGAAATCCTACCATTTGTGACAGCATGGATAGACCTTGAAGGCATTATGCTAAGTGAAATATGTCAGAAGAGAAGGACAAATGTTGTATGATCTCACTTCCATGTAGGATCTAAACAAACAAACAAACTCACAGAAAAAGAAATCAAACTTGTGATTGCCAGAGGCAGAAGGTGGGCAGAGGGGGAACTGGAGGCTGGTGGTCAAAAGGTACGAACTTCCAGTTACAAGACAGATAAGTACTAGGGATGTAATGTACAACATGATAACTATAGCTAACACAGCTGTATGATATATAGGGAAGTCGTTGAGAGTAAATCCTAGGAGTTCTTAATACAAGGAAAATTTTTTTTTCCTTTTTTTCTTTATATGAGAAAATAGATGTTAGCTAAAGCTGTTGTGGTAATCATTTCACAATATACATCAAACCATCATGCTGTACGCCTTAAACTTATACAGTGATGTATGTTAATTATTTCTTAATACTGGGGTTGGGGGTGAAACTACACCAGCATTTGCTGAGACCTCTGTTCCACTGATACCACGGTTATTTTCTGGACTCCACATCATAGTTCCGTATGGAGACCCTATTTCCCTAATCATGGAAAACTATGATCTCACCACTAAAAATAAACAGCTAAGAACCAAAGAGAATAATTGCAATTGAAAGTGTCCTGAACAAAAATCAAGCTTTATATGATCTCAGTTTAATCATCTGCCCTGTGTTATTCTTTTCCAGAATTATATATTTTCCAGTTTCATATTTTCTTTACCACTAATGTAGGTATATAGTTTCTTCCCTTCAAGGACATTAAGCAGTTTTTGAGTTGTATAAATTTTCCTCTGAAAGCATTTTTTAAATATGACCTGTAGCTATGTTTACTTGAATGCATTTGATTTGGATATCCAAGGATTTAAATCCTAAGGAATGCTATGAGAAAATAAATAAATATAAATGCTGTCCTTGAGAGGCCAGTGATTATCTGGTACTGGATTCATCCTTACACTATATTCTTCCTCAAGTACAGGGCACTTTATGTATTTGAAAGCAATAAAGTGAACTCGGGATGGAACAAAGTGATGGATTGTTTCTGGGGTTTTTGTGGTTTTATGGCTTTGGGTTTATAAACAAATTTTGTTTTATGAAAACAACATGAAAAGCCTGTCATTGTTTATGATATTAAAGTCTAATATAAAAAAATAATAACGTTTTCCAGCTTAATAAGCAGGCATTAAGCTTAGAAGCAGATCTAGTTCTACCAAACTCTCAGGATTCACTCCCAAAGTTGCTGTCATTCTCTACAAAAAGATCCAAAAAGTATTTGGAAACACAGAACAAAATATTTAAAGGTCCAGGCCAATATAATTGTTTCTAATGAATTTTTCTTTTACATTGGTTGTGCATAATATTTGGTCATTGTGGTGAAATATGTGTTATTTCCTTTTGAATGGATCTCATTTCAACAAAATTGATTAGAATAACGACTTAGAACATTGATCCGGTAAATTTTTTAACACTAGTTCAGAAGATTCAATTATTGTAATCTTCCATTGGCTCTCATTGTTCAATAAACATTGACAAAAGAATTAATTGAGAAGGTATGTACTCTACATTTTAAAGAACATGTTATTTTTTTCTAAAATCATTTAATGATGACAATTTGGCTTTGTAACAAAACTGAAAATATTAATTCATTGAGAGATGAATCATCTCTCATCCAGTAAGCCAATAAGCAATATTTAGAGAATATTTTTCTTTAAAATCTATTCAGTAAAAACACCCTCAAGAACAGCAAGGAATATATAAGACTATGAGTCTCAAAACAACAAAAAACAAAAAAAAATTTAACATGACCTTTATTAACTGAAGCATATATTTTTAAAAGTATTCCAGATAATTGCTAATCACATTTTAAAAATAAACATTAGATTAATACAGCCAAGGACACCTTAGAAATGAACAATTAGAGTTATTCAGATAATTCGGTCTTTGCTATGGACTAAAATTTTTAAATGACTTTTTTGTTTACATTTCAAATGGCTTTCTAACTTATAAACTCAAGGTGTGTTTGTGTCTCTGTGTGTGTGTAGAATCCTTCCTAAGGATGCCCCCAAAATACTACAATTTTAAAACCTTATTTTTCAGTTCAAAGCTTTCTGCCACTTACCACTGTCTAGTGTATTACCAGTTCCTTGGTAAAACTTTATTCTTAGCCTGTGACGTCCCTGTGGATGACTGTGGAAAGAGCCTTTGCTTTTTATTCCTAGAGGTTAATATAAGACATAAAATATTACTAGGTACTCAGAAACTGTTTATTGAATGAACCAAAAATTGATGAATTTTTTTAATCAATGAACATTGTTCTGAAATGTCCCTCTTTAAACTTGAAATGTATTATAACAGGTACTATACAACAAAAGCACAGCTGCTTTGGATTTTCATGAATTGGATATTTTCCCGAACCTAAGTAATAGGAATCCTGTCATGAAAACAGGAAGATAATAACAATACGTTGTGACTTACTTATAATAATTTTTTTTAAATATCTATTTCCTTTACTGCTATATAATTGTTGATGAGAACAGTCACCGTGTGAGAGGGCATTGATAAATAGGCATTTATAAGAAACCTCACAAAAGTTGGCTTTCTCAATACAGACTGTCAAGGTGGATACTATTATTATCAGCCCTATCTTATGGGTGAGGAACAAGAGAGGCCTCAAGAGGTTAAGTAATTTGCTCAAGTTAATGCTGCTGGTGAGATGCAGAGAAGAGCCTCCCAGGTTTCCAGAGCCTGTGTTCCATCCACTGAACTACCATGTCTCCTGGTACTTTGGAAGAATCTATATCTATGAATTTAATTTTACATAATTTCTCTTTCCAAGTGTACTTTAACATAATACCTTTTAAAGACAAAATTTCATTTTTAACTCATTTTGAATCATTCATTTACTCTTCCTTTAATCAGATTTCTCATCCAACTTTGCATTTCTATCTATCTTTTTAAAAATTGTTATAGGAACAGTAGAAGTAACTGTAAAAATATACTGTGTTGAAGCTGACTTCAAAAGTTATTATATAGGAATAGAAACATACACATCAAAGGCACTGGACTCGATATGAACCTTATTTTTCTTACTAGTGCTTCCCACATCTCAACCAAATAATCTTCTACTTGAGCCCATGTACTAAAGCCTACCTACTCCCACTACACACTCAAATTTAGTGGTCAAAATAGCAAACATGTCGCTCTTCACTTAATGTCTTTTTTTTTTCGAATTTTATTTGATTTATTTTTTTTGATACAGCAGGTTCTTATCAGTTATCTATTTTATACATACTAGTGTATATATGTCAATCCCAACATTTAATGTTTTTGAAATATGTCAATTACATATAAATTCAAACTGCCTGTAAATTGGTGTATGCAGTTTTGCAAAGATTCCAGTGAAAAAGCTTCCTTTCTGGCCAGCCTTTACCATTACATAAGAAAGGATCTCATGGTTTGCCTCTCTCAGTCCATCTGGGGTCTCTCTCTGTGACTGTATTTTAATCTTATTAGAATTCATCACTAACGTGGTTTCTCTCTCACTTGAACCCAAATCAAAATCAGCTTAATGTCATGTTCCTGGTGACTCAGTATGAAACAGGGACATGTCAAAAGATCTTACATTTGGGGGATCTTAGAAATTCTTGTTTTCCTTTGACTTCTTTTAAATTTTTTTAGGTGATAATTTTTATTACTAACATTATTAGGTATACTACCTACTTATAAAAAGGCTTTGGGGAGATTTATGAGAAAAAAAAAAGAAAGAGAGAACCACTTAAACTCAATTAGAAGTATCCTAAGTATCACAAGAAAACAGAATACGTAAGATTTAATTTCATATCACCTCTGTATTCACATATGGGTAACCCCCAACTTACTAAGGAACAGAGCTCCAAAAGCTCATAGGCGAGTCAGTGGTCTGGACCTCACATTGAAATCTCCTATCAAAACAATATCATACAAGGTGACTAGGTTTTCATACCAGCCCACAAAGCCCAACTCAACTCTGAATGCACTTCAGCTATGATACCAATAGTACCAACATGAAATTTGAGTCTAGGGAAGCTGGCTTGAAGACTCATGCCAAAGTGGAGAGTAAGTCTCTATACAGTGAATTCATTCATTCTACAGACATTAATTGAGTACCCAGAGGCTACAGAGGGTCAGTTTTACATGTTCTAATTCTGGAATTAAAGAGACCTGATCTTTAAATATTAACTGGAGATAAAATAATGCCTTAAAAGAAATTTAAAAAAAAAAAAGAAATAAGATAGGTAAAGTCCTCGGCACATAAAAGATGAACTAATTTTAGTTCCTTTCCTTCTTTCCCAAGAGACAAAAATGAAAAGGGGGGCCGTAGCTTTCTCTATTTAAATTCCTAAAGAAAGCCAATCTTCACTTCCAAACCCTCTTCTCTCCCTGTGGGCACTCCCATCTCCCTGACACCCATCCTCCCAGGCACTGTGCCCCATGCCAGCCACCTTGGATTTCCCACTGTTCCAGTCACTAAAAGCATCACCTCTCAACCTAACCTTGTCCTCATTCCTGCAGCCACTAATGTCCACCAGGTGCTAAAAGAAAAGCAGATGATATGAATTTAAAACAATTGCTTTTGGTAATTGACATCTATTTTTTAAGAAAATGTCTGTCAATCCCAATGAATTTCTAATTAGTATAATGTTTCAGACAGTGTAAGAGTGATGTAAAAGAATTCAGGAAGACTATAATTGGAAGATGTTTGGGGACGGGGAGACAGCCATTCCTTTATTCCTTCAGAGTGAAGAAAATGCAATGAAGACTCATAGAGTTTTATGGAAACACAACTTCAAGGGGGCCCACATGGATTGGAATGTCCAAGAAGACTTCTATGTTGAAGGCCTTTCCTAGGATATAAGCCCCATGAGAGCAGGGATGTCATCTGTTCAAAGCAACCCTGAATCTCAAGGACCTAGAATAACTTCTGGTTGGCACTGAATTGAAAAAATGTGGAAAAAAGAAAGCACATTGGCTTAAATTTAGACCCTGACGAATGAGTAAAACTTAACTGGGACACATGGGATTAGTAGAAGTGAAGTCCCTTAGGTAGAAAAGAGTAGGGCTCTTTGGCAAATTTAAAGAAGAAAAAGGAGACTGTCAGAAGATGAGTCAGAAGCGCTAGGGAGAAAAGTAAGAAATGAATTTGGAGAGGTGGGCAAATGCCAGATCTGGCTGGGCCTTTCAGGATGTATAAGAATTTAAGACATTTTTTCAGAGACTGCCTAACTCCCTCATCTTGAGGCCCCAGCTTGGACTGAATGTTCCACAGCCACAACATGTCTGATGCAGTGGCAGGGAGAGTCTGGTGTGGGAGGCATGGAGGAAGAGCAGAAGCAGCCTCTGTATGTTAGGAAGATGAGTAACTCGAGCTATGCCTTTAGAGCCACCATACCTGTACTAGAACACATTGCTAATGAATAAATAGACCATGGATATTTGAGTCCTTGGCCTAAGGCTCTTCCATGAAGAAAAATCATACTTTGAGGCATTGTTTATATGTTCAGACTGCTTGCTAGCTAGCCAAGCATGCTGGGATAGTTCATTGAAAGAAAAACCTGAAAAATGAAAACATTGTACTCCTGAATCTCTCTCTCTCTCTGTGTGTGTGTGTGTGTGTGTGTGTGTGTGTGTGTCTGTGAGAGAGAGAGAGAGAGAGAGAGAGAGGGAGAAGGCGAGAGGGAGAGGGCAAGAGAGAGAGGGAGGGGGGAGAGAGAGAGAAGGGCAGAGAAAGAGAGACAGAGAGACAGAGAGAGGGAGAGAGAGGAAATTCTGTCAGGGGGCTGACTTTAAAAGAATGGAGGATTACACACTTCACTGTTCAAGGGTGACAGAGAGAAAACGAAGCTGGCACCAAGCAGGAAGCCCAATCCCGTCTGAATAAAACATTGCACATTTATGCAACCCCTGGTACCCGATCTTTTATCACAAACTATTTTGATTGCAAAGAGAGAAAAGCGCTAAGTAAAAATTATTTACTCTGGGTCTATTATGAAAAGAACAGATTAGCTCCCTAACACTTCGTTCTTTTTGAAGGTGTATTTTCTACCTTCCCGGTATGATTTATATTAATGAGAGGTTTAAAACAGGTTTTAACTTAAGAATGATTGCTGATGGTGAAGTGAGTAATTATACACCTTCTGACAGGACACGTGAATGGCTCATACAAGGGAACTGCATAACATGCCAAGCTAATCCTCCCTGCATAAAAAGGGAGAATACTTTGCAAGCTGGCCGATTTTAAGCTCCAGTTAACAAAAACCCTTTTTGTTGGAGCCTAAAACAAGAATGGGTTAACAAAAGCAAGGAGGAAAAAAATCTCATTTTTTTCCCTTCTTCACAAAATATAGTATTACAGGACTTAAAAGTTTTGAAAGGCCACGATGCGGCTGAAAGACCTGAGAAAGGGGCAAGGTCTGGGCCAACAACGACAAACCGAAAAGAACGCAAGGAAAACCAGAACCTCTTATCAGTAGGGAACGTTACGATGTGATTCTAGTTTATTGTCGTTGTTGTTTAATTTTTTATTTTTAACGAGTTAAAGGTGTAGCGACAGGGAAGGCGCCAACACTCTCTGGCTAGGTAGAGATGAAACGGGTTCATGGATGTTATAAAGGAAAAACCTTAAGCCACGGTGGGCGAGTCAACAGTGTGTGTGCCATTTCTGCATGGCTGCGTTTTTCTCATACAAGAGCCACTTCTGGACAATACCAAGACCCCTAAAGCATCTGCTTAGGGATTACGACCTGGCTACACTGAGAAATGCTCAGTTAACACAGGGCGGCCGTGGGCTTAACTCTGTGCGTGCCTGGCCTGCCCACCACCAAACACACAAAATGCACAGTGGTCCGAGATGCTCTCTGAAGAAGACACTCAGCTGTTGGCATCACTCACCCGCTCAGGGAAAGGCAAGGAAGAAATAAAAGCCACCACATTTACTCCACATAATGGGAATTGAGAAAAGGAAGACTGGAAGACAAAGGTTAGCAGGTGAAAGGAAGGAAGCCCAGAGGTCCATTGAACGTCTTAGAGGGCTAGGGATCAAGTCTTAGTATTATATTCTTTTCTAAGATGGACATCACCTTAGAAATTTTCAAATTAGAAATTTAACAGACTCCTTATACTCCTATGTCTCGTAAATGATTCCTAGAATCCTAAATTTTGACAAGTTCCTAAGATGACTTGAACTATTCGTCCTACTTTACTTAAATATTTAGATGGATTCATTGGCCGCTGTGGTGTCTTCTGCACCTACAGGGAGCTATGATCACAAAAGTCAGGAATGCCCCCACCTACTTGCAGGGTCCCCGGACACAGAGCCCAGGGCTGCCAGGTCTCCTCTAGCAAACTGACATGCCCAGCAGGACAGGTCAAGGGGGCAGGCCTGCCTCTGGTTCCTTCCTTCTGCATTTGCTCTTGACAGGACAGAGCAGAAAGTCTTCACTTTTTAAGAAAGCCAAGGCAAAGAACAGGGAGCTGAAGTTGTGGCACTTCCTAAACTAACTGTATTACTACTGCTCTTCAAAAGATCCTTTATACACATGTGGTTTAACCCTAAAGATAGTAAATCATGTTGAAATTGTGATATCCACACAAATATAGCTTTAAAATACTCTTTCCAAAGGCAAATAATAAGTAAATCATTTCCATTCCTTCATGGGTAACTGGAAACTGAAATTTCTAGATGTGGAGGGATTTCTCAGAAAGTGATCCCCAGAATTTTCATGAAAAACATTTAACAATTTACCATAAAGAGGTTTGAGGTTCAGCATTCAGCTCTTTTGCTGTTATTCTTTAATATCTGTTTGCAAACTGCATATATTGCAAAGTGAGCCTATATACCAGGCAGAATTAACTAGTACTGTGAGCTGAAATATTTCGGTTTAATTAGAGTCCATCAATTTTGATCCAAAATAATGAGCAGAGGACACTTTCGTCATCATTAGCACTCATTCCAATACTCAAAAGGAAAATTGTTCTGAAATGTATACATCTTCTTACATATCTAAAGCATCTATTGATTATAATTACCAAAACAAAAGTCAAGGGCAATGCTTTTTTATTATGTTATACGTCAAGGAAAGATGCTTAGAGAACTTCTGTAACCCTTGGAAACACAGCACTGGAGCCTGGAGTCTTCTGACTCACTGACTCACTGTCAAACCTAGGAGAAATTATCCTGCAGTAAAATGTCAGAGGATTACTCTCTAGATTGGATGGCAGAGAGATTAGAGTTCTCAGCATCAGAAACATTACAAAATGCACGTGCCAGAAAAGTACATGCAATAAAAGTACTGGGAACAAGAACCCATTAACTGCAACATGTAAGAGAGAAGCTACCGCTTGATGTAGCAGGATAAGAAGGAATGAGACTGGGGAGAAGAGGCATGCAGGGATATTATTAATCTATTTTTAAATTTTTGTTTCTTTATTCATACATTCATTTAAAATTTTTATTTAATTATTTTAAATCTTATTCAAATAAATTTAAACAAAATTTTATTTCTTAAACTGGGTGATGCATGCAAGAGTTTGTTGAAACATTTCTATTTTTGTATGTCTTAAATATTTCAAAATACATTTTTAAGAAACTGAACCAAGGGAATTAGAATAGGAATAATGAGGTGAAATCACCGGATCAAAGAATTGTAGGGAAAAAAGTAGCTTCAAGGATGTACACTTGGTCTCTCTGAACAGACCAAGAACAACCTAATATTTTCAACTTTAAATCCTTTACTATAATCGGGGTTCAGATGCGGCAGTCTTAGTATGCAGGCCTTCACAACTGGTAGGAGCTTAAGAAATATACGTCTATAGATGATAATGATAATTTTACTCAAATAGGACATTACGGAGAATGTTAGATGCTTGAAAATCAATATAAAGAACAAATACTATGTCAGAAAAAACCACCTCACGTATAGTGTAAGAGCCTCCAATGGAAACTAATAAGGAAGACTGGCAGACTGATTCTTTTGAGAAATTCCTAAAACAATGTTTTTGCAGATTTGCCTATTGAAGCTCTACCTTTACTGACCTTCTTTCCAATCCTGAGCTCTCTCTGAGTCTTCATACATGCTGTTTCCTCTTCCTGGAATACCACTGCCCTTCCCCTGGTTAACTTTTGTTTTTTTTCTTTTTTTAACGTCTTTATTGGAGTATAATTCCTTTATAATGGTGTGTTAGTTTCTGCTTTATAACAGAATGAATCAGCTATACGTATACATATATCCCCATATCCCTTCCCTCTTGCATCTCCCTCCTGCCCTCCCTATCCCACCCCTCTAGGTGGTCACAAAGCACCGAGCTGATCTCCCTGTGCTATGCAGCTGCCTCCCACTAGCTATCTATTTTACGTTTGGTAGTGTATATATGTCCATGCCACTCTCTCACTTCATCCCAGCTTACCCTTCCCCCTCCCCGTGTCCTCAAGTCCATTCTCTACGTCTGTGTCTTTATTCCTGTCCTGCCCCTAGGTTCTTCAGAACCATTTTTTTTTAATTCCATATATATGTGTTAGCATACAGTATTTGATTTTCTCTTTCTGACTTACTTCACTCTGTACGACAGTCTCTAGGTCCATCCACCTCACTACAAATAACTCAATTTCGTTTCTCTTTATGGCTGAGTAATACCCCATTGTATATATGTGCCACATCTTCTTTATCCATTCGTCTGTCGATGGACACTTAGGTTGCTTCCATGTCCTGGCTATTGCAAATAGTGCTGCAATGAACACTGTGATACGTGACTCTTTTTGAATTATGGTTTTCTCAGGGTATATGTGCAGTAGTGGGATTGCTGGGTCATATAAAAATGTGGAATGCTTTACGAATTTGCATGTCATCCTTGCGCAGGGGCAATGCTAATCCTCTCTGTATCGTTCCTATTTTTTTAGTATATGTGCTGCCGAAGCAAGCACCCCTGGTTAACTTTTATTCTGGCCGCCTTCACTGATCTGGTGTATGCGTCTGTCTCTTTTCTGTCCCCGTAAGATTCTATATTTCAACACCATAACTTTCCCCATACTGACTTGACTGACTGTCTCCCTATATCCATACCCTACAGTTACTTGAGGTACTAATTTCCATAAAGCCAAGAACTGTGTCAGTCTTCTTCATCTTTGCATTTCCACTATCCGTACTACTACTGAGTGGCTGGCTGAATGAACTCTATGACTATTCTAAAATCTTTCCACTTTCTTCTTCAATTTAAAGGATACACAGAATGCTCCCATGTACAATATATTCATTCTCTAACACCAGGAAGTATATAGGTATGTAAATCTATGTGCATATCAATATATATGATTGTCAGATGAAAAGTTACACAGAACAAATAACTTTCTTATACAGCTTGACTGATATATACTAAGGTATGTGTTGAACGTTGAAAGCAGCTGTTGACACTAGTTTTTTAGGAAATAATCACTAAGTCTCTACATTTTATTTCTTTAAATTCAAGCTCAGAAAAGTTAAAAAAAAAGAAAAGATCTGGTGTTCATGGGATACCATTTAAAACTTGGGAGGCAGCCTGATGGAGTAGAATGCGTTCTGTATTTAGGAACTCAGTTCTTCTGGACTGCTCCTTACCTAGCCTAGGTGATTCTTTTAGTGCCAAAGGCCTCAGGTTCCTTATCTGTAAATGATTAGATTAGATAACAAGGGCAACAACCAATATTTATACAGCTGTTAGTTGATGACTTTGACATATGCTATCTCATCCTAAAAGACCCCTCTGGGTTTTCATGTGCTGTGATGTCAGTTTTACTCAAAACTATTATTTGGTTATATGCCATTTACCAAACTAAATCCAAGAAGTAAATTTGTTCAGGTAATTAATTTCTTATTAAAAAAAAAAAGCACTGTTGTACTGCAATAGCTAGAATGACTTAAAATGTAATGTTGAATAACAATTAGGTGCTAAAGCACCTTCAAAGAACCGACTACCTTTTGTTTTGCTGCTCACCGGAAGCATCACTGGGACCTGCCTGATAGTAAAGATCAAGGGGCTGGCTTTATTTGCCCAAGGAGAAAGAATCAGTCACCTCTGCAGGAAGGGTTCTGTCAAAAAGAATGCCTGTCCCTACTAGACTGCACCGCTTCTCCCCAAGGCTTGAACTTGAACTACTTAACTCTACAATACTCATAGAGTTTTTAATGTAATTACTACTGAAAGCTCAATGCATTTATTTAAACTCAAATTAAAGAGTAAATGACTAATTTCCCCAAAGCAAGTTTTGATAGAAGAGAGGAGTCAGCTCCGTGAGTGTCTGGCCTCTAGTATGAAGACTACACTGGGTATTTTTTAAACGCAAATTTAAACCATAAAAGTAATACCGTAGTAATCACTCTACCTCCATCTTGCATCCCTACAACAAAGCTTCTTCACAAAGATATACATATACATTATAGATAACAATTCTACATGGAACTGCTCACTAACAGCTAAAGTAAACTGGTATCCTTATGAATGTAAGGTCCTCTGTACTGTTGATTGTAGCTACTGCTTTTGAATTTATTTTCCAAAACTGACTGACCACAAAATAAAACCATCTCTTTACAACTTCTCTTTTTCCTTATGTTTGCAGTCTCCAGAGGAAGACTCCATAATTTCATCTTGAGAACTTCCTTGTCAGTAATCGTTAGTGATGGAGACAGAAATTAAAATTGATTATTTGAATTCTACAAGCTGCTTATGCTCGCAATTATCATAAAACTACGTTATACCCAAAATGCCCTCATCCTCCGGGAATGTGGGTGAGGGGTTTACACGAAATAGTCCATTTATGTTTCTCCAGGTTTAGGCCAATGTGTGTAGAGTTGTATGGAAACTTAAAAACACATTCTTCTCGGCTGGATTAACCGAGGCAGGAAGTCACTATCCTCTCTTAGTAGACCAAACAATTCTCACTTCATCGCTAGAATTAAATTCCAGAGAATTTTTTGGATTCTATTTAATGAATGAGGATATATTTTTCATGTGGTGTCATTGTTTTACTACTTCCCATGTTTATTTGGACAGATTCAAGCGCTGGGTAGGAAATGTATTGGTTGGCAACTTCAGTTTTGGAAGAGAAAGTAAACACATGCTGATTAGCAAACAGTAAACTCTACTGTGTTTAATTTTGGCTTCTCTTAAAAAAAAAAAAAAACACAAAAAAACCACTATTTGGTGTTGTGTTCCAAGTAGGAGCATTTGTCCCTAAGTTCTTTCCTAACCCCTTACTGGAGGGCTTCCAGAATTACTCTCATTTTTTTCCCTTCTTCCCCTAACACCAGTGGCAAACGCCAACATTATTTAAGAAAATACTTGTACATATGGTATCCTCCTAGCACAGATTTGCCATCCAGTTGAACAGTAGGGCCACTAACCCACACAAACTAAACTGCAAAATTATGAACTGCATAAACATAAACAATTATTTCCAGCTCTGATACATTCAAGGTAAAATCACACTTCAGAAAATCCCAGAAAGGCTACTGACTGAAAACTATCAGGTCTGAGAATTGAAGGTGGTAAATATGACAATAAGCTAGAATTTCAAATGCTCTCTTTAGAGCCAACTTCTTTCATTTATCTCATTCGCTTGCTTTACTACAGCCGCCAAATTATCCTTCAAATTTAAGTTTATCCTTAAGCTTATCCTTAGCTCTCTCCTCGTCTATCCTCAGAGGCTCATTACAAGCAATATCACCGAAAAAGTGTCCAGGAACAGCACATACACGGAAAATCCTGAGTATCTAAGATATATCCCTGCCCATCGGGCACAGACCCTTTTCATTATTTCAGAGCTCCGTTTCATAAAAGAAAATTCATGTTTGATCTTTTATTCCTCGTGATTAAAGCTCACTTACCATTCTTCAACTTCCCATGATGCCTCTGAGGTATGCAAAATGTTGTCCCCACTCATCCAATGGGAAAGCCAAGGCACCCAGAAGCTATATAACTTGTCAAACGGCCCAGTAGAAGAGGTAAGCGCCATCTCTATCAGGTCTACGTTGTTTATTCAACAGGCATTATTGTGAATCTGCCAGGTTCTGCATTGTGCTAGGTACTATACCTATGTTCTATTATGTTCTAGGCCCAGGCAAAAGAGTGTTAAATGATGGAAGTTCCAACCCACATGAGGCTAACAGCTGGTGGGGGTGAGAAGCAGTAAACCAGGAAACAGGTGAATATAAAATATGCCAGGGAGCTATAGGGTGAACAGTCAAGCAGAGTAAGGGAAAAGAGGCTTGGAGGAGGGAGCAATGGATGGAGTGGTGGGAGAAGGCCTCTCTGAGCATACCTCTGAATGAGGTGAGGGGACAAGCCCTGCAATGATCTGGGGAGAAAGGCTTACCCAGCAGCAAGAACAGGGAGAGCAAAGTGCTGGAGGAGTGGCGAGAAGGCCAGCGCTGCGGATGCTAAGAGAACAGGGGGAGTGTGACCTGGGCAGGAGAGGGAGGCAGGGGCCAGGGCTTACAGCCCCAGGAAGTCACCATGAGATGGGGAGACTGCAAACAAGTGAGACTAAGCTAGAGAGAAAGAACCAGGGTGATGAGTTTGATACATAAACTCGTAATTAAAATACACTGCATGAAAAGGAGGGGGATGCTTCTCTCTGCCATCAGGTGGAGACTATATAAGCACAAACACACAGAATGGCCCTGGTCTGAATTTTTTACATGCTAGGAAACATTTTCACGCTGGCTGATCCCATCAAATACAAAGAAGTGGCTCAACAGCATCCAGTACCTAAGAGAGACCCAAAGCATTTCCTTCTGTAAAGCTCTGCAGCTGAGGGCTTACATCCGCCTGGTCCAATCAGTTCATTTCCAAACAAAGGTAGGAAATGGCTGCATCCTAGGATTTCATTGTGGGCTCATGAGTCAGTGCTTTGGAACTTGGTGTCTTTGGGAGTGAGTGTCTATTCTTCACGTCTCTTGCCACAGGGGGAAAAAGGTACAGATAAACAGTAACACAACTTCACCCTACTGAGATACGAATCTGTGGGCTTTTCCACCCCTTCTCAAAAATAAATGAATGAATGACCGAAATTCAGGTCCTTCTTGTTTTTTTCTTTCTCTCTCTCTTTTGTTTCCTAATTCCCAGCTCTCCCATGTGTTTCCTAAACAACATAAAGTCAACTGATGGTGAAAGTACACCACATGGTAATTATTTAAAGGCTGTTATGTTAGACCATGAAGTTTAAAAGAAATTTGTATTCTATAAAAGTGGCCAATAATGTATCCCATGACATAGGGATCTAAGAAATGAAAATTAAGAAATCTGTTGTAAAGAACAAAATGATTCCCCATGATTTAACCCAAAGATTTGTGGTATTTTACTTTCAAAATGTTAGAACAGTAATTTAACTTTGAAAACTATTTTTTATAGAACAGTTGCAAAGAAAACAATATATAAATTGTAAGTGTAAAGTAAGCAAAGGAGAAAACAGTGTGTGTGTGTGTGTGTGTGTGTGTGTGTGTGTGTGTATTTTAGGAATATTATTCTAAATAAAAAAAGCTTCAGAGGTATACTTAACCTACAGGCTATTTTCTTCAGGAAAAAGTACATTATAGTAACACCTGGATTGACACAGCACTACCATTTCTGATGAAAGTTATAGAAGGAACTACGTACTGTATCTGATCTAATATTAGAAGTCACTTATGATCTATGATGGAAAAGGGAAAGAAAATAAGATGAGGAAGCAAGGTTTAAACGAGAATGAGAAAGGGGCCCCTGGTCTAACATAAATATATTATAAGCATATCAATCCACAGACCAGCCAAATTAATTTATATATAACGATATCCTTGTGATCAATGTGACGTAACCACAAGAAACTTACATGATTATACCGAGAAAGTTCAGAAACAGGATCTTTCCATCTAAGCAAAGTAAAAATTATTTTCATAACATTGGAGAAATCTGGTGTTTTCTACTCAGGCAGAATGGATTATGAAAACAATAAAAAGAGTCTCCAGAGAGACAGAGTGAAAGGGTTTCTGTGTTAAGGAGAATATTACACTTCACTTTTCCAATGTGGAAATAAACTGAGAAAAACTGAGGGGCAAAGGTGAGAATGGAGAAAAATAAAATCCCCAAAAAAAAGAAAAAAAGGAAAAATGTAATCATGAAACAGGACTATAGTTTTAGCTTATATTAGTTTTTGTCCTTCCATTAAAAATTATACCTTAAAGTTCATTCCTCTTGACTATATTGCCAATTTCTCAAATAATACACCGGTAAAGTTCCAAAATCTCATTAGACATATAAATTACATGGATAAAGGTTCTTGTATAGCCTGTGGAAACATTTTAAACTTCTTGTGTAATATTATTTGCTTCAGCAAAATTGGGCCTAAAGTTTGGAAAAATTCCTAGAGAGTGAAACATGCCCCCCTCCCTTCTCTCTCTCTCTTTCTCTCTGGATAGTATTACCCTACTACATACCCAGCCATATATCTTTACACTCCAATTTCCTACCTATTCCCCTATCCATACATGTATAATGCTTCCATTTTGAAGCATATGGCTGGGGAGCCAAAAGAATTTAAATTGCCTTCAAAATGTGCATCGCATTATAAATGGTGTGAAAAAAGATCTCACTATTCAGCTCTCAACTTGGAGCATAAAGCAAAGAGGAAGCAACACAAGACTGCTTCAAACTTTATCCAAAAACTCAACAGCTTCACTTGTTTATAGAGGTACAAAAAGTATGCGACACAGTTTATAAAACAAGAATGGCGTACTGTATGCAAAAGTAAAGTTAAAAGCAAAGTATAGTAACAGCCCTATCTCGTTACAAACACTTGGCAGAGTGTCTAAAGTACCATGGTCAAAAACACGATACTGTCTGAGCTGAACTTCTGCCAGAAAGCACTCCCTAAGTCCAAGTCTCTTTAGCCATCATCACTACCTCATTTGGCAATCTCTCCCACGCCTCAGTTCATCTACTCAAAATTACTCCACAGAAACACAGAAAGCAGACAACCTCTCTAGCTATACAGGCTCTAAGTATCACAATGTGGTAGCACTGGCAAGTGACAGTGTAAGATGCAGTGCTAAGGTTAGGAAGCCAGGACCAACTACACTGCATCCTCAAAGCTAATTTGCATATCAAGTTGAGCTGGGCTGTCTTAATTTTTGGTAATCCAGGGTTTCTTCCCTACTCTCACAGTAATTCCAAAGGGTCTTTCTGAATCACAGCAGCTGAGAAAGAAGGCATATGGTAAGAATACACTCAGGCACCAAATATATTGTAGGCAAGTGAGGAGCAAATGTATTCAGAAGTAACCTTCCATTTAACCATTCCAGGCAGAGCTTCTGAATAATTCCAGATCATCAAAGACTGCAACCCTAGCTATATATGCATGGCATACCAGGCAATACCAAGGCTAGGGAAATGTCAAGACTTAGGTAGTAAGTCGATAAGCAGAATATGTCAATATGGGCATCTACATCTACACTTGGCATTTATAACGAAAAACATGGCAATGTATAAGACAAAAGTACAAATGTGGCAATGAAAAGATAAGTGATGCGAGAGGAAGAGCTGCATGAATTATTAATATTCTTTGGGCACGGTGGGACTGGCTTCCAAATTTTTCTTTAATTCACTGTTCTAGCATATTAAATAATTCAAAAACACAGATATTCTGATCTTAAGTTTACAGCTTGCCATATTTCCTAGAAAATAAACAATAATTAACAAATTTCATGGTTGTCCACCCCTACCCCCTTCTCTTCAAGAAACTTTATACTTTGAAATGTAGATACATAAACTACTTTTGGATCAGGGCTCACAGATATGTTTCCAAAGGAATAATATGTACAGGTTAGTCTGGTATATACCAGATGTAAGAACAAGTAAATTCACAACCAGAAATATCAGTATTTAACAGAAAACTATATTTTTAATTAAATCTCATTCTTCCTCTCCTTACAGATACAGAATGTAAGAAAACCAATCACAAGTATAATTTTTTTGACTTTTACCTGAAAAAGAAAAATTCAATTTGACTCATGAATCTAGGTTTCCTATATACATAAGGTTACAGAGATAATAAGATGGTCATCTATAAACTGGCTTCTCTGAGTGGGCCTCCTACCATATGCTGATACTCAACAAAAAGCATCTGTATGAAAAGACCAGAAAATTGCAAATGTAGAACTTACAAGGTAAACTAGGCAGAAAAAGGCTGCAAAGCCCAGGTCTCCATCAGATGCTTAACATGTTAAGCCTCGATTACCAAAAACTTTAAGAATTCTCAGTAAGCATAACTAGTGAGTCTTCACTTATCAAACCATTCTACATGCAAAGTAAGCACATTACCTGCACATTGAAATCATTGATGTGTTCTTTTCTCAGATATTAGAACATGCATGAGAGTATTAAAAACAAACTACAAATCCCCCCTCTCCCTAGAAGTCTTAAAAGTCTAAAGTTTGTGTTGTATTTATCTTTTCCTACTCAAGCCTACAAGGATTTGGTCAGACTTATAAAAGTTATTAAGAAAAGTCCTGCAGGAAGAAATAGATCGAGGATTCAGATCACCCATGCCTAACCTTTTCAGGGCACCATGATCTCTCCCCTTGTGCTCTACGTCAGAGATGTAGTGAAAGCCAAGTTTTAATTTAGAATTTAATAAAAATTGATTAAGCATCATGGAGCACAAACAAAGCTACTCCATAAATCTTTCAGCCCTTTTTGTGCTAGGAAGAAAGCAAGCACTGTCTGCTGAAGCAGATGACAGATGCTGGCTTAAAGATAAGTATTATTTATACTTCTGTACCAGATTTCTTCTTATGCATATCTTATCATGCATGGGTATATGATCAACAAAGCAATTTTGTATCAGTCCGAGACGTTCGAATGTACCCTGGCTCCATGGGAATGCGTTCACGAGTTCAGGCCTAGGGTTCAATTAAACCAAGGTGGAGAGGGAAGAAAGTTTTGAAAGAAAACCAAGTATCAAGATGGTTGTTATTTGAAATGTTCTTTCACACACAGGCTAATGAATATATATGCACTGAAAATAACTTTGTTCTGAACATATGCCTATGCATTTTAAATAAACGATGCATGTTGGAAAGATAAGAGGGTTTACCAAATCTAACCACATCAAGTTATCTCTATATTAAACTGCAGTTACTTGCACAGTATGTTGGTAAGAAGACAGCACCTTGAAAGAAATCCAGTACTTACATAAAGAGATCACGGATTTAACCAAGTTTGCGAATATTTTAGTCATCAAGTCTACAGTTTAAAAACTTAAATCTCATTCTTTCTCTCTCTATAGACACAGAAACTATGAAAACCAATCACGTGATGAAAATTCCAAGAGGTTTTCTGACTTCTAACAGAGTGAGGATAGCCAACGATTGGAAAGAGCAGTAGAAACTATTTACCTTACCTTTTAAAAAAAGATCATATTCTGCATTAAAAGGTACTTGAAAGTGCAGAATCTGGCATGTGACTCCAAAACAAATGTAACTGAGAAAGAGAAGCCACCAGGTGGATAAAAAACAGCAATCACAGCTGTCTTGACCTTCCTTCTCTACCCCAATTCCTGACCCCTTCCAGGATCTAGATTAAGGGTAGGCTTTCCCTTTGTTGCTTTTTTTTTTGAGGGAAGATAAACTGGACATAAATGAGTCTTCAAGTGCAGCCAGAAAATCAATCTATGGTTAGATTCACCTAATTAAGGTTCAAAAGTCAAACAAATGAACAAACTTGCGTTCATCCATTTCTTTATATGGTATCGTATTGTCCTTCATTTCCCTCACCATACTTCTTCTAACAGTTCTTTCTGAGAAATCTCAACCTAACCTCAGATGGCCTGAAAGCTGGAGATACTCACCCACTCAAAGGCCAGGAAACCACAAGTGCTAAGGCTCGGGTGAGAGTAATTGTCTGGGTGAGCCCAGAACAGAATCCTTGCTGCTCAAAGGTGTCCTGCACAAGGACCAGATGAAGCCACAGCTACAGCTGCAAACATACACCAATGCTTTAACCTGACACCAATAGCAAAATTAAACTGTCTGGTTTCTTAGAAATTACTGTATAGATATCTCTTGAGAACTAGCAATGCACTAAAACAGGATACACAAATCAGTACTTTTATGTGGTAATACTAATCTATCACATGCAATAATTTTTCTTTCCTGAATTATATATGAAAATACATCAATAAGAGTGCAGCAATTATGAGCCAATATTTTCAGGAATTACTACTGTGTACGTGTCTTAAGCATACAACGCAACATGAAATCACTAAACCACAGAACTGCTAGAAATATCCAGGTTTCTCTTTCCAGTTAAACAATGCCCTTTACTATATAAAAAGTCAGGTTGTAGGGGAAATGGTAGAAAAGGGTTATTTTTAAATGACCTTACAACAGAAAATAAAGTTAAAATATACACCACATATGTATAACTGCATCACTTCGTTGTACACCTGAAACTAACACAACATTGTAAATCAACTATACTTCAAAATATGTATGTGTGTGTAGACATATATGTGTGTGTGTATACATATATATATATATATATATATATACCATATACTAGTGCAGTTGGATGGATATATTTTCAATCAGCTGATTTAAATGATACAAGTTCAAAAAAATGTAAATCATCCACTTATCTTCTCACCCAAGTAAGAGAGAAAGAATTACATGTCTTTTGAGTTAACGGGGATGACTACAGTTAAGTTTGTTTCTTTGTTTGTTTGTTTGTTTTTAACATCCTTATTGGAGTATAATTCATTTACAACGGTGTGTTAGTTTCTGCTTTATAACAAAGTGAATCAGTTATACATATACATATGTTCCCATATCTCTTCCCTCTTGCGTCTCTGTCCCTCCCACCCTCCCTATCCCACCCCTCTAGGTGGTCACAAAGCACCAAGCTGATCTCCCTGTGCCATGCGGCTGCTTCCCACTAGCTATCTATTTTACGTTTGGTAGTGTATATATGTCCATACCACTCTCACACTTTGCCACAGCTTCCCCTTCCCCCTCCCCATATCCTCAAGTCCATTCTCTAGTAAGTCTGTGTCTTTATTCCCGTCTTGCCCCTAGGTTCTTCGTGACCTTTTTTTTTTTCTTAGATTCCATATACAGTTAAGTTTTGCAAAAAACTTTAATCTCTATACTATCCTGCAGAATTCCCCCCTCCAAAAAGTAAAATCAAATAACTGCTTAGTATGCTCTGCGGTATTTGTAAGTTCGCAAAGCATGCCTAGTTCCAATGCTCAGCTGTTTGGCCTTGGATAAATTATCCAACCTCTCAGTTTGAATTTGCAAGTCTGCTTAAGGATAACAGGCTTAAGGTCTGAATTAAATGAGATGCAGGAAAAGCATTTAGCAAAATACCTGGAACATAGCAAGCACTGAGAAAACAGTAAGTACTGTTATTATTATTCTTGCTACTATTGTTCTTCTTACTATTAAAGAATTCATGATAAAACTCACTGGCCAGACAGGTCTAACATGTGCCCCTTCTCTCATCTCTTTGATTCTATGACATTGAGCGGTCGTGATTCTCCTCCTACTTCTGGGACTTCTACTTCCATTCTCTTTGTTAATCCCAGTGCTTCTACCATTTCCTTAAAAGTCAGCCTTCCCCAAAGCTACATCCTTGGCCCACTTTCTCACCCTCTGCAGTGGCAATCAAACCCTTGGCTTCAAAGGTCTGAGATAACAACAAAGCTGTATTTTCATTTGTCTACCAGACATCACCACTTGGAATGTTCCTAAGTAACCAAAACACCAAACTCATTCTCTCACCTCCAAATTTTGCATCTTTCATGCTCCTTGTCTCTGTTGAGGGAACTGACATTTACCAAGATGACCAAGTTAGAAACCTCAGGGTCATCCCCAATTCCTCTTCCTATACCCATAGCATGTCCCCCCTTTCTAGTCCTACCAATGCAGCCTTTTCCATGTCCTTGCTTCTCTCCTGATTTTCACAGTAGCCCTAGTGCAGCTTGGTTGTTGTGTTCAACAAATATGAATAGAGCACCAACAATGTGCCAAGCACTGTCCACTTTGAATGCAAAATAGAACAGAACAAAAGAAAACAGGAAAAAAAAAAACCATGCAAGCCCTTCTGTCAAGGTTCTTTGTGTCAAGTAGTGGGAGAGATTTGTAAACACATAATTATACTATGATGTTATACAAGCAATAATAGACCCACGTAAACTATAGAAGGAGGGCACAAGAGGGAGAGACTATTCTATTTGGACAGGTCAGGAACACCTTTAGCGTGGACACTGCTCCAGAACAATGTTTTGAGGGTGAATGGGAGTTTGGTGGGTACACAAAGAGAGGGAAAGGCATTCTACGTGGCAGGAACAGCATGTGCTAGACCTCCAACTTTAGGCTCTCTAGGTTTTCTATATTTTAAGACTGTGCCTGGCCAAAGCCCAGGTCGAACTATGATACTTCCCCTTTTCCATAAGGCCTTCCAGGGCTTTCCACTCTAGAATAAAATCCAGATGGGCAGGTAACTGAGGGACTCCAAATTCTGATTCAATTAGCTGGGAGACAGCTTCCACTGGTCTCCATACCCGCTTCCTTGGGTACAGCAAGTTCTATCATATAGGACTGTGTCCCAGCCATCAGATAGGCCTCTCTGCCTTATATCTTGTGAAATCCCATTTATCCTGTGATACCAAGATTCACTTTTCTGAAGCCTTCCCTGCCCAGCTGACCCTGGGTTATTTCTTCCTCTGAGTTTTCAGATGCTTTGTTAATACCTCTATTTCTACACATCTCACATCTGGATTTGTAGAGTGAATACCCACATGTTTGTCACATCATTTTCTAAGATCTGTTGCTCTAACTGGGAACTTCAATGAGTAATTGAAAATTACCTTGCCCAAAATTAATAAATAAGTATCAGGAAATACCCTAGGGACTTCCCTGGCAGTCCAATGGTTAAGACTCCATGCTTCCACTGTAGGGGGCCCTGCGTGCTGCATGGCGTGGCCAAAAAAAAAAAAAAAAAAAGGAAATATCCCATACCAAGCCCTCTTATTCAGTGCCGTTAACAGATGTAAAGGGTTAGCCCTCTAACCCTAGCAATGCAGATGTGTGGTTCATATAAAACCACTAATATCCTACTGCCATGGACTGAACTGGGTCTCCCTCAAATTCATATGTTAAAGCCCTAAACTCTGATGTGGCTATATATCAAGACAGGGCCTTTATGGAGGTAATTAAGGTTAAATGGCGTCATACGGGTGGGGCCCTGATATGACAGGATTAGTGTTCTTTTAAGAGGAGACCCTAGAGAGCTAGCTCTTACCCTCTGACACGTGAGGGCACAGCAAGAAGGCGGCCACCTGCAAGCCAGGCAGGGAGCTCTCACCAGAACCCGACCATACAGGCACCCTGATCTCTGACTTCCAGTCTCCAGGACTGTGAGAAAATAAGTATCTGTTGTTTAAGCCACTCAAGCTCTGGTATTTTGTTATGGCAGCAGGACCTAAGACACATACCCTAGTCAAAAGAACTTGAGCAATCCAGGATTAAATGGTGGGACTGATTTTTCAAATGTCTGGTGTGATGCTCAGTATATATGACTTTTCAAGCAAACCAATTAATCTCCCAACAGTAACAGTTTTGTCACCAATTTACAGACAGAGGAGACTAAGGGTGTGAGCCCTTCCATGAGTCATCCAATAATCCAGTGAGAGCCGGTGCCCATATTGGAACAGAATTCTAAAGTCCTGGCTTTCAAGACCTTGCCCTGGAAGAGAAGCCTACTCTACGTCCACAGAAAAATGTGCCAGTAATCTAGGCATAAGTGGCACGGCTCTGCACTGCCTCAGGCCCGGAGGGCTACCTGACACGGCCTGGGCACTGTTGCAGGGCAACATGACAATCGGGGATCTGATGTCTCCAAAGCATGGGCTTTGGAGTAGGAAAGATGGGGGCTGAAGCCTGCCTCCACCACTGACTAGCTGTTTAGCTTCAAACCAGTTATACAATCTCACTAGATGTCAGTTTCCTAGTTTATTAAAGGAGGATTTTAATACTTACCTCGTAGGGTTATTGTGAATATCAGAAGTAAGATACAGAAGGATACAGCCCACTGCCTGACACAGAGTCAAGACAATACTTAGCTGGTACCAAGCCTCGCTGTCACCTCATCAACAATTTCACTCCCACCTAAACTGAAAGCAAGAATAGGTGATTTACCTCTTCTTATCTATAGTGGGATTTCTGCCTATTTGTTTGTTTGGTTTGGGTGTTGACTGTACACCATTTACGACTTCCTGGTAGTAATATCAATAATTTTCCTCCGGGGGCCACTCACCCACCCCCCGTCTGCGATCATGTCCCTTAGGTGTCCTGTCTTCATCCCCCTAGCTCCAAGAGCAGGCAGGCGAGTGGGCCTTGCCAATGACCATGCTGTACCAATTCAGTGACTGGCTCAGGGGGCTGGATGAGAGCCAGCCCAGGAACTTTTGCTGGAACTGTTGAGAAGGGATCACTTTCCTTCCCACTGGAGGCGCTCAGCTGATGGAAGGTAAACGTGCAGCTCTCCACCATGAAGGGGGAGCCTGCCCAAGAAGGAAGGTAACCAAGACAAGAGCGTCGGAAGGGAGTCAGAGAACCTTCCTTGTTACATCTTCAGAGGACCTGAATCAAGCTACACCTGAAGATGCACTGAACTTTTCAGTTAACATCAGGCAGTAAATTCCCTTTCTCGCTTCAGCTTGTATGACTTCAGTTCCTGACACTTACAATTAATATACAACCTGAACGCCAGCAAGAATCTGACACTTTTCAGTGACCAAAAGGACCCCTGGAAGTAAACAGAGAGAAAAGTTAGGAAAGAGAGACAAAGCTACAGGCAGCATTTTTCAGGGAATGTCAATGGGTTATTACATACCTAAAAATGTTAAGTTAAATTAGTGGATGAAACTACGGGAATGTCCATGTTAGTGTCAAGACAGCCTGAGACATTGGTTAATTTCTCATAACGTTTCAGTAGACAGGTTCTGGAAACCATGGGTATGCACTAAACTAGGCTGTCAGTGGCATTTTAATGACAGGGGAAAAAACCCATAGGATATCTTTAATTTAGTTCACTGAACTATAGCATTAATAATAACAGATAATTTTGTTAAATTCTCAACTGTGTCAACCAAATGTTTCAAAGTTAGTATTTCCAATCACGTATAATATCTACTCTGGGGAGTAGATATTATTATCCTCACTTTACTGATAAGGAAATTTAAGACTCAAAGAGCTTAAGTCTACTGATCAAGTTGAAATAGTAAGTTGTGGAGCTGAGATTCAACCTCAGATCTAACTTCTTGATTTTCTTAAGTATTACCAAGAAATGGTATTACCCAGAAATGTCACTGGTATACAATAAGATCCCCTTGCTTTGTGTCGTTCTGTCATCATTTGCCTCTCCATCAAACTATTGACCATAATTCTTCATTCTGTGTTTAGTTTTGTGAGCATCTGATTAGAGACATCTTTGTCTCCCACTAGACTAGCAACTCCCTGAGTGCTGGGCAAGCACTGCTTTGCTCTTCACTGTGTATTGCCTGGTGAAAGCAGATGCTAAGGTAAGTAATGTTTAAAAAACAAAGGAGAGGGAAAAGAGAGGGAGGTGGGAGAAGAAAGGAAGGAGGAAGGGTAACCTACATCTCTGGACCACTCCTTCACCACCCCCAAGTCCATTCTTGGGGTAAATGAGGGCCTGGCAACAGTGGTGATTCTGTCCCCACGCAAAGGGCTAGACAGACGCATCCCTGGACCATGAAGGAATAACATCAGGAATGTCAAAGTCTTGTGGGTATTTCCACTGGCTCACCCCCCAAACCACACCCGGCAGGAACAAACACACTCAAAGGTGTCACCTATCTGTAAACCCTTATTCAAAACCCCTGAGTCGCTTTCATCTTCTCTTGGTAAGTCTTAGGGTGACAAGCCAAATCAAAAACTCACTGAAACGTTCCGTTAACTATGCACCTGAGAGGCTATCACTCTCAGTGTTTAGCTCTGCCGTGGAAGGGGGTTCTTTTGAGGCTATGGCCTATGGAGCGATATTGTGCTGGGGGAAGGGAGACAAGAGGTGTGGGGGCCAGGAAGAGTTCATTAAACAACATCTGAGCATATGTTAGCTTTCCATTCCCTTTACATAAATTCTCTGATGGCTAATGTCACAAACCTCCTCAACATGAGAGAGGCATTGTACCATTCCTCAAGTATGGCTTTCTGGAAGAAAAGATCAGAGTGGAGTCAGAATGAAAGCCTGGACCCGAGAGGAAGAAAGAAGTCCAGAACCTCAGCTTTCGCCATTAAAACTCCCAAATGTGGACCAAGACACACAATGTATCACTGGAACTGCACTCCCACGATAGGGCCACCACTGCTGCCATCTGACTATATAAGGGAGTATTGAAGTCCCGTCACAGAACTTTGGTGGCTAAGAGAGACCGTCACCGTATCTGCAGAAAACAGTGTACCTTAGGGGAAATACCAGTATAAAGCAAGATTAAACATACCAAATTCATCACTGGGAGAACAACATATAGAATTATTTGATCAACCTGTTTAACTCTATCAATTGTATTTTAATTTACCTTTGTGAGAAAAGGAATAAAAGATACTAACGCATCACCTTTCCCAGAGAAAGATAAGCAGATAAGCCCCTTGAGAAGTCAGGTTTATCCCCAAAAAGGGGTCTCTTTGGACTAGGACACACTGACTGCAAATACTTCCTTTCTTCTAGAATACTCTGAATTATCAAGTTTTATTGGAAAGAACATGCATGGATACATCGATCATACTAAATAAACATTAAATGTTCATAGTTTTTCAAAGGCTTCTCTTAGGTAATATCTATTCCCAAGGGATGGCTGAGATGCAAATCTGACTTTCTGCATAATTAAAAATGATGGAATTTTGTTTAAAAAGAACAAACTAGAAACTTCAAGGAAAACTCATCCACTTGGCATTCCTTTGAAACATACACATAAAGGGCTTTACAGAGCTCCTCCTTGCCTATAGGTGTTTGTTGTGCAAGACAGGAATTCTGTGTGCAAGAACTGAATGAGGAATTGGAACCTTCCCTCCAAAGTTGTACCTAATTGCTTGCCATGATATGTGGACAGCAGCTAAAGAGTTAATCTTTAGCAACTCTGCTCAAAAATCCTAATGGCAGACTGCCCATCATTCTTTTAGACAGAGCTTGTCAGGAAAACTAGGGCAGCTTGTCCAGCTCAGCAGTCAACTGATTACTAGTGAACTCAATGGGGCTCCCAGCCAACCCCTGAGATTGCTGCCAGACCCTTGGGTATTCAAAGGCCAAGTTCCAATGTGGTTTACTTTGCCAGAATCACATGATGTCAGTGCTATTTTCTTCTGACCAGACTAACCAGTCATTCAGGTTCCTGCGAATGGTATCAGTGAGCGAGGCCGGCACTTCACTGGTAGAGGTCACGGAGACACGGAGGTGCTGGGCCTTGTCACCAGGGCCCAGGGGCCTCCGGAGCCTCCCGTGCAAGGGCAGCTGATCCGTTTGTCAGTCCCAGCGACCCAGATCCTGCACAGCGTCCTGTGCCCCGGAGTCCACTCCACGACCAGGAATGACTCAGGCTCCCTGGACAGGGGACACTTAGAGCCGAAAAACAAACAGGTCCAACTTTTATAAATAACCAGCTGGGTAGGAAAACAACAGAAAACAGGCCTTGGCTTTCACTCCTCTTACATTTATTTGAGGTTTAATAGGCGAGCTGCACAAACTCTGTGGGATTTAGTCAGCTTTATCCACATGTGCCCACATTCCCTACATGGTAGTAAGGCATTAATTAATTTTTACATCTATCTGGAGATGTTTCAATTGCTACAGGATTTGCAAGACCGCATGCATCCAAGGGGTAGCCAGTTTTTAAAACTGTGGTTACCCTTATCTCTCAAAAAGAGAAACCATTTCACTCCCCAAAACACAAGGAAGAGAAATAAAAATAAGACCCACTTTTTAACCTTTCCTTCCTCTAGGAGAAAGTATAAGTGTCAGGAAGAGTAAAAGGGCTGGTATAGCCTGTGGACTTCCCTTTCAAAGTCTGGAATTTATTTCCCAATGCTTTAAGTACCTTAAACGATTTCCAGTTTCCCTCTTTATTATTTCTTTCTTAGGGCACTGTGAGACCTATTTATGATGAATTCATTTTAAAAACTCATTTTTAAAGAGGTTAAGTCTTGAAAAAATTTTAAAAGTTAAAAATATTACACAAAGATTTTCTATTTTATCATGATATTTAGGTTTTTTCTTTTTTTGATATTTAGCTTTTTCCATCCTTTCCCTTTCCTGTTGGTACATAAAGCAGTAAAACTGCTGAGAAAAAATATGCACTAATGTAAGAATTATGACCATTTTTAAACATCTACAATTTTTAAAACAAAACAGAAACTGCTTCAGTTTTAACATGCAAAAGAAAAATAAAGAAAGATAATAATTCCATTAACTGTACTATTAGCATTAAAGACAGTCCATGTTTGATGAATGAATGAGTGAATGAATTCTCTATTATTCACTAATGGGTATATGCTTACTAAAAATTACCTTGGGGAAGCCTCTGAACAAAGTGACTGAGAAGATGATTATGAAGACAAGGTGTCTTAAGGTTTCCTAATGGACCCTGCCATGTTCCTTTCTGCCACAGCTTTGTTGTGGAGGCAGGTGGCAGTGGACAGCCTATCCATCTCCTTGCAGCAAAAGACTGCACCCATGACAACCACCTGTATTAAATCCAGGTAAACCTTTACAATCAAACGTCAATCTGTCAAGGAAGTTGCTCAGTAAGAAAAGACTGGAGAGGGAGGGTGAGAGGGAGATGGGAAGGAAGATCCTTAGGACAGAAGGAAGGAAAAGAGACCCCCCCAAAAAAATTATTTTTACATCAACGCTTCATAACTTTCATTTATTCCATCCATGAAAAAAGTTTAAGGAGATTAGCAACAACTTCAAAATCAATGTGATCACCACTTATTCAATCAAAATCAGGTGCTATAGTTATCTTTCCCTGATGGTTGTAGCTCATCTTTGACTATTCAACTTGTCTTTTGTCCTGGGCTTTCATTTGCTTCTCAGATGCATCATCATAGTATACCTCTAACATAACATCTTTAATGAACTAACAAATGTTTGAAAGAGAGAAGCTTGCTAGATACAAGTTCTTTGGTGCAAAGGGACTAAGCAGTCACCACCAATTAGATTATAGCTGGATAATTTGACAGTTCTCAAGATGACTGTTTCAAGGAAGGCTGGAAATGTACAAAGAGAGAACAGCCTGTATGTGTGTCATGTGTGCTTTTCTCTGACTAGGACAATACGCCCAAAAAAATCCCAGAAGGAAAACAGAAAGGGAAATTCTGATCCTTTTGACAGTGAAGAAATAACACACGAATAAAATGTTTTAAGTCAAGTTGTCTGAAATTCTCTTCTGAGAATAAGTAATATCCTGGGAGCTGCCTCCAGATACCTTTGAGGAGTTAGTACAGTAAGTACATAGAGCTCAGGCCAAAGTTCAAAGCCCCCCATGAGGTAACCACACTGTATTTTTTCCCATATGGCCCCTGCTGCCCCATGTATAAGTTCTGTATTCCAGCCACACTGCATAACTGCTCCTGCATTTTCCCGCCCTTTGACTTTTCCTCATGCTGTTCACCTGGTCTAAATGCTGCCCACACACTTGACAAAACCCATGTCTTGAGATCAATTAAAAATACCACCTCTCTGGGTGTGGAGAAAAGGGAACCCTCTTGCACTGTTGGTGGGAATGTAAATTGGTGCAGCCACTACGGAAAACAGAATGGAGGTTCCTTAAAAAACGAGAGTTACCATATGATCCAGCATTCCCACTCCAGGGCATATATCTGGAGAAAACTCTAATTCGAAAAGATACACGCACCCCAATGTTCATAACAGCATTATTTACAATAGCCAAGACAAAGAAGCAACCTAAATGTCCAGCGACAGATGAACGGATAAAGAAGACGTGGTATGGATATATACAATGGAATACTACTCAACCATAAAAGAATGGCACAATGCCATTTGCAGCAACATGGATGGACCTAGAGATTATCATACTAAGTGAAGTAAGTCAGACAGAGAAAGACAAATATCATATGATATCACTTATATATAGAATCTAAAAAAATGATACAAATGAACTTATTTACAAAACAGAAACAGACTCACAGACATAGAAAACAAATTTATGGTTACCAAAGGGGAAAGGGATGAGGGAGTGATAAATTAGGAGTTTGGGATTAGCAGATACAAATTACTACATACAAAATAGATAAACAACACGGACCTACTATACCGCCCAGGGAACTAGATTCAATATCTTGTAATAAACTATAATGGAAAAGAAACAAAAAAACACCACCTCTCCATAAGATGTTCCCTTCTCCCCCACAACCAGCAGAGACTCTCCACTGCATCTCAGTAGCTCCCACATTTATACTTCTCTTAAAGACCAACATGATAGGGGTTTACATTACTTGCTGATCTACCTCTTCCACCCGACACAGCATATAAGCACGGAGACGTCTACCTTCAGGGACTTGCACTCTAATAATTGCTGACTGCAAGTGAACTGATGAGGCTCATTTATTTTACTGGACTCCAGTGCATCAGTTCTCTAATAGCCGCCCAAAGGCCATCCACTCATCCAAAAGCCAACCTGCTGAAATACCAGTGTTTATAGTAACACACAGCTATCTGAGCTAAATAATTGAGTTATCCAAAGCTATTAATGTCTCACCAAGAACAGAATTGGAATAAGGTAGGTTTTTTGTTTTTTTTTTAATGTTGTTTGGTTGGCATTCTGTGTGCTTGTGTGTGTAGGTGTGTGACATGTACGTGTATATGTGTCTGTTAACAGGCAGGGGGTAGAGGGCTAAGTGATAACATTGATCTTTTACCCCTATTCAGTGAACTTGAGATAAAAACATTAAGTTACAACCCTCAAATCATTAGCATATGAAAGGACCGAGCTTGTTTCCAAATTTGAAAATGAAATAAACTCGGCTGAGCCAGGAGTCAACTCCCGGGTACTTTCTGTTCTGCAGCTGCAAGAGAATCTTGCCGAATGTGGTGACCATTCTGCCCATAACAAATTAATGGCATATCCTTAGTGTAAAACCACATGGGGACTAAATCTCAATGGTAATACATACCAATGACTTTGAGCCACGAACCTTGCCTTGTTTTACTCTTCTCATGAAATGAACACGTGGGCAGTGACTGGGGTCGGGGTGGGAGGCGATAACCTTCATGTTAACCAAGCATGATCTAAACATGCAGGGCATACTGATGACCAGGCAGAAGGGGTAAGAATCTAATATAATTATTGTGGACACGGATGTGCTCTGATTTCTTTAAAATACTTTAAGGGTAGTAACAGATTAACCCTCCTAACATCCTTTAAAAGATAACAAAAATTATGATTCACTTTTACTGATGAAACAGCGGAGGGTAGAGAAGTTGCACAAGGTCACTAAAAATTAACTTTAAACAATTCAGTTCATTGACGAGCCTTGGTGTGCTTCGTAAAGCACTTAATAGACTACGAGGATGTCACACAGGAGAAATGATCAAATGATGGTCTGACTGCCTTTCCAAAACCTCAAGTTCGACTCTATCCTGTTCAAGGTAGCTCGAGATTCCAGGGACCCCTTAGCCTCCCACCTCCACCCCCCAGTCATGCTAATACGGAAGTAGCGAACGACACAGATTCTGGAATCAAAGTACCTCGTCTACACCCACCACTCATCAGCTGTGTGATCTTGGAAAGTACCTTGACGTCTCTCTCATACGTAAAAGGAAGGTAATAATGGTACCTGCAGCCCTATATGGATGTTGTGAGAATAAAATGAAACGTGTTATGTAGCTTCTGTTGTACCAAAACCATTCATTTTGAACTACCTTTTCCAGAAGCCTCAAACCAACAAAAATACCCATCAAACTCCAGAGAGGTTGAATCTGAGGGTAACAAAATTCTTACTGAATTCCTGTTCTTAACGATCTGGGTTTTCATCTTTCATCTCCCACCACAATGCAGTTACAGAGGGAAACAATGTGGCAAAAAAGGCATGAACCACATACTCATTGTGCATATTTAGAAATAAATACATTTCCTTCAAAATTTTAACTAGACAAGCTCCCCTCCTTAAGAAAGAAAATCTTTTCTTTAGTCCACACGCCCAATTTCATTGCTATAAATCAAGAAGAAAACATAGGGAGGTTGGGAGGGAGGGAGACACAAGAGGGAAGAGATACGGGAACATATATGTATAACTGATTCACTTCGTTATAAAGCAGAAACGAACACACCATTGTAAAGCAATTATACTCCAATAAAGATGTAAAAAAAAAAAAAAGAGGAAGAAAACATACCAGGAGAACGGGATAGAAGGAAGAGAGAAAGACTCATAGAAAGATACAGAGAAACAGAAAGAAAGAAAGGAAGATGAGTGAAATATAATATTCATATTCCTGCCTTGAGTCCACTAACTTCCAAAAAGAAAGAGTACGTGCCACACCGTGAACACAGTTTAGAAGCACGAGACTGTTTGGCAGCCACAGTTACAGAACCACGAGAATCAAGATTACTTAATAGTCATGAGCTCATAAATTGGACCCAAGGTGACAAGAACAGTTGGGTGAGAGGGATCTGAGTTGAGGGTGACTTCCTCCAACATGGTGCACATTACAGAGACCCTCTTCAAAAGCTGACGAGATAGACAGCATTCTCAGGCTAACTTCCAGACCTGCCTTCGAAAGAGAACCAGGAACTAACTAAGCTCCCGCGGCTTGGTTTGACCTGGCTTTGCCTCTACCCCAGTTCTGAGGAGATTCTGCTGTGCCTCATCAGAACTGAGCAGAGCTGAGAGCACCTAGAGGAAGAGCCCACCTGCTAACAAAGCCTCCGTCACTCGTAGGGATGAGGCAGTTTTTCCTAATGGTTTTAGCACCAAGCGCTCCAAAGCCAGACTGCCCTGGTTCTAAACCTGACTGGGACACCTACTAGTTGTTTGGCCTTGTGCAAGTCAGTTCTATACAAAGCCTCAGGTTCCTCACCTATACAATGGGAATCAATGCAAGGTTACTGCGAATAGTAAATGAGATGATACACGTGTATAACGGAGGCCAGTCCCAGAATGTCGTGGACACGAGGTGACTGCTGTGCCTTATTCCAGCTACTGCACAGCTGCAAAAGCACGTGAGACACCGGAGGTGCGGCTCTCTCACAAGCTGGATATTAGACTGTGAATGCCCCAGGCCGGCAAAACCCAGCATCCCCAGTGCCTCACTCGGGGTTAAATGAACAAGGAAGAAAACCTCAAAAATCTTTCAGTCATAAGGAGAAAATTCCAGGGATGACGTCTACAGAGCACCGTCTATGGTGTCTTTGTCTGAATTTATTAATACACGTAGGCAGAATTATTTGTCACAGTGCTAGAGAAAGATAAGATTTTTTTTAAAAGGGACAATGGCTTTTTTAGAGCATTATATCACTATCTCCTATAATTAGGTTTTGTTTAATGCAACCGAGTAAACTGTCTGAAAAGTGTGGGCTTTTTTCCCCCTCCATTTACATTTTTAGTGGCGCTGGCTGTTGTTGTCAAGCGTCTTGAGTGCTTTTTTATTGACATAGTAAGCTGTAAAAGAACCTCTTTGATGACTCATTTTAGAATATAAATTCAATGGAAGCAAAGGTACCGCTTATCGTTACTGAGAACTTTCATTCAGATCTTCTACTTTTATAACTGCTCTGATCTAACAGGGCAATTGATTCCAACATGCAATTTAACCAACAGGCTGGTTAACCTTGGATGCTTATTAGTAAAGGAACAATGCTTTCAGAATTATGCTGAATAATTCAGCCCTTCCGGTCAAAGACGTTTGCTGGTAGGTGAGAACAGGATGGCGTTTAAGTATCTGAGAACATTCTACCCACCTGGGGTACGTGGCCCTGTTCTGCTTCCGCCACAGAGCAAGGAGCTGGCATAAAACTAGCCCATACTTCTTGGATGAACCCTGAGGAGGTCTCACGACTACATGCCTCGTGAATTCTCTTTCTGCTGCTGCTACCCCAGCAATATATTTTTGAGTTTGCCCCTGGACGTCTTACAGTGGAAACCGTTCTAAATGAAGAGTTTGCTGAATGGTGATGCGAAATAGGAAACTACTTTGAGCAACAGTCCCACTATTCCAGCTGTTTACTTTTCTGTTATACCTTCATTTCCTAAGTACTCTTTTTGGAAAGTTTTACACAGTGGCTTCATAAATCAGGTTAGTAAGGATGTCATTCCATTTTAAAGCACATCACATGGAAACATTATAACAATAATAGACACACATGCACCTGTCTATGTACACATTCACACACACACTTGCTACACTTGAAATTGAACCCCAGGACTAACAAACATACCATCCCTAGCTCTTTTTACGACACCCTCTTTCTAGGACCTGCTTTCATTCAGGGGATGCTACAGAATACCAGTGCTGCCCCAGACCAAGTTCTAAGGTGCATGAACTATTCATAAAAGTTCTATAAGGAGAGAGGGACAATTCTATAACCAAATTTGTCATTTTGCTGAGGACAAATTCGAACCACAGGCACACAAGACTGAAGAGAATCAGTTAGGTATTGTATGAACCCGGCCAACAATTCAACAGCCATATCTCAGAGTGATTTTGTTGTTCTCTCTCTATTCCTTGTTACACAGAAAGCTCATGAAGCTATAACATTGTTTCTTTGTTTAAAAAATAAAAGGCCGGGGCTTCCCTGATGGCGCAGTGGTTGAGAGTCCACCTGCCGATGCAGGGAACACGGGTTCGTGCCCCGGTCCGGGAAGATCCCACATGCCGCGGAGCGGCTGGGCCCGTGAGCCATGGCCGCTGAGCCTGCGCGTCCAGAGCCTGTTGCTCCGCAACGGGAGAGGCCACAACAGTGAGAGGCCCGTGTACCACACAAAAAAAATAAAAATAAATAAATAAATAAAAGGCCACTGAAAGAAAAGCCAATTACTTGTGATGGTAATAGAAGTGAAGAGAAAGTGAAAAGGCCTACAGAAGTGGTGCTTCTTGCCCCAATACAGATACGCGGGGAAGAAATTACATTCCACAGAGCTACCTGTAAGTTTAGAAACTCATGATCATCCTTGGAAAAATCTCTCATAAATGTCAAGAGTCTATTATATATCAAAATGGTCTAAGTGTTTAGGCATCATGGAAATAAACTGGACCTAACTATAGATCGCCCTGAACAAAATCCTATCTTACATATGATGGAGGAGAAATTTCTCTCACAAGTGGGGGTCCATTGGCTTAGGCTCTAGAAAAAGGGGCCCAGGGGTACTGTGATATATCATGGTTGGAAGGGTCTTCTGTCTGGATGGAAATCAGGTATTTTGAATTTGAGAACTGAGCATCCAACATCACCTCCAGATAGGTTCACACTGGTTCGAGTTTGGTTTTTGTAGAACAGCCTCTGATGGCAGTTTAAAGTAGGGGGCTCCGAGGAAGCGCTCTCATGAACAAGGGCGGGACTGAACTGCTGGATCCTCAGAGGACCCACAAGACACAGGGGTACAGAGCACAGGTAGGAGGAGTCAAAGTACACTGACGTAAGTGAGGGCCCATGGACTTCAGAGACATGGATCCAGTTACTTCCAGGCAGTGAAAGCTAAAGGCAATGGAGCCTGCTGGCCTCCTGCTGAACAGCTCCCCTGGGCAGCTCAGCATCCGTGTGATTGCACCGAGGGCCCAACTGAGGGCTGACTGCAGATCACCCCAGACATCAAGACACATTAAGAAATGTGTCCAAAGGCTTCCAAACAAAAATGCTTCCTTTTAAAAATCACGTAACTGGGGCTTCCCTGGTGGCGCAGTGGTTGAGAGTCCGCCTGCCGATGCAGGGGACACGGGTTCGTGCCCCGGTCCAGGAAGATCCCACATGCTGCTGGGCCCGTGAGCCACGGCCGCTGAGCCTGCGCATCCGGAGCCTGTGCTCCGCAACGGGAGAGGCCACAGCAGTGGGAGGCCTGTGTACCACAAAAAAAAAAAAAAAAAAAAAAAAAACAAAAACACACGTAACTGTCCTTTAATCCTTTTATATAGCTTTTATAAAACTCACTAGTCGCTTTCTAAAAAAAAAATGTTATTGGGCTCCTAGAAGGAAAGGATCGCCTAACTTTTCCCCAAATCTCCCTAAATCTCAAGGTGCTTCAAATGCTAGGGACTTTCCCCTCTTCTCTAGAGTTTTGATTTCCCATGGAAGACAGCCATTTAGAGAAGTCACTAGCATGCAGATACATGCTGTCAAACTTTTCTGGCCGCACAGCTAAGGCCACATGTAGGTGTGTGAGTGGACAACATCTAGTACCAAAACTATAGCTGATTTCCATCTAGAGTGACCAGCAAAATATAGACTCTTGCAAGAGAGGTCAGACCCTGCCATCTGGAAGACCAATCACAGATTGATTGGCTTTAGACAGAGGTAACAGGCGGGTACGTAGTATAGCCCCATGGGACCTGCTCTTTCTAAATTTGTGGACAATCGGTTCAGAGAGCTACCCAGATAGTGACAAAAGGGAGCCTGTATCACTGATCCCTGCTTCTCTATCACAGTATATTTTGCCCTTTTAATGGCAAGGAACACTTGGGTATACTAGACTGGTGGGATCAAGGAGAGGAAAGGAAAAAAAAAAAAAAAAAGCCAAGACAGCAGAACATAAGACTAAAAAGAAAACTCGATGAAGGGGAAGAAAGAAGGAACTCAAAAGCAGCCACATCTCAAACTTTTCTTTGAAAGTAACTGTAGACCATTCATATCACATGTCAGCCCTTAATGAGGTAGCATAGCTGACTTGGTCACATTCGTCTTTTTTCCCCCATATCTACTCAGTTCACCTCCACGATGCGCACCTGCCTTCCAGGGCTCCTCCCACTTGTCGCCCTCCCCACCGCGGCCTCCTAAACACAGGCCACCGATCGGATGGCATATTTCAACCCTGGCTTTGATGAAGAGGGTCAGTTTGGCACACAGGTGATTTCCTTGTAGATTAAGAACATTTACTTTCTTCCTGCTGGATCCCTCCCAGAGATACCATCAAACCTCTACCTACGCAATTAGTTTTCACAGGTGGCTGTTTTGCCTCCAGTAAAACTACTTTCTTTCTCCTTCTGCAAGTCAAAGCAGAGCGAATGCACATGAAAACATTTCAGATATGAAATAAACACTTTCAAAAAGGCAACTATGATGCAACGTACCGTTCCTGACTGACCCAAGTCATAGAATGAAGTTCACACACCAGGATCAAAGTTGGGAGGAATCATTTCTGGGAGAAGGGGTAGAAGGAGATTTGGAGGGGATAGAGGGCAGGAGGAGGGGAAAGAAGGTTGGAGATGAGGAGGGGAAGAAAAGCCACAATTTATGCTGGTTCATAATCAAAAGGGGTTTTCCGAGGACTTTTCTCCTTTAGCAAACTCTTCCTGTTGGAAGTCTGTACTCACCATACACAGAACTGAGAGAGGGGGATAAAAAGACGTTCATACACGTGAACGGTAGTGGCTGAGGAGCCGGTTGTGCGTTTGTTGTTGGTTTTGTTCCTGTTGCACCAGGACACTTTCAACATGAAACTACCAAGTTGTGAGATGTTGTTTCTCTGGTCCTTTTTCTAGGAAAAAGCTCCAATTTTTGAGGCAGCCACTTCCAAAGGAAAAAAAAAATTCAATGTCGACATAAATCCCTTGAACTAAACATCTGTTTAAACTGTTTCTAGGTCAAGGGTCTAAAACTGTGAGACGCTAGGGGTGCAGACATGATTTCTTTCCCAAGGCCTCCAAGTGCTGCAGCCTGACACATCCCGCAATATTGTTTAAACATCTGGCCTGCTTCCCCCAAAAGGAAAGGCCTGATAGGGTGGGTTGCTGTGGCTTTTTATTTTAACTCATAACATGATAGTTACTTGTGCAGCCTCTAAATAAACTACTGTTAAACAAGGTTTTGTTTTTCTTTTCCATTAATGTATTATTTAAATGTTTCAATGGCATTCTGAATGGCATAGGGGGGTTTGTTTCACAAAAGCTGCAAACTCAAGGATGATCGTAAAGAAATGGTTGCCATCAGTTCTTCCCTGTGCAGGAAAACTCTTCCAGGATTTTTCTCCCCCATTATTCTCCCTCATTGCTCTGACAAAATAGAGCAGATACCCTGATTTTAAGTCAATTTCTATACCTGTATTTGTATATGGAAAAAAGACTTTAAAATATTAAAACATAAACTCATTCCAAAAAGGTGGGGGGTAAAGAGAGAAGAGGGATGCAGCTTCCCTTGTGGCCTGGCTCAAACTCCTGATATATATGGAATTCAGCACCGGTGACATCAAAGGGAGCTGAGTGGCCATTCACAGGTTTGCCACCTAGATTCCTCATATTACAGCTCAAAGAATTTGCCTTATGTATTCGTTATGGAGAACAATTATGGATCTCAGTGATTAAAGAGCTCAGGGAAAGCAAGAGGGAAAGTGAGCCCCAGACAAATGGAGCAGCACATTCAGTGAAAGTGAAAGTGAAAGTGAACGGTGCAAATACGAAGCCCAAATACCAGAGTTTGTGCTCAGGCTCTGGCAGCTACTCATCCCCCAGCCCCTAGAAACTAGTATTGCTACTGTGTCATGTTTCTGCCCCTAAAACATGCTGGAGGTAAAAAGGCAATCCTAGAAAACTCCCAGTTCAGTGAGAAAGAGTGATTTTGCTGATGCAGGGCAGAACAATAGTCCATGGCTGTCAAGTATCATAAAGGGATTAGAGCTGTGTTTTGATTTATTTTAATGTACAAAGGAAGAAGGGAGACAAACTTCAGAGGGTTTGCCTCTGGCCCAGACTTCCGGCCTTAGGGAAACAAATTTCCCAGTGAACATTACAGAAATATAGAAATGCTCCTTTAAAAGCGACCAAAAAAAAAAAAAAAAAAAAAAAAAAAAATATATATATATATATATATATATATATATATACACCTTTCTACTAAGACTAGATATATGTTATATTACAAAAAGTCAAATGCTTTTTTCCTCCCTCTCTGCTACTAGGGGAGGTGGTCCATCACACACCACTGCCCAGTCAACAGCCATTCTTATATCCAGGGAAGATTATTTCTATACTTAGGTCACTTTTTCAAAATTCAAAAGTATATGTCTGGGCTTCCCTGGTGGCACAGTGGTTGAGATTCCGCCTGCCGATGCAGGGGACAAGGGTTCGTGCCCCGGTCCGGGAAGATCCCACATGCCGCGGAACGGCTGGGCCCGTGAGCCGTGGCCGCTGAGCCTGCGTGTCCGGAGCCTGTGCTCCGCAACGGGAGAGGCCACAGCAGTGAGAGGCCTGTGTACCGCACACACACACAAAAAAAAGTATATGTGTAATAATAATGTTTTTAGGAATAAAGAAAGTAACTACAAGAGGTTAAATAACTTTCAAAATAGAGGAACCCCTAATGTCTGTGTACCTAGGAGCATTTAGGTGAGAAAAACACATTTTACGATGGTTTCTCAGGAAAATAAAAATAATCAGCGATGAGTTTTTATGTGTCTCAGGATTATCCAGTGTATAAGACGACAAATATTTTCATCAATTATTCAAAGGCTCTGTTCTGCTGTCTTCTGCTACAACACTATAGAGATACTCTTTCCTGACTATGTCTTATTTTCGACAGACAGTATTTCTAGGAAATGGAGAAGAAAAGAATTTCAAACAGTCCTGAAAATATGAATTTTTAAATTCCAATCACAGGTTGTTAGAGCCAATAAGAAACTTGAAAGGAAATCTGGGCTACCCCCCCACCTAAGGCAAAGTCACACCTAGAGCAACCTAAGCAGATAATCATCTAATCTAATTTAAAAATAAATCAGGTTCCATAAATTCCCTCCCTAACGCATTCCTGTGCCTAACACCCTTCTACTCACGAAATTCCTTTTCAAGTTACAGCCTAAGCACATTCAGTCACCATCAAGTGAATAAGAAGACAGATTTAGTGGATAACATGAGAAACTCTGTAAGATCAGCCATAAAAATTACTGGATCAGAACTGATTTATTTTGGCTAGGTATATGTGGGCCATCACAACAAAGTCCTTTGGATCAGGATTCAGCGCAAAGGCAGATGCTTCCCACTGTGGATTGGAGATTATATCATATTTGCAACTAGGAATATCTATCTATCTATCTACAAACCACAAATAGTACCCAGCTATGAGGGAGGTATTATGGACTTAATATTTGTGTACACACCTTCCCTAAATTCATATGTTGAAGCCCCAAACCCCAGTGTGACTATGTTTGGAGACAAGGTCTTTACGGAGGTAATTAAGCTTAAACAAGGTCACAAGGGTGGGGCCCTGATCCAAGAGGATTAGTGCCCTTATAAGAAGAGACACCAGAGATCTTTCTTGCTCTCTCTCTGCCCTGTGAGGACACCATGAGAAAGCAGTCACCTACAAGCCATGAAAAGAGGCCTCAGAATGAAAAATAACTTGCTGACACCTTGAACTTAGACATCTTGGCCTCTAGATCTGTGAGAAATAAATGTGTGTTGCTCATTCACACACATTTGGTAATGGCAGCCAAGGTGACTGAGACAGGAGGCATATCATGAACACCCTTATGTTGATGACATGTCCCTCTCTTTAGACACTCATTTGTCTTCCCTGACATCTCTGAGACAGAATTCCTCTCCCAGTTAGGATGACTCCTTCTAGTTTATTTCATTCATTTACCAAATGTGTATCGAGCACCAGCTATGTAGCAGGCATTGAGCTCCGTGTGAGATACCTTTGTGAATGAGTTTACAGGGCAGTGGGGAGAAAAAGAACGAATGAAGCAATTCTAATACTATGTGATAAGTCCTATGACAGGGAAGTACAAAGTGCTGTAAGAGCCCAAAGGAGAAGCTACCATCTCAGACAAGGGGGATCGACTTACTACAGTACAAAATGTTTCAGATGGGCCCTGAAGGATGAATGAGAACTAGTCAGCAAAAGGTTGGGGAATGGGGGTTTTGGTCTGATGACAGTGTACATACATGCTGTGGGCTGGGAGATGTGGGTTCCTCTCCCTTAGTCACTCACTGTAGACCTCCCTCAGGGGTCCATCTGCAGCCCTCAGATCTTCTCTAGAAGCAGTCTCTCCCTTAATAGCTCCGTTTACTTCCAAGTCTTCAATTATATTCAAATCTGAATTCCTAACCAGAACCCTCCTCTTGTGCTCTAGCACTATTTTTATTTTATTTTATTTTATTTATTTATTAATTTATTTATTTTTGCGGTACACGGGCCTCTCACTGTTGTGACCTCTCCCGTTGCGGAGCACAGGCTCCGGTCGCGCAGGCTCAGCGGCCATGGCTCACGGGCCAGCCGCTCCACGGCATGTGGGATCTTCCTGGACCGGGGCATGAACCCGTGTCCCCTGCATCGGCAGGCGGACTCTCAATCACTGCGCCACCAGGGAAGCCCTCTAGCACTATTTTTAATTGACTGATCATCATTTCAGCAGGGCAGGTGACCAATAGCTTGTCTAAAATCTAAGTCTTTATCCCTTCCTCAGATCTGCTGTTCCTCTTGGATTGCCCATGTTTGCAAATAGCCCCAGGCTTCTCCCAGTAGTGTAGCCATCTTCTCCTCCTCCTCCCCCCTTACCCTCCATGTCCATCCATCACCGTGCTCCCTTTCCTCAATATCTCCAGAATGTGCAGTCAGGTCCCAAGCATCAGATTTGAAGACTAAACTATATTGATTTATTATTACAAATAATGACTTGACACTTCACTTAATCAAAAGCTGCAAAAATCCATGAATGAAAACACAAAATCCAAGACATAAAGACAGACAGGAAGTGGAAGTTGCTATCATAGAATCCAAACAGAGATAAACAGACAAATGAACACAAATTTTGAGCTCTGAGCTTTCTATCATACAGGGAAAAGAAGATGATGAGACTGACTACACAATTCCCATCACAGGATGAAAAGAGGCATGCCAAGAAATCTGTTGCTTGGAAGGGATTTCTCAGAGACATAGAATACTAGGGCGTTGAACAAGGGAAACAGAACAACGTAATAGGAAAAAGCAGGTTTTGTAAAATAAGCAAAGATCTTCTACATATGGATCTTTTACATATAAAATATTTCTTAAATATTTCATTTACAGTGAAGCCACCTGAAGTTAAATCATGATTCTGCAAATTCAGTCTACACAGGAGTACAGTGAAATGTTTCTTATAGAGAGCTCTCTAACAATCATGAAAGCCTCACCTGTCCCTGAGACCATCTCTGTAAGTGCAAATGCCTCGAAGGGATTTTTAACCAAAGCTATGTTTGTAACCGAGGTCACAAATTAGTACCAAACATACTAGGATACTAGACTACTTCTCATCTTTTCCTATTTCATTTCCTCAGCAAAGCTTTCCCAGAGGACCTTATCTAACAAAGACGCCTCCCACACCCCAGTTTAATCTATATACTGACATCGTATCATTCTCCTTGTTTCCTCAAAGCAGTTACCACAATCTGAAATGACTTGTTTATTAACTTGTTGATTTGACCTGATCATTCTTCCCCAACAGAAGGTAAGCTCCCTGAGGGCAGAATTCATGTTTGTCTTGTTCAAAATTATATCCACAGCCCTTAGAAGTACCACTGGTTTGTAGGAGGTGCGCAATTAAAACTTTTTAAATTACTGAAATGAATAAGGATGTAGTCTATGCTTTCTGTTTTAAATCTTTGTATGCTATACCCCGTACATATGGAAAAGACAAAGATAATATTTTATATGAAAATTTTAAAGCTTGGCTTAAAAGGTCCTCTTCCCCGACTCCATTTTCTCCCTTCTCCAATCCATCTTCCATTTTGCTGTCAGAGTTGCCATCTATAAGACAATCTAATTATAACTGCTCCAAGATTTGTGAAGAGCTACCCACTGGCAACTCTTCATAGTGGCAACTGAAGCCCTCAGCAACCCGAGTCTTTAAGCCTAGTCTTCTACAAGTCTCTTCACTCTTCCCACACAAGCGAAATCTACTCACTGTCCCCCTGGTCATGCATGGCCCACAATCACCAACATGCCCATACCCATCTCCAATGACTTACCTTTCCTTGTGCTAATCCCAGCATCCAGGAGCCCCACTCCTCACATTCCTGTCTGAGGAAACTGTACTCATCTTTCTAGTTCATTTCTTAAGGCACAAGAGCCTTCTCTGGATTCTTGTGAATTACTAAGTCCCTCCTCTCTTCTCCAATAGTACTCTTTACCTGTCTGTATGGCACTGTCCACCACCTGTTCTATACGATTTAGGTGGTTAGTTTTATGCTTCTGTTTCCATAACTAGATTAGATTATGAACTCCCTGAGGACAAGGACCAACAACGCTTCATTGATCTTCATAGTTCCCCAATCTTTAGCACACTGCTAGGCATATAGGAGGCACTCAACAAATGTTCATTGAACTTAACATCTGCATAATTAGAACAACTCAAGAGGCATTAATGGTGACTGCTCTGGATTTCAGTTTTACACAATTGAAGGCCTGGGTGTAGCACCACCATTTACTAGATTAGCTGATGGATTTCAATTTTGAACAGTTGAAGGCCTAGGCGTAGGGAAACCATTTACTGTATTAGAAGCGTATGAATGTCTACTTTACTAGCTTACAGTATCATATTAGTAACAGTTGCATGTAGTTCTGTTGCAGAAAAATTATTTATGTTCCAGTATACAAATACGCAGTTTTTCCTAATGATGACTCATGTTACAAGGTGCTCTACTATATTAAAAACATTTTTAGAGACTCCGTCCGTAGACCGAACTTTTACTTTTTAATCTGACATCACATAGCACACTGTATCTCATTCTGTGCAGATTTAAAATGATTCAGGGACTTTTTCAGCCGCATTTGCTGATAAACAGACAAAATTTTCAAATTCGGCATCAAATGTAGAACTAGTTTTTTTCCCTCTCTTTTTTAAGATTACAGAATTCTGAAAACCTTATATTTGAAGGAGTTTAATAACTCTAAGTACTTGGTTGAGAACTAAAAAACTGTGCCATTGCTTTCAGTACTACTCCCCCACCAAGATGAGGTCTGCCAAATTACAACATCATTTCCAAAAGTACTAACAATCAACAGAGAGGGCAATGAATGAATTCGCCCATATGCATCTGTCAGGCTATTGAGCGATAAAGCATACAGGCTGAGAGAATGGTATTGAGACATATGTGTTCTTACCATCTGCACATGGTGCAGCAATGCATTTCACACATACGACACACCTGAAGCCTAATTTTGCATATGAAGAAGAAAAGCCTTCATGCCAACTCTCAGCACAGCTCACGTCGTATCAGTTTCACAACTGGTGGCTTTGTGTCACTTTATGTTCCATGTGCCCGTATGTCCAAAATATTTTTCCTTGTGACAAATGATTGAGACATAGAATCAGGTATTTTTTTTAATCAGAGAGGATACTGGCTTTAATCTTACGCTAATAAAATCTCAGTCACACTAAAACAGAGTATTTGGGAACAGACTTGTTTGCCTTCTCAGAGCTAGTTAATTTTTACTTTAATCATACCTCAGAAGACTAAAGAAAGGAAAGGAAACTGAACTGCATAAAAAAACAAAGTGGCAAGCTATGTATATTAATTTTACATTAGATATTTTGGAAGGGCAATGCATTATTTATACAGGTGTTACCTGACCTCTGTCCAGGGAGTTATTCATTTTAACCTATTAATAAGCACACTATAAACAACAATGAAAGTTACGTGACCTTACACAGCTGCCTCCAGCCACTGTACTTCCATCGTTAAGGAAACTGTTAGATGACCCTGTTGTCAGAACACACTAAATCTGTCTGAATAAGGGAAAACAAGACTTTTTCTCCAAAGGATAAAGCAAAAATCCTGGGCAGAATTGCCGCTCCCACTGTACAGTCACCCTTGTTATTTATCATTTATTATTTACCTATGTTTTTCGTATAAGCATTACAGGAAGCTTTTATGCTGCTTGTGGCACATAATCAGTTGCTTATTGCCAAGGGAAAGACTTTTTCCCCAGAAAGACAATCTGTGCACACACTAATTTGAAAGACAGGATAGGAGCTGCAAGTGTTTTAATAGCCCATTATCAAAAATTATCCCTTGGCTATAAAATCCCCAGACCATTGGCTTGAGATCAGCTCAAAGAAAAATGAGATTACAGAATTTAATCTAGTGAAGGGGAGTGAGAGATGAGTTTTAAAAAGCCTTAGATCACCAAAAAAAAAAAAAAAAAAAAGAGAAAAAAAGAGCAGACAGAACCGAGATCAGCTTAGATTAAACCTTCCACATGTTTACCTCATACAAATCTGACACGTTCCAAGATTGATTTTAATTTTTAAAAGTATGCTGTTACTTTGCAACATTTTAATAAAGAGTGGGGAAGGTTCAGAAAAAAATTATATGGTGAGGTGACAGGAAACAAAACAGCATTTTGTCTTAAATTTGCACAATCTAATTTATAGCAATAAAGCAGAACCTATGAGTTCTGGTAAATGTCAGGGCTGTCATGTCCATTACATATGTGGGTAGGTATGAAGCAGAGTCTCCGTAGGCCCTTCAAAAATTGCACACAGCCGCACTAATGCAAACCAGAAGTCTCAGACTGCTGGGTGAACACTCGGATTCATTCCCATGTGGATATTTAGAGAGGGTGCCCTCCAACCCCACCCCGTCCTCATTTATGTACATTTCAAGAGACCAACGGGAGGCCATAACCATGGAGGTAGCTCGTGAGAAGACAACTCCCACCCCAACAAAATCTGGCCCAACCCCTGTAAAGCAAGCAAGAGTCCTGTAGGACCTCCCTCTCCCCCTCTCCAACCTCTGCTCTCTTACATCTCCTCCCCCTTCTCCTCCCCCCTCCCCTCCCCGCAAGCATCTGCCTTGCCCAATCTCGCCTGGGCCAGCTCCAATAACAACATCTGCTTGGCAGCTTTTCAAGCCCACGGATAGTTATCTAACTGAGGCTTTTGTGCTGTACTGTTTATTCTATGTGAAGAAATGCCTCCTTAGTTGAAAGAGTACTTTAGAAAAACTGTGCAGCTATTAGCAAGTGAAGCACAAGGCTAATAACCCCCACCTGCTCATCAAATTAATTATGACATCTGAGTCATTATAACTCAGAAAGAAAACACGACTGCAGATTTGTCACATGTAGGAATAAACATGTATTAGGACCAGAAAAAAAAAAAAATCAGACCAAGAGACTCAGCTGGACAAAACACATGCTTCCACCTTGCAGAAACTGGAAATATGGATCCTATCTTCCCAAGTGAACGGATGAAGAAGGATGAGTGGTTGGCCAGACAGCCACACTCATGTTAAATGAAGCAACATGAGATAAAGTCAGGGAACATGGAACCTCAAGGAGAACACTTCAGGAGTCAATAATTTCTTTAAACAAACCAAAACACAATACAAAGCCATCCCACCAAAGAAACTATGCTGTTCAAAATGAATGTGACCCCCTGTCACTTGTTCCATCTTAAGTATACTCGCAAGGACCCAGGAGAGAGAATTCTTTCCTCTAGGTACAGAAGGATATTTTAGCAATGCTAATAACAGTCTAGGAAGAAAATACTTTCAAGATGAAAATAAAAGCTTGTCATGAAGTTATTTAGCATTTCCTAGTTTTATGAGTGCATGGAACTGGCATTGTCAAAAGGCAAATTCTGTTCAGTAGCCATAAAAAATATTAAAATTTAAAGTCAGGCATTTAACATCATATCTCATAGTCAAGAGTGTTTTGCTAATATTTCATAGTATTGAAAGTGGCAAGTTTTCAGTGTATTTTTTCAATAAACTTAAAATAGCTAGCAATCTCTTTCTTATTTGTTCTATATATTTCTGGCATTTGCAATGATAACATACCTTTTAAAATATCTTATCCCCAAATTTTGAATGTTTTTAATCATGATTTAGAATATAAGTAAATTTTAACAAAAGTAAAATTGTTTCAAATAGAACATGATTTAATAGATGATGACCCAACCAATACAGCCATGGCATAGTCTTTGTCATTATTTCAAAAGAAATAAAATTCTGAAAAAACATTTGCATGAAGCACAATAAAAAGCACTCCCACTTAAATACTGGCAACTATAAATGTAAAGCCTTTTCACCTTTCTGCGGTATCTTTGCTACTGAAAGAACTTTTTTTACATTTTTGGAGTCCTTGCGCTGCCTATCAGAAAACACGAATCCTTCTTTAAAAGCATATTACTATTTTGCTAAATGATATCAGCCTACTACATTTTACAGTCTACCTCTAGGAAAGTCATCCCATTATAGCAACAGCTATAACCAGTTCTGGCAAATAAAGTTCTTTTCATTCTGTTTTATAAGAAGCAAAACCCACAGAAGAGTTCATTTTAACACAGAACACATTAAATTTATAAATCCTTTGAGGTTTAATATAAAATGAAAGCAAGTCTCATGAAGCAATACAATTCGTTTTCTTCTCTCTCTCTCTCAGTAAAACAATTTTGTATCAGAGTCCAGCGCTGAGTTGATTTATGTAAATGTGTTACTTAACCTCAACTTAAGATATAAATCCAGAGCAAACATAACAATGGCAATCCTGACACTCTACTTTGCCAAATCAGAAGATTTAGTCAGCCTAGACTAAAAATGAATTAAGATTATATGGAGAGTGTCAGTCCTAAGTCAAGAAAACATGCACAGCCAGAGCAGGCCAGGGAGCTCACTCATTAAGTAATCAGCAATGCTACAGAGCAGTTGCATGTCTGGGAAAACACGTTCCGAGTTTTAAACTCCGCAGCAAATCAAGGCACTCTTTTTGAATGGGTGCATTTTCTGTTTCTTTCCACATCATCAATCCTGAAAAGAACCTCAGCTCTCTGTTTATTATCCGCATAACTGTACACATGCTGAGCTGAAATAGGACTTGCGTCCTTAAAGGTAACATGGGCCAGTGCCCCAGGTGGAGATGGACTCAGGGCTAGGAAGAGTTAATGCCTCCCTCCTGAAAATAATCTCCAAGTTGCTTTTTAACAACTGCTTCCCACAATTATCAAATTCCTTTACCATGACAGGTAACAGCTACATATCCCAAAGAAGTATGATTGTGGACTCTCCAGCAGCAGATCTATCTGTGTCTCCTGAGACACACACACACACACACACACACACACACACACACACACACACAAAAGTCACAGCCATGCTGGTCAGGCATGCTGTACAGAAGTCTGTCTGGCCAGGCCTGAAAAGTCAATACATTATTTTGTGAAAAATATCCTTAGCAAGTATCAGTATTTGTTGTCGGTTGGCCTCTGCAAATTCTAAAGGCACACCAGAAAGAGGGCTACAGAAACCCCAGCGGTTCCCAGATCATACACAGTACAGGGATTCTCGTAGCCACTTAATCTCAGCACGCACCTCCACCCCTACTTCCTTCCCAATGGTATGTGGTCTTGAAAACACAAATGTTCACGTTTCCTGAAGCTAAGCTGCAAAGGAAAAGTCCCCTCCCAAGAGGCTGAGCTGTAGGCCCTTAGTGCCCCTGAAATTGTTCACTCCAGTACAACATGATGTGACACTCACCACAATTAGCCACAGGGAAACAGTCTTTTTTTCACCTCTGATGTCATATAATAGATAAATCCATGATTTGAGATTGTATCAGTGAGCCATGTTATCTACAAACAAAGTATTTTAGGAAGAGTTTAAGAGGGCCACATTCTTGCAAGGCTAATAACTTAAAGTGTCTAAGGGGCTGGGGTTCCTCTAAATCTCATCTTGAGATACTCTTGGTTGAGGGGTAGAAAATGATAGGTGCAAATGATTTTTCAGAAATTAGACATTCTCACTGGTAGTTCTTCATTCTACGTAATCCTTTCTTCTCTCATTCTCTACCCCTTCTCTGGCTGGCATTTTTCTTCCCTGTGTGCATACACACGCGCGTGCACACACACACACACACACACACACACACACACACACACACAGGAAGACAGCCATTAATATTAAGAACAGTCTTCTGTAATGTTTTTCAGAATTTCTCAGGGGCTTAGGAGGGCTGCAGCCTTGCCAAAATTACAAGCTTTCCTCTAGTCAGAAGGGATGTCTTTTCAAAGCCCAGCCCTCATTTTTCAGTCTGATGTAAGTAAATTTACCTCTGTGTGCTGAGCTGAGCAGCTTTTCTTTGTCGTTTTTGTTTTTCTAATAGCTGCTGCTCTGGCAGAGCTATTCATTTCAAAGGGAAGTTAGAAGCATTCTTCACTCTTCCCCTTTTAGATTATTTGCAGTTACTGACTCTTCTGAAATCTTAGATTGGAACAGAAACCTAAAGCATAGCACCATTTGAATGCAGCAAATCACCAGCATTCCTGGGATCACATTTCTCTAGAACAAGTATTCAACATGAGGCATAAGAATTAAGTCTAAATAGGTTAAAATTCACAAAAGAAACAGGGAGCAGTATCTGTTTTAAACAATGGTTCTCCTCCGTTCTGATAGCATGTTGAAGGATAATCATCTTTTGGAAACATCGTTGAAGCACCCCACGAGAGGTGGCAGAGTTATGTTTGTTTTTTAGCAAAATTAACTGATTTCTTGAGAGAATCAAGTCAGCTGCACAGAGACAGTTAACTTTTGGAAACACTGTTTAGGCAACCGGTAAGAGACAGTGAAGTTCTGTTTTTCAGTTGATTTATTTCAAGAAAAAGTCAAATCAACAGTCCCAGACCACTAATCTGATAAAATCTCTGATAAAATCCAGTGCATGAACCATCGCTTAAAGTTCTTAATCTGTCCCTGCCTCAGTCTATCCAATGGACCTTAGTTCACAAGGGTGGACAACACTTTTGGTCCTTTTGCTGAGGGTTTACATGGGCTGGGCCAAGATGGCCTCCCCCTCCCTAAATGCACCGAGGTCTGTAAATTCTCCATCTGTGTCACATATTTACATGAGTAATCCAGAGTGCATTACCTTTCTGGTTACCTCATGTTAGCTTCTTTGTCAATCAGCATGCACCTCCTTTAATGAACACACTTGGGTTAACGATGGTTTTAGGGTCTTCGTAATTGTCAATCTCGAAGTCACAGTAAGAGATAACAGAAAAGGGATATCAGTGCCCTTGGAGTGAACAGTGAGGACAACATACATGGAGCCCTGGTGGGGGGACCCTGCCAGGCCAGAAAGACTCTCATGACTATCTCCTGAGTCATCCTATTCACCAGCATTGCCTCGAAGAATAACGAACATGTATGTAAGTGAAAACCCTTTTACACACTGGGGATTAAGGCCTCAGCAACTTTATTTCCTCGTTGTGCACATTTATCTGAAAGGTCATGAGTATGGAACTCTCCACCATTGCATGCTAAGAAACTGATGCAAAACTAAGCCTGCAGGAAAGGGGAAAGACGCTACCTTCCTGGGGCAATTTTCAAACGTCACTACAAATAGATAAAGCAGGGAGAACGAACTCCTTCTTCCCCTCCTTTCCCCATGCCCCCCCTTTCTTTTGTTTTTTACTTTTGCGTGAATTCAGTCACCTTAATCTAATTCTATTATGCTTAATGAAGCCAAAAGACTAAAAGTTGTTGATGTTCAAACCCCTACCAGTATACCACAAACTTCCTTGAAACTAGGAAGAAAAGAAAAGAACTCATACTGAGAGAAGACCCTCAACCCTATACAATAGCTCAACCTATTACCAATTTGCATCTGTAATGTGAGAAGATGCTTACAAAGAATTACATGGTCAGGTACTTCATATTCATTTTCTGTTGTTTTTTTAATTAAGCCCCAAAGTTCTAGATTTACCATACTCAACTTTTGAGTATGAGATGGAGAGCCCAGCACTGATATTCTTTGGACTTGAGCCATTTAAAATGTAATAGAAAAAACAGTTGGGGAAGGATCCCATACTTAAGCCCAGCTCTCCACTACCTGTTGGGTGACGACTTAATGGTTCTCAGCTGTAGAATGGGGACACTATCTATCTCACCCAATTGAGATAAATATTAAATAAGATACTGTAAATAAAGGACAGAAGTGTAAATAATTTATAAAGTATACTTTAAGCCCTTAATAAGGAAATACATTAACATAATCCACATGCAATTACCTTCACAGCAGTATGGCTTGCAATTCAAGGGATAAAAGGAGATGAATGACTGAAAGGGATGGATCTGAGAAGGCTGAGAGGTAGTGTCCAGGGCATAATTTGTGGAGTCAGACAGGCTTCAGATTAATCCTGCCTTTGCCACCTCCTAGCTGTGTGACTTTGGGAAGCTTATTTTAAACTCTTTGGACTCTCATTTCCTCTTCTTTAAATGAGGAATAATAATGTCTATCTTGTAAAAGAAGCTGGGATGTTTAAATAAAATACTACACATAACAGCCCCTGACTTTAAAAAATAATATTCATGCAAGGGGAAGTGGACCACACCAAAAATTTCTTATGGACTGTTTGTCTTCCACATCTGTCTTGTTAATGCAACTTCATGTAGTTACCTTCTAAATATCTTCAAGTATTCTGGATTAAATTCAGATTATGTGCTTTTAAAAAGTGTATCTTTCCTATATCAAGCAGAAACGTGGCAAAGGAAAAATACTTCTGTAAAAGAATAAAGTATCAACTTAGGAAATTTCTTTATGGTGCTATGAAGAATTTGTTTTCTTATAATGAGTTACTATTTGTGACCCGTCTGTAAAAAATAAAACCTCAAAACACATTTTAAAACAAATAGGATATTTTAACCTTCCTAAAGGATAAACCGTTTTATATGTTGTGTTTTGGGGAGCTTTTTTAAGTAATACGTTTGTACTTAACCTGAAAGGAAAATAGAAAGTAACTACCCAATAATCAGCTATATTTTTTGCTGTCTACGATTCAGGATTTTGAAACAAAGTCCTCAAACCCCTCCCCTGAAACAAGTATAATACATATGGTTTGCTAGCATAACTTATTTTAAGCATCTTTGGGCAATATGGATGTATGCGCACGCTCACACACACGTGCACACACGCAGACACACACACACTAAAATTTTTGAATCAATAAGTCATTTGGAAGAATCTCCAGAAGTGTGCCGAGGCATGTTTTTGGTGTTTTGCCAAATTATGTGCTTCTGTTTGTGGCTTTCAAATATGGATTAGACAGACGCACAAGCATGCACTGCTTGGCAAGTGGCAACAATGGTCTAGTCTGAATTTAGTAATATAAGCTTCTCATTAGTCCTCTTAGGTGAAAGAAAGAATTAACAACAACTTGTTTGAGCTCTACCTTTATATCTCTTTGTCCTCCATTCTTGTTCACTTGCCATAGATTAGAAGCCAAAGGAATTTCAGATGTCCTCTGCAGATAGACCTAAAGCAAGGGCTTCAAACAGGGGTTCAAATGTCGAGTACATTTAAACTGGAACCTGAACTTTTGTTCATTGTTAGCCTAAAGCTATAACTCTGCTTTTTCAAATTCCCCACTGTACTTGAACATCCAATGTGCCCTCTTTCTTTTCTGACAAAGAAACAAAGACAGAAATTACCTAAAGAGATAAAAGGTCACTTGAGATTTCTGTTTCTCATGTCTTCAAATTATCATACACAAAAGTAGACTTCTACATGACGAAGGGCTCACAAAGATGTGCCTGTCTCTATGATGGTTTCTGGGAGAAGCTGTGTCCTTAATGCCCTATTTACACCACAGTCACTCCAAACTTCAGAGTCAGCTTCTCAAGACGATGGACTTCGGTGCTAAATTCAGAAACATTTCCAAAGCAAAGCGAATCCCAAATTCTGTCACAACCATCCTCATGACAGTATGTCTTTCTAACCACGACCAATAATCATTAGGATCGTTGGCCCTCCTCCGGATCACCTTAGAGAACACCAAGGGACGTTCAATTGATTTGTAGTATTTGACGTTTTCTTCTGTTTGTGCCTAAGAATAATCCTGATATCTAATAGAAAAGTTCACAGGAACCAAGAGGTAAAAAAGATTAAATGCTGACAGTGGCCCATTGTTAACTGAGTCCCCCGTGTGAAGCTACAGAAAGATTAGTTTATACAGCTGCTGCTCTTTGTCATGACACTGCTAACAAGAAAAATGTGTTCAATCCAAGTCTTACTTGGGACCCTCTAAACCTGGACAGTTCAACGGTCTGAAACATACGTGGAAATCAACAAACAACACTAGGGAGAAGGAAGACCAGTGTATCCCCTCTGGTTGTCTCAGAGGCCAAGGAAAGAAGAGATGTGAGCCTCTGTGTGAGCACAGCCTAGAACATTCAGATTTGGGGTTTAGAGAACAAAACATGTAAAACAAAGGTGAGCTGGGGATTGGGGCAGGACCCTGTAAGGAGCATTACTATGGTGTAATGTTGGGACTGCGCAGTAGGGAATTTAGACCTTTAAGCTCAGCGTGATTCATAAATGGTGACTTTCTCTGGAGAAAGTGAAAAACTAGGACTCAAAGAAAATATCTCCAGTCAGGGAATGAGACGAAAACCATGTCCTGTGTCCCTTACACTTTCCAGCAGAAGTCTGCTCTGCCTATCAACTATAGGCACACTGAGAAAAAAAATGTGTTAATCAACTTTAGATTTTCAGTAAAACATCTAAGAGAGGCTAAAAATGCAAAACAGGCTCGATACAAAAACATTATCTGTAATACGTATTAATCAAGGTATCAAGAATAAGTCAAAGTTCATAGTCTCAGGAATTTTTCACTTTAGTGCATTAAGAGAGGGTAGACAACAAAAATATATACATCTATATATATTTACACACACACACACACATATATGAGGGGAGAGCGCCCAATTCAGTTCACAAAGCCCTTCCATACACGTTATCAAAATGTATCCTCTGAATGACTGTTAACCCTAGCACCATTTTACAGATGGTGAAACTGAAGCTTAAGTATCAGTAACATAATGGAACCAAAAAGGGAAGCCAGGTCTCCCACCACAGCTCTTACTTCTATATTAATAGGAGGATATTATGTCTACCGATCCCCATGAATGAAAAAAGTGTATCAGGCCTGAAAACTGTGAATACTATTTTCAACACTAATAAATATATTCTCAAAGTTGTATCCCCTTTCCATTACCTTCCACACAAACATTTTACCTAAGACTTCACTGCTAAGCTTGAGAGCTTACTGAAAACCCAAATATAGGGAAGTTGAGGCTAACAGCGATCAGACTGTTTCCATAGAAATGGCAGGTCAAAGGGCTTCAAGGACACTTCAGGGAAAGAGTTCTGAGGCAGGAGGAATTGAAATACCATACTTCAGCGAACAAAACATAAATCTAGCTTGAGGTAAGTTGCTCATCTACAGCTCAATGAACCTTAGACGTTTTCCTGGATGAATATTTATGGGCCATACCATGTGTGGCTTCTAATCTGAAGTTGCTCCTTCTACACACTCCTTTCTCACTCTTCCTCTCCAGTTCATTATCCTATTAGGAGCTGGCTGAGGAGGCCATCTTGAGACTCATGGAAAATACAATTACCATTAAGCTCCCGACTGCAAACAATGGTCTTATAAAAATAATGCAAACTCAAGAGGTGAGAATGGAGTTAGATTCCTTTTGCATATTCTTCATCTAAAACCATCCTCCCGCCCCCACATCTTTGGTGCATTTGACTAAAGCATCAAAATACACTTTCAACATAAGTAGCAGAATTGCTTTGCGATCAGCTGAAGTGCCCATTCCAACCCTATTAACTTGATCCAAGATGGTACTTCAAAACGACACACTTTGGAAATGACAGGTAGAATCCAGTATCCTATTTCTGAGGAAGAGAAATTAATCTTGAGTCCTATATATCTAGTTTAGTACAAAGTCTGCTAAAGAGGTTATTCCTACCCTGGATTAGCTTCACTAAGCCAGCTTAAGATCTGATCTAAAATAATAGATTAACAAAATTGCCTATGTCCAAATCCTGATTCCACCACTTACTTGTTCTGTGACCTTGGACAGCTGGTTTAACCTTTCTGTTCCTTGGTTTCCTTACAGGTAAAAAGAAGATAATAACAGAGCTTGCCTCACAGGCTTGATGTAAGAAACAGTTGACTATGTGTGTGTGCATACGTGCATTCAACACATAAACCCACACACACACTCACAGACTCAAGTGTTTAAAAAGAATGCTGGTATCTACTCACTCCATCAAATCTTTACTCAGATGTTGCCTCCTCAGTAAGACCTATCCCCACCAATTTTAGCAATTCAATCTTCCCTACCCTTGTACCCCCATTTTATCCATTTTAAAACTAGATGCGAGTATTTCCCACAAGATCAATGCTCCTACGTTCAGTATTCAATTTACAAGAGTAACATGCCTTAAGAAAATGAGGCATCTCATTGGCAGTTCATAAAGAATTCCATTCCTCCATCAGCCAGTGTTAGAAAAGGTAGGACCCAGAAGACAGCTCGGGGTGGGCACATAGGTGGGGTCTGTGGTTCCTTGGAGGATGCATCTCTTTTGTGACCGATGGAACACTCTCCTCAGTAAATAGCAAAACAAAAACAAAGTAACTCGAGATATGGAGAAGGCCCGGAAGGGTTACAGACCCAACTGACAACAGTGGTTTCCTCAGAGGATGAGCAGAAATAGACCAGGAGGAATTTTAGCTTTATTTATTGCAGCTTTTACAATGAGAAACTATTTACGTATCACTGTGTAACTGAAAAATGATATTTAAAAGCCTGGATATAGTGCTACCCAAAGTCCTACTCTGAAATTTGTGACATTGAAAGAAGTCTGATATTTCTCAGTGAACACTGCAATAAAAGTGAGTTGCAGCACTTATGTAAGGGAAAAAAAAAAAAAGAAGAGTCAAATATCGTATGAAGCCCCTGTAAGTCTTTATGGTATTCATGTAAACTCTGTATGTTTTTTTGGTAAATATTCATTTATTCATTCTAACTTTTCCTCTGTGCACCTGTTTTCTCTATCCAGTACCAAAATACATGCACACGAAGCCTCAAAACTGTGCACTGTTAGGCCAAATATCTTAAATACCTACAGACTACTAAAGGAAAAGCAAATATTTTATTGTTCCACAAGCATACTGACACGCACTTAAAGCGAAAGACAAAAAAATGTAAGGGTGCCTGAGAGTTTATTTATGTTTGAATAGAATTTTCTGCTATAATATTTCTGATGTTCATTTCATATCATATAAGACCCACAGCTGAACACACCCGTAAGTGTGTTCACTTGACCCATAAGTGAATACACACAGTTAAAAGAATGATTTTCTATAAATTAATCTCTAGTTCTATGGTTCAATACCAAATATGCTTCACATTTATGGTGGTTCCCTTTCAATCACCTCTTCCAAACTATGGACTCAAATCAGTACTATTTCGCAAGCAAAAATTCTCTTTTGTATTTTACATCGTGGAGGCCATTAAAAATATAAAAAGGTTTTCTTATAGCAATTTTTCTGGAGATTTATTAGACTGCAATACCTCACACGCAAAATAAATTAGTGATCCATAAATTGCATTGCTTCTTCTTTGCTGCAATACGTAAGGTGAGCCAAAATGGGAAATTACATATATTTTTCTAGATGAATCCTGTCAAATAATCATGAGAACAGCAACAAAAACAAAACAAAAACAAAAATCTGCATTGCAGTTGCTAACTTGAACCATGCCAATGAACATTCAAAAGATTAATCAAAGGCTTGACAGTTGTTAACAGTTCACCATGGTTCCCACAATTACCCAATTAAACATATAATGCAAATAGTAGAAGTCTTATGGGTTCCATAGAGCATGAATATCAGGCTGCTTCAGAAAACTATTAACTGTAACGTACTGTCTGCTGAGTCAGAAGAAAGTGAAAGGAGAACCAGTAGGTTTATAGAGGAAGGCAAGCAGAAGAAAAATAGAGTGGAGAGACACGTAACTCAACCACCCTTTATGTGGTCATATAAACACAACAGACAGTGGTAAAATCTAGAAAACAAAACTTAAGTAACAATTATTGTAAAACCAAAAGAATGCAAAGCAATGATTTTACCCTATAATTCCTACTGGCTGCACGATACCCACAGCATACTTCAACCACACTTCTCTAGTTTGCTGCTACGTTAGAAACATGGATGTAATTATAGTTGTTGGCTTTTGACTCTGTCTATAAACCATGCAGAGATAAACTGCTATTAGTGAACATACCAACTCCATATAATTGTGTTTTGACATTATAGGTAAAAACAGTGAGAAGAAAAACTAACCACAGCAATTATAAACAGCATGCTCAAGGTCACGTCAGGTCACTTATGACCCTGACTAAACTGCTGTAATCCCTAAACTGCATTTTCACACGTTCAGATGCACGCACACGCGCGCACACGCGCACACACACACACGCAGGTGAATATCCCATACTTGTCTTTTTTAGGGAAACAAAGAGAACATAAAAACTACTAAATTATATGTTCAGAAATACCCAAAGGAATACAAAATATGTACTGTATCGGTCAAATATCTGTACTTTTTACAAAACCATTATATTTTAAAAATCCAAACGTAAATTTTAGAAGAAACATTTTGTGGTAGGTGTTCACTCTAAAAAATTACTCTATTTTGCAGCTGTATCGACTCAGGGGAAAAGAAGAATTGAGGCTATTTGATTCAGTATCAAAACTTCTGCTACTGTATAAGTTGGGTTTAGGTTGCCTTTTTTGGAGAGTAAGTTTTAAATGCTGAATCCATCTACTTACACTTATAACATTTCTGTAATGATTATCCAACTATTTACCTCATTTTATTGGCTACAGACATAACTGTTACATCCATTTCGTTTCTTTTTATAATTGTCAGCCTTCCCCTCCCCCAGCAAAGTGGTAGCAAAGGGCATCAAGAGGGCAATAAATACTCTATAAGCATTATTTAAGCATGATACTCGGGAATAAAATACAGTATTGTTTTCAACGACTTTTCCTCTAAAGTATAATATGGTTTGTACCATCAGCAACAACATAAGTGTGAAAATCACAATAACATTATATTATATGTGGTGGCCCACATTGCAGAGGTCCAATTTATAAGTGAAGTGATTCATTTTCAGAGATTATTTATAGAAGTGGCAATATACATACATAATCTTTAGTATGTGTTGATGCCATTAAACTCATCTCATCTATTTGTATATTTCTTAAAAGTATACAGAGATTTGTTTGGGGTTTTTTCCGTATGCTTTTCTTATTTGATCTCCTTAATATGCTGATCAGGAACGCAAGAGGATTTGCTTTTATTACAGATCAGGAAACAGGTTCCTGAAGGTGGGCTTTACTTGCCCAAAACCACAGGACAAATGAGAAGCCAGGGAGCCAGGTGTGCAGGGCTCCAGGGCCCGAATACCCAGATTCAAATCCCTGCTCTCTCTCTTACCCACTGTTGTACAAACTCGGGTCATGGCTGAACCTCTTTCTGTCTGAGTATTTCCACTTCTAACAGGATGATGATGATGCTAAGAGTGATGGCTTCCATGTCAAGTACTGGTGAGGATTAAATGAGAAACTCTATGCAAAGCCTTTTAACACAGTGCCTGGCATATAGTAAGAGCTTAATAAATATTAAATGTTGTGACCTTGTTATGGTTACTGCCATCTTAGAGCCAGCTAAGACAACTTTGACAGGGTTAAAAAAATAAATAAATAACCCCATAAATATCAAATCCAGAGATTAAAGTTTGGCACACATCCTAAAAGAAAACTGACATAACTAAATATCCCTGTAACTCTTGACTGGGGCGGGGAGGCTGTGGGGTTGGCAGGGCCTGGTCTTAGGGAATGAACTGCACTGGCTTCTCTTAAAGGTTTTCTAACAATATACTCATTGATTGTGTCATCCCACCATTCACTGGACACAAGTTTAAGGAATTTAGATTAAAGTGAGAAAAAACTATACAAATTAAAACTGTGGTGAAATGGCAACAGTGCACTAGTGTCTGTACCCACTTTATCTTGAAGATCAAAGTTCCCCTGTCTTAACTGCCACATTCCAGCCCAGACAGAATAGTTTCTGTGTAACTAACTGGCAAGTCTAGCATCTTGACTGAAAGTTCACAGTTAAGGCTTTAACATAATGTCTTGGAGGACAATGGACTCCTCATTCAGGGCAAGAGCAATCCCGATGGTGTGCAGGGCTGCACGAACTCAAGCTGATTCAGCCTGGGCTTTCACTGGTCTCTTTATAAAGTATCTCTGAAAAGAAATCAAAGGAATAGGAAGAGAAAAGTATCTACATTCATGTCTGGGGGCAAATATATAAAGCCAACATGTTTAAATGTTTTGAGACAATGTCTAAGAACACCAGAGAAATTTCTGTCACTTGTTGCTCACTGAGGGACAGAACAGCAGTGTCTGAGGAACAAGCCAATGCACATCTAGGCAGCTAGAAAGAAGAAATATTTACAGTGCACAGAAAAAATATATGTAATTATTTCTTACTCTAGGTAGGAAGGACCACACTCAGATTTGGTGACAGCTCTTTAACTGACAGGTGTAATGATTATAAAATGCAACTGACATCCCTTGAAAATGAAGAAAGACCCTTTAATAAAAGAAATTGTTCTACTTGGAGATGATTAAAGAACAGGCTATTTAAATGGAGAAGTAGTAGTAGTGAAGTTGGGAATATGAGATGTGAAGGGGACAGTCATGGGTTCAAAACTTAGCTCTGTCACTTACTTGCTGTCTGACTGGAGAGTTCTTCAACATATTTAACCTCAACTTCTTCGTTTATTAAATGATGATAATATACCTACTTCTTTGGGTAACCATAATGATGACATTAAATAATTCATGTGATACACAGGACACTCTCAACACACTGTAGTTATTTTTGTTATTGCTGCTATCAGTACCAATTATTACTACCGTAACAATAAAGCAGCAATAATAAGAGGGATCCCTGTCTTTTCTGAAGAGAAAGTAGAGTCATTTCTGGATGCTTCCATCACATTATCCTTCTCAAAGTCTCACTGTCTTATCTAAAAAGGAAATGAATCCATTGAACCAAAAGGTCAATGAAACATATAGGAATAGAGGATGGAGGAGTGTTTGCTCTGCAAACCGTAGGATGACTTACAAATCTCATAACCTCTGATCTAAATAATCCACAAAGCAGGCACCAAAAATTCAAACACAGTTTTGTCTCTGTTTAGAAAAATTCTACAAAGAAACTATAATGGAAATCAAAATACCTGTCCTTCGTTCACGTACCTATTTTCTTCAGAAAACTCTCATCACAGAAGGAACCCAGAGTAAATTTACTCAGATGTAAGCAAACGTCAATGAACCTGAGATAAATGTCCCAGCTCTTCTAACAAATAATAATGATAGGAGAAAAAATATTCTGAGACTTGTAAGGAAAACCATTAGTTTAGCATGGCATGAGTAAAGTAGGGAGGGTTTTTATCATAAACCAATCATAAAGGCCATGATGCCTATTCTTGAAGAATTGGATTACCATGTATGGCTCTTGACTTGCTTAATCCTCTCTTTAAGGCTGTTTTATCTTCCCTATGTATCCTTTGTGGTCTACACAATAAACACATCCAATTTCAGGGTCTCATACAAAAGCACACTAGAATAAGAGGAAACAACAAATGAGAAAGACTGCTTAGCTTAGGAGAAAAGACTAGCTTGGAAATCACTATAACTTTTACTTTCTATATCCGAATTAATTATTCAGAATTGAAAGAAACAACTTACAAGTCAAAGATAAAAAAATGATCATTTCAATCCTTTTTAAAATGTGTGAATAAGTTAAAATGAGCTTATCTTTTTAACATGCAGAGATTATTCCTCACTCTATAACATTCTCTTTTATTCCTTCTGCCCTGATGTGAATAGAGTAACTTCACCATCTAGAAGTAGGGTTAAGAAAGAGCTCCAGAGACAAACCACACGGGTTTAAATTTGCTCTGAGTCACTAAACTAGGCCACAGGGTTCTCATTTGTGAAAGGACAGTAAAGTACCTCACATGGTTAAGGAGGGATAAACAAGTCACACAGATAAATCTCTCAAAACAATGCCTGATACATAGTATGTGCTCACTAAGTGTTAGCTGAACAACTATATACTAAAAAGCAGAGTGGAAAATCACCACAGCCTAGAAAATCCTACCTTCCTTTACTCAAACTATCTGTTGAGGCTGAAGTCGCTAGGCAAGACCTTTTCCAAGTCATTAACTCATTTAGCCCTACTGAAAGCTTTTAAGATTACTATCCCCATTTTACACAGAAGAAATGGAGCCTCGGGAACTTTAAACACTTAGTGAGAGTCGTACAGCTAAAAATGATAAAAACAGGGCTTCCCTGGTGGCGCAGTGGTTGAGAGTCCGCCTGCCGATGCAGGGGACACGGGTTCGTGCCCCGGTCCGGGAAGATCCCACATGCCGCGGAGCGGCTGGGCCCGTGAGCCATGGCCGCTGAGCCTGCGCGTCCGGAGCCTGTTGCTCCGCAACGGGAGAGGCCACAACAGTGAGAGGCCCGCGTATCGCAAAAAAACAAAACAAAACAAAAAACAGAGTTTTAGGCTCAGTACTTCCAATTCCAAACTTATGACACTGTTTTCATGGCTCCTTCCAGCAAATTTCAACTCCCTGTGCTTCCAGTCACTTCCTCCAAAATCACAGTCACCTCTCAGGCTGCCATGTTAGCTGCAAAATCTGCAGCAGATCTGCTGACATCTGAGGAGCTGGAGAAATTACTGAGTGTACCTCCAATGCCACACTTCTATTCTTCTGTTTCTTCTATCTATTGCCATTATCATCGCGAAGCCTAACACGTACTCACTCTTCCTCCAAGCTTCACTACCGTTCCTGATTCTCTCACCTCTGAATGGTCCTGATGCCGCTCAGAGCCCAGTGCAATGGCTAGGGCTAGGCCAGAGTTAGGAGCAAGGCCAGAGTTCAGAAAGGCAGGCATCCTAACATGTGTTCAATTTCCTGCAAGAAAAACTACACGCTGTAAGATGTCATAGAACATGCTTGTTATTAGCATGTGTACCCGACAAAACTATTTTTTGTCATCCAGATGAAAAAATCATGCTTGTTCATCAAAATCATCTATTCCCATGGCCTCACTGTTTTCTCAGAAATTGTCACAAGTTTTCCTAAGTCATTTCCTTCAGATGATAATCACTAACATTACTCTTTCCACAAGTGTTTACTAAGCAGCTAATAGCAACTTCTCAGTTAAGAAAAATAATAATAAACATCGGATGATTCCTCTTAAGTTGTCTTTCCCTATTGAAAAGTTAGTACAATGCTCGTCTTCTCTATATTGAAATCCCCATACCCGGCACAGTGCCTGATACACAGTGGGTACTCAATGAATATTTGCTGAGTGACTAGGCAACTTGTTTGTAGATAGGAGGATGGCTTTAAAATGCCATCATAAAATGGCAAATTGAGACCTTTCCTTTTAAATTTCAGTGTTTATAATCTCGCTGTATCTGCACATCATAATCAACATTCAACTATACAGTCAATACTGTATATATCCCCTCATGAGGAATAAGGGGAAGAGAAGTATGAAAAAAGATCTGTGCCCTCTAAGAACTTATATTCACATCTTATTTGTCTGAGGAGGTGAGGAAGCATAGAGGAACTTAGCATTTCACACACTGGATTCAATTCTTTCTTCAGGGGTTAAGCCTGGTAAACTTTAAGGCTTGAAAGCTAGTTTAAAGAAGTTACCTATGTTATAGCTACAGCCAAAGGATTATCAAAGTTTTCATTTATATTTTTTCTCTAATTTTCTATGAGGAAACATTATATTCTAGAATAGGTTATCATTTACAGAGAGAAAAATATATTAGGAAAATTCAATATATGAAGCTGGGGGTTATTTTATTGTTGGGTGTGTCACTGTATCGATCCATTGCTCTTAGTAAAAGAAGTATAAGTTTGCATCAGATCAGATATTTCAGCCTGACTATAAAACATACCTCATCACACTGAAACAATTCTTTTTTTCTAGTGAGTTGGAGAGCCACACTTGGTTTTTAAAATAATAACAGTGATGTAAACTGGACACGAAACTGAATTCACCTAACTTTAGAGTGTATTTTAAGCAAAATATTTTTGCAGCATATTCTGCTTTCCAGATTTTTTAACTGCCTATAGAATTATCTTCTCAATTCTAAAATATCTAAAACAAATTATTAGATAAATTAAAAACATATTAAATAAAACATTTTAAAACAATGTATACAGGATTACACTGAAATCTGAAGCTAAGCTATATATAAGAATAATGTTGTTTAATTAGAATTATTAGAATATTATTATCTACCCTAAAAAAGAGATTAATTAATCAAAGCCATTTAGTATTGAGTATTTTAGCATCTGGGTTACAACTTACTATTAGATTTTTCCCTTATTAATAAATTATTAAAAACACCAAATCTGTTAGGCTACCAAAATAATAAAATATATAATTCTCATATAGTATATGTCATTGCCAAATAGAATTCATTTATATAAGATGCAGATTCTTGGTTATCTACCTCATTTTGTTTTGTTTTTGTTATATAACCCCTGAGAAAACTCTGCTTGAGATTCACCTCCTCTCTGTGACCTTTCCAGTGCAGTCCCACAGGGTCTCCACCCAGAGAGCTAGGCAAATCCAACTATATATAGTAGTTGGTGAGACCATTAGTTAGTTGTATACTTTTTCCACTATCTTGGTCATTTTTCTTTCTCTCACTACAGGTGACCATTATCCTCTCTTTTCTACTGATAAATTATTTGGGAAAGGTCATCTATATTTTCACTATTTTTTCCTAACCCTTTAAAGTATTGAAATGCTTAGTACAGAGCTCCCACTCAATAAATGCATTTCTCAACTGTTTTTCACCTGTATATCAAGTGTTTTATATTTTCCTTGAAAGATACATTTTAATAAATCCATACGTGTCCACTTTCCTGACTATATGATATATGCAGAATCATATTAATCACACACCAAATAAAAAGAATTAATGTACCATATCTACGTACACACACACACACACACACACACACTCTTCAGGAAAACCTAATAATGACTGGTCAAATGAATAATAACAGGATAAAGATTATTACCGAATAACTATTGAGGAAAAGTTGCCAACACCAAAATTTTTTAGGCACTTAAAATATATGTTAGTGAAATGATTTTTTAAAATTATGTAATGTATTTTTAATGAATAAGACAAAGCAGTCCAAAATTATTCTTCAGAAAATAACCTTACACAAAATAATAAGATCTCTCTTCTCAGCTTTTTGCGGGACTATAATTCAGCGCTATCAGAGACACAAAGGAGAAAAAATATATATCCCCATTCGAGCCCATGAAAACGTTTGGGATTTTAAAGTCTCGGTTTCCTGCATAAGATACCAGTGCCTCAGGTATTCCCTGCTAGGCAACAGTTACAGATACGTTCTTTTTTCTTTCTGATTATGTTTATGTCTGAGATTTCCTGATAACCCAAATGAAAAGTCTTATGAAAAATGGATAATGTAAAGTATACTGGATTCTAAGCAGAAATTTATACAAGAATCCAGCATGTCTTTACGCTCCTAGGTAAGGCTATTTCGTTCAGTCACCTACAGACACTGAAGTGAGCATTATGATTCACTGTGCTTCTATATCGTTCATTTCTTTATGGATCGATTTTGAGACATTACATAGAAACTAAAATATTTTAATTTTTGCTATCATAATATGTTTCTTCCTACTTTTGGCAGAGTACTGTCCCTAATTTAATGCTCTGCCCCACAAAAGGGAGATCAAGTCTTCCAGAATCCTTAGTATAGGTGGTAAGCATTCATTCATTGAACAAATAAATACTCAGTACCTACTATGAGCAAGCACCATAGTGGTCGCTAATTACAAGTCACAGCAATAATTGCAAACATCTTACTGAGTATCTGCAATATGACAGGCATGGTGTTAAGCACGTCACAAGCATTTTCTCATTTCACCCTCACAACCCACTGCACAGCTCAAAAAACTGAATCTTAGAAAATATAACCAATTTACCTAACCACATAGTGAATAACAGTAAAACAAACATTTAAAGCCCCAGCTTGATTCTAGAATATGTTCGATTGCTAATACAGATACTACACTTCATATGGTTTTATTTTACTCATTCCTGAAACTTAAAGCACATAAAAGATACAGACACTTCTTATACAGTGACCAGTCACCAGTGGAGATATAAAAGAAAACAAAACAAGTCTCAGTAAAAATCAGTTCTTCCCAGTTTGAGGAACTTTTAAACTACCACAGCAGCAGTTATCTGATTTGCCCTTAATGTTCTATATTCAGTTTAAGTAATTTATATTCATTCATTCCATAAATACTTATTATCTATTTTATAATGTGCTCCCACAACATTTCTACCGATTTTGCTGTCATTCACTTACATATACCCGACTTTTACTCATCTATTTTTCCATCTACAATTGTGCCTTGAAAACATGGTTTCAAGCTTTCCTCATAAACTCTCAAACCAGAAGTTAGCTGCTAAAAGTAGCTGATATTAAACTTTTTCTAATACTGCTAATATCTCTGCTTTAAAAGTTATTAATCTCTGCTATACTCAGGGGTGCCTTGATATATGTAAGTACATTACAGGACACTCATAATTTATAGACAAATCTTTCACGTTATAAAAGAATTCTTACCTTAGCAAAAGGATTCACTGAAAGTTTCCTTTTAAAATTGAATGCCTCTTGTGAATTTAACATGTTTGGGTTTCTAAAATTAAACTAAGAAAAAATTCTTAGAAACATCTCAAATAAAAGAAGGCATATGAATGTTTGTTTTAAACTGGAAAAGAAAAGCAGTTTTTTAAACTAAGATGAGAGATATGCACCACACAAAGGAAAATGGAGACATAGTAATTATCAAGCTAATCTGAAAATTGTAGACATCCAGGAAGCAGAACTTAAATCAGCTCCTCATAACCAGCTCCCATTTTTTCTTCCAATACCTGACTTTCAAGAAAAAGTTTTTCTTACAACCAGTCTCAAACATGACCTTTAATGGTTACTGGAAATCTGGCAGTACATTTTTAATGGATCCTTTCTGTTTTCCAACTACGATCAAATCCATATTAGTTGACCATAACTTAATCAGTTTTTTTCACCCACTGAAAAAGATAAAGATAGTCATCCTCATGAAGACCATAGCTACAGGGTGACTTCAATAGAATATATCCTATGAAAAGCTATAAAAGAAAAAAACTGAACTCTTGAATCAATTGGTTTCAATAAATTACAAATGATAACACGTATCTTTTAATCACAATTTTTCTCTTTGTACCTAAAAAAACTTGCTGCTATGTTCACAAAATAACACTTTTAATTATTTATGCTTATTTATGCCCATGTAGCAGTAAAACTAATGCAAACAACCAAAGTGGCTTTGGGCCTCTCTTAGACTCAGTACCCACAGCTGTAAAGTGAGAAGGTCTCTAGGGATTCTTCCAGCTCTAAAAATCTATGAGTTAAAGACCTCTTTCTTTAAAAAGCAAGCTTTTTATCTAGATTGAACCAAATGATTTGACTATTGGACTTTGAATTGAGCAACATGAAAGTGTTACTCAAGAGTCAGGTTACACATTTTCTATTTCTCTTTAATAAATAAAACGTATTAAAATCCCAGATTTAACAAGAGTATGCTAAACTTCATTAAATATTGCTTAATGTGAAGGGGATCTTCCCCCTGCCAGGGTAACCAGAAGCCAAATTCCTAAGATGCTGGAGCTAAGAGGGATAGTGGAAGTCTTCTGGCCAACTCTGTCACTTGACAGATAAAGAAACTGAGTCACTGAGAGGCCCCAAGTCTCCCAGGTACTTGCAGGAGGGAGGGCTACCAATTTTCCTCCCTTCCGCTTCAGCACGCTGCTTCAGTCACTATGTGGCATAGAGTGAAACTCTACATCAGTAAACAAAGGAATAGAAGAAGGTTAATTCCATTACCAGGTCACTAAATAATTTAGAGCCTTTTTTTTTTTTTTTTTAATGCAAAGACCTTATGTTCAGAAACTTACAGTTCAAAGTATGTTAAGTAAAACCATGTCCATATGCAGATATGTCTTCTCCCATATGCATCTTAAGAAAATAGCAAAGAAAAAAAAATAATTTATCATCAGCCCCTAGGAAACAAAAACTGAAATTAAAAGAAAGAATGGAGTAAATCTAAATTGTATATTTTCATTCCTTCTAAAAGGATTAAATAACAGAATTCTAAATGGTTTGTTTGTACTTTCCATGCAATATGTAGATTAACCATGAAATTCTGTTTGGGACACTTTGACATCTGTTTTCAGTGCATTACAATGAAATCTGGGGACTTGATACATACATTTGCTGTAATAAAACTGTCACTAATCAGTGTTTTCCAAAATATTGCCCATAACTATTACTATTCAGTAGTCTCATTTGCATGATCTAATATTGTTGCTACATCATGTTTTCCCTGACAATGTGTTAGCTGGTCCCAGGCACATGCTCTAAAATGGCTGCAAACCACTCAATAATCCCAGCACTTCCATGGTACTCTGTACATATGCATGCAATCTGCCCCAGAAATGAACTAATACTACATCCTTCACAAAATTGTTTCCCTGTAACTGGAATACCCAAGGTTGAATTCACATCCCCGGGTGTGAAAAACTCAACAAAAATAAAAGAACCCACATAGAGGAGGAAATTATGCCTCATGGGGCTTCCACAACAGAAGATGTAAACACAATCCTAACTCAGAACTCTCTTTAACAAATCTGTAATAATTCTGTTTGAATAGTGAATGCCCAGTCTGTCCTTAACTTAAATCATGTCCATGAAACACAGAAAAAGATTGGACCAGACTTTGAAATTGGGTCTGCTTCATTTTCTCCAGGATTAATAAATAGCTGTATCAAAGCAGGGACCAAGCAAGAAACACCAGCTCACAAGGTGTTAACACACCTCCTGGATATTAGATTGAACAAATGCTTCCCTTTCATACTGCATATATCTGGTGTGTCACGTGCAAATCTTGGACCTCCGGCGGAAAGCGATTCTTTTTTTTTTTTTTTGAGATTTTTCTTTTTAAGTGGACCATTTTTAAAGTCTTTATTGCATTTATAACAATATTGCTTCTGTTTTATGTTTTGGTTTTTTGGCCATGAGGCATGTGGAATCCCCGACCAGGAATCAAACCCACAACCCCTGCGATGGAAGGCGAAGTCTTAACCACTGGACCGCCAGGGAAGTCCCAAAACGTTATTCTGAGAGCCCAAAAAAAGGTCTTCACCAAAAAAACAAAAACTTATGAAAAACAATTTGTCTACCTATGCTAACTCGAAATGAATTCCATATTTTATCAGTACTTAGAATCATATTCATTTTCCTTAATAGTCCAATATAATTTCATTTTGTCCTCCTATGAACTCATCTTAAACCTGAAATATGTTTCTCTATACACGTTTTATATTATATAAATGTTGGATACAAAAAGCAGATTAATTGTAGGCCCTAATACTGTGTTGTTAGTACTAAGAAGTCATTCCAAATGTTCCAAAAGGGATTAATGTAGTATAACAAGTCTATTTAATTATTGTAAGACCAGTGATCCTCATATTACTATAAGCAGCTTTTCCCTTATTTGGAGACTGTAAATAGAACAGATACTGTTACATGATAACTGTAAGTCTTAACCAAAAATATTAATGCTTTACCATCAGGAAATTTAAAGAAATATGTTAGCTTCACCAGGAGGCTAAGAAAGGCAACCAGTATTTAAGAATCATGTATGCATCGATTTGCATACATGGTCAATGCATATTGACCATTTCCGGTCAATATCAACTTTAAATCCTAAGTGCAAACAAAGCTTTTCAAATGTATTAGAAGGACAAAATACTAAATCCTTCTGCCATCAACAGCAATCCAGTTTACACACGTCAAAAAATTCTGGATGTACTTTTTTATGTACTAAATAAAATACATGCTTCTTGATTTTGAACGGAATAGCAACATCAGGTATGTTCTCAAAAAGAAAAGACATGACACAGATTATTAAAAATTATGTGCCATAATCAGAGCAAGCTAATCAATGTCCTGATTCTACTTTCTGCACACCCTAGTTACCCTTTAACAGACAAACAGTGAGATAACTTTTCCTATTAACTCCTGGCCAGAAACCCTAAGTATAATTATAATTAAAATGCTGCATAGAAGAATATGAAATTTTTTTGCACTGCATCAGTGTGACGTGTGACTTAAGATATTTCCCTAGTAGAGACTGTGGGTATGGGCTAACCTGTCCACTTTGCAAATCTGCTGTACAAAGTAAGTGAGAGGAGCAACCCACCGCCCATGGGCAAGAAGCACCATGACTGGTTCCCCAAGGAAAATCTGGCCCACAAGAGAGGCTTCAGGACCACCGGATCCAACCAACCAGAGCCACAAAACTCAAGCGCTAATCCTAAATCTAATTTGGGAAGAAGAAGAAGATGTTTTAACCACTTCCCATTTGGCTTTCAATTGTTCTTAGAAAAAGTGACATCACTTTAAGTAAGAAATATTAACTTTTTTCCTCTAAAGATTATTTAATTAATTTTCTTAACACCATAAAAAATGACTAGTGGGAAAGACTGACTTAAAGAGGAAGAGTCCAGTGGCAATAAAGTGAAAACAATTCACATAACTAATGAAACATTTTGAGTTTTGACCCAACTAGGGATCGTTTTTAAATAAGACACTTTCAGACTTGAGTCTAAAAACCAGCAGCCTGCTCCTCTAGAACAATCCAGTCCACAACATCACCACTTCTGTCCAACCAAATCTAAAACATAAGTGTAGCTCTCCCAAATGTTGGCAATTTCATGTTTTTATAACTAAAAGTCCTATGTTTTCACTGGAGTACAATGAATTACAAGTACTTCCTACTACACCCTTCACTTAACACAAAGTTATTTACTCAAAGAGCCAACTAATAAAATTATTTTACTCCTTCCTTTCAGGGACTCCTAGATTGACCAAGAAATTAACTCTCTGATAAGTCTGATATAGAGGACTGCTAAAACTGTACAGTAATTCTACTTTAAGTTGATATAAAAACCATATACAACTAGGAACATGTTCCTACTAGGAAATATCTATACACATCACTGTGACTGGGACTTTTCATTTTCTCTTTGGAGGGTCTTATCACCTGAGATACACACAAACTGATGACCTCTTGCTGCAACACCTAATCACTCATTCTCTTCACTATTGGGCATCTCCTCCGGATGTCTATATTATGCCATGTTCCTTTATAAAGAGCAATAATCACTCTTATTAATAACATCATTGCTTTTACTTACATGAATTATTTCATGTAATCCTCAAACAGCCCTGCGAAGCGGGCATTCTAATCCTCATTTTACAAGACAGAAAACTAAAGCACGTGGAGCGTAAGTGACGTAGCCAAGGTCACAAAACTGATAAAGAGAAGAAGCAAGACTACGAAGACGTGTCACATTCATGCGCTTATTTTTCTATGTTCTACAAAAACTAAAAGGCAGGAAGAAGGGAGATGTGCTCAACTGTGAAGGAATCCAAAATCCAAAGCTGACAGAATATTTTAAATGGTATGTTATTTACTCCTCAATCTATGAATGAACCATCCTTCTTAAGTCATTCCTGAAAGATCTAGGCCCTACTTCTCTCTTTTTTTCTCTACCTTCACTTCTTTTCAACTCTGCAACACACACACACACACACACACACACACACACACACACACACACACACACATCAATTACACATGATCCAGGAACTTAGGCTCTTTAACTCAGCAGCTGCGATTTGTTTTACATCATTTCGGTGGAGGAACTGAGGCAGACTTCTGGAAGAAATCACAGACATTTTTTAAATCCTTGGGGGCTGGCCGCTGTTCTTGTATCACAGTCCCACTGCATATGACCCATTAGCCCACTAACCACATCCAAACTCGATTCTTGGTGGACTCCACCAATGAAAACACCAATGAGTGAGCAGAAAGGCATGAGAGGTGTTTTCAAGTCTAGATTGGGTTTTATGGACAGGAGAGAGACACTGAGGCTATTGACCAAAATCAGACGTTTCATTTACCTTTCTTCCTTGGATCCGCAGGATGCTGGATTATCAACACAATTAATGCTGAAAAGCATTTAAATTCCTTGATCTTGTGAACATTCCTGGGGGAAAAATAGTTTAAAACAGCAACAACCAAAAAAAAAAAAAAGAAAGAAAGAAAGAAAAAGAAAAACTCTCTCACCTGCCATTTCAGGTATTTTTAAAATGGGAATAGAAAAATTGCATGTTTTCTTCCAAGGTTCTTGTGCCTGGACCACATTGTCTCTCATCTGTCAGTGTATCCACACACATGGATAAACAGTATGGGACATACAAGTAAGGAAATGCACATTCTAACTTAAACTTCCTTTTTTCCCTCTAATAATTTAAAAATAAAATGTAACAGCTTGGATTTTAAATATTTAATCTGGCAAATATAGGAAAAATCATGAACTACAATGTCATATTTGGCAAAGAAAAATTTGGTAGGATAAAAATATCTGTGTTTTAACATTTTAGAAGGCATTTCCAATATTTTAAAAATAAAATTATTTCACTGCTTCGGAAGAGAACAGAGGTAAAATTCTCTATTTTTGCATAGGAGGGTTTCATAAAGAAGGGAAAAAACAATTTTTATATTTGTTAAAATAAGCATTGAATTTCACATGCTGGCAAATGTCCCCAAAGAAGTAAAAGCTTCAGATTTACCAATGGTTCACTATGCTTTGAAATTTAGCTATCTAAGTCGCAAGAATAGGTTTCCCCTAAAACTATAAGATGGACTGTGTAAAGTTACGACATGACTCTCATTTCTTAAAAATTTTGTTTTAATCCTACATGTTTAGTATACAGCTTTTTCCAATACCAGACAAGTTTAAGAGGTGAAGTTTATAAGTCAGTCATTTTAGGACTTACGCATTGCTAATCCAAAGCATAACTAAATTTACCAGTTTTACCCTATATAGCGACAATAAAATATTTTTATTGTAACAGCCGAAAATGTTGAAAAGCAATTATTAAGGAAATCATAAATATAAAAAGCTGAAAAGCCAACCTCAGAAGAGAGGGGAAAAGGAAATGGTGATATGAATAATCGTAAAACACGGAAACTGAAAATCTAGGCAGAAGAAATCCAAATCCCTCTAAATGCCAGAATACGACCCCCCACCTCCTGGAGCAAGGAGAGCTGCAAATCTGTCCCCATCGCTGTCAGCAAACAAAAGAAAGTCACTTCTACGGCTAGACCATGTCAAACAGAAGACATCGCTACTGCGAAGGGACGCCTGGAATCCACTGGGGTGTAAAGTCAGGGCTGGGGCTTTTTGTCAGCTATTACCATAAAAGAATAAGAGGAAACAGTGACATTACTACACAATAGAAAGGTCAAACAGCTTGCAGCCATTTCATGACCCAGACAAGTCAAGGTCAAAGGATTCAGGTAGCAAGTTAGCCAGGGCATAAGTTACAACACAAATGAATTGTTTTAACACATCAGCTTTGGTCAATTAAACCTAACAAGGCAAGTTGCATCACGTAGCAGGGTTCCTGACACTAAGGCCAGAAGCTGAGACCAACCTCATAAAACAAGGCTTTTAACATAGCATAGCAAATTTAAGGTAATCCATCCAGAAACTGCAGATGTCAGAATAATAAAATACAAGTTGTCCTAAGCAGGAACATTTTTCACACTTCAGAATTCACTAATAGAGGGGTATAGACTTCATATTGACATACTCGGGTTATTAACATGGGCACAAATGTAATCCCCTACTCACACGAATTACAAAATACACCCTATTTCAAATAACTATCTTAACATCTGTGCTGATGATCAGATCTTTGTCCTAAGCTCTACCATTCCCTGTTAACAGCAATACATTTCCCCATGTATATTTTTCAATGTGAGTTTTGAAAAATGAAGTTTTAAAAAAAATCCTCAGCTTCATGCTGCATCAGAATATGTATTAGTGTCACAATTATGAACTGATGCTTGTTAAATGCTTTTGTGTAGTTTTGTGGGAGATACATGTATTTTACAATTCAACTCGATACTATTTATTAAAGTTTCTACTTTGAGACATGGAGTTGACGCTAGCCAGAATTTTAAAACTGCACTATATTTAAAGAATTTTTTTCTCAAAAGCAATTCTTATTTTCTTTTTTTGCGCTTGTTTAAACAAATCCCATTTTCAACTGATTTGTGCTTCATCCATAACTTACTACATGCTCTGAACTGCCTTAAAATGGGATTCTGAAAATAAACAACCTCCAGGCAACTCTCAGCTAGTAAAATTACTTCATCCATCACCCCATATTTTCAATTATATAGTTCTTATTCAGAGTTCTTTGTCTGTGATTCATCAGTGCCGTCCTGTTTAAACTATCATCGTAAACAGAGAGAATATGTGTATCTAAGTGTTTTATTATAAACAATATATTTATGCACAAGAAGAGTTTGCATTCCCCTCTTAGAACATTGCTTGATGTAATTTTGAGGGTATTTTTTTCTTGTATGTGTGGCCTTCAATTCAGCCTCAAGGTCTTTCCACCTCATTGGTTAATTGGTGGCCATTTCTTCCAATTTTCTGAATAATATAACAACCCAAAAGCCCAAGCATTCAAGTCCCATTAGCCTCACATCCTATACCATCCAGTCTAATACAAACTAATCCCGCAGACTCCCTCCTCCACAGCACGCACTTAAAGTTCGCAAGTTCTCTGCAGTTTGGTGATTTTTTCTCTATGCCAAATCCCAACAATGGAATTCAGTGAAATTAACCACATCACATAATTAGAGTTCAAGGACCCAAGAATGTATTTTAAGATGAGACGACATACCACGCTGCCACAGAAAAGTGAGCTTGAAGAGGAAGCTCCCCTCTTGCTATGCTTGGCGCTGAGGCATGCTGCTGTAATAACTCCTGTTTCCCATCACATAACCACTAGTCCTTGAGATTTCTAAAATTATTCCTCTGCCACAAGGATGGAGGGAAAAAAGGTTGTAAAACTGCTTTGAACATAACGTTGGCTGATCACTTGCTCTGTCACAGCGCATACATGGACAAACTCCTCAAGCGTCACAAGTTCAACTCTCCTCAACTTCAAACTAGGAAATGCTACCTTTCCACAAACTGCAGAGACACTTCCACCTAAAACTAGTTTCAGAGCCAGGGATCACTCTTGCCTTCGCCCATCTTTTTCAGATATTTAATAATTCCCTATCTTAATGAGCGCCCCTTAGGCTACTTCCACTCTCTGAAACCTTAACCTTCCAACAAAGCAATAATGATTCTTTTGATTATAAAGTCAGTTATCATGCAAGCCACTGGGATGACAGACGTGAAAACCTATTTATCTCAACTTTTATGAATTCCAGAGAATTCTGGCGCAGCCTCCCACTGGGTCCCTCCCTCTTCAGGTGCTGAAATTCCAACTGGTTGGCAGGGATGGCAGGGGTAAAAGTGTCACAAAACAGTTTTTTTAAGCCCACTGGTCTAGTTTCTCAGTTCAGTTAAGCAGAATGAAAGTTTATGAGACAGACTTTACTCATCAGATATGTTGGATTGTTGTTCCAAATTATAGTGCCAAACTTAAGAGTAAAAAGTTAACGGAGGGGGCTTCCCTGGTGGCACAGTGGTTAAGAATCCGCCTGCCAATGCAGGGGACACGAGTTCGAGCCTTGGTCCGGGAAGATCCCACATGCCGTGGAGCAACTAAGCCCGTGCGCCACAACTACTGAGCCTGTGCTCTAGAGCCCGCGAGCCACAACTACTGAAGCAAGCCCGCACGCCTAGAGCCCATAGTCTGCAACAAGAGAAGCCGCCACAATGAGAAGCCCACACGCCACAATGAAGAGTAGCCCCCGCTGGCCGCAACTAGAGAAAGCCCGCGTGCGGCTTTGAAGACCCAACACAGCCAAAATTAAATAAATAAATTAATTTTAAAAAAAAGTTAATGGAGGATTAAAACTTTAACTTCCTTTTGGCAGTTTCCTTGTAAATTCCAAATTTAGGGAAAAACAAGTAAGTAAATAAAAAATCCTACGAAATCTATAGTACAGCTATGTGTGGATATACCTCTTAGGTTACCACTTTAGAACACAGAAACTTTAAAGAATTAAAGCAGTGGCAACAGGCCTCCTCAATGGCTCCTGCCCAGCTGAGTCTGCAGGCACACACCCTGTATCTGTCAGGGAGCACCCCTTGGGAGACCTAAGCATCATCTCCTGTCATTGCACTGTTCCCCCAAATTACCTTGATTCCTGAATAATGAACATCATTTTGGTCCTTTTGCATATGGAGTTATTTTCCCACACAAGAGGCATAGTGCACTAAATTTGCAAATCCAAACGTGTAATCTAGATGAATATTTTTCATTACAAAATGTATAGTGCAGCATATACGGCGAGAGGGTATCATGCAGAGAGTGACACCCAATGCTGTCAGCAGGACATTTTACCAACCTTTGCTGCCTCCAAAAAGTGGATCATTACATACTTTTTAAATATTTGAAAATCATAATTGATATAACAAATGATATACCTCTCTCTCCCTCTCTCCTTCTCTCTCCTTCCCTTTTGAAAAGTGAGATCATATTAAGAGCAATTCAAGAGCTTGGTTTGCCATATCAGAACACAGATGCCAAGCTTTCCCAGCTGGCAACTGGGGCCTCCGAGTTTAACTCTTGAATTGTCCAGCAAAGCTATCAGGGCAGGAACATCATGGCAGAGAGGGCAAACTTCTGGCCTGTGTTTTCTTCTTATCAGTGAGAAAATTGCTACATATCTCATATTACAATATATGTTCCCACAAAGGTCTCATTAAGCCTAGGAGCAAGACAGGCCAGTAAGAGCCCTTCTTTATCTGCTGAATTGTGCGAGAGCCAGAATGCAAACAAGTGTGCACTAGAGTTCATAAGTTCAGTCAAGGACAGGACGCTAGATGGGAAAACTTAACAGTGTTCCCCTAAATCAAACATGCATACAACTGTCATGCTTTCTGAGCATTTCACAATGTAAGCCCACCAATCCGTTTTAACAGATTATGAAAGCTTCCTTTTCCCCATAATGGGAATCTGCAAATGAAGTGAAATTTATTAAAAAGTTAAAATATGCTGTCAACTTGCAAACAATGATCTACTTAAGCTTTTCATAAAAAAAAAAATAATTGTTACCCAAAAGGATTCTAAAAGTCAGTAACTGAGGGAGGAAAACAATTCTTCGCATTTGCTTCCTCCCTAATGAGATGTGACAACCAGGAAGGATTCTATTTCAAAAACAATAATAATGATTACAACTTCCCCTGTAAACAAGTCACGTTTTTCACAATGTTGAAATGCACTTTGATCATCATATCAGTTACCAATAAAACAACAGAAGTTACCATCCACGATTTTAAGGATTCCACAAGGCTAAAAGGGAAACTCCTCTCTCGTGAGAGCCACGAGGTTCCAGGCCTCTTTAGCACTCCAAAACATGTTTAATAAGAGTGCAAAACACAGTCCAAAAATCAGTCAGGCTGAGTTGAAACTCGAATCTGTTAAATACATGACAACAGTTACTCTCTCTAGAGATCCTGAAACATCTTAGTGTGTTGTGACCCATCTCTTTCTTCAAAACCCTTTCCTGCCTCAGAGAAAGCCCAGCCCCCTACCCCACGCCACTCTTCAGACAGGACACAGTGTGGCCACTCAACGCCTCCACAGGCCAGACTTCCTTCTGTGTAGCCTTTTGGGTAGCACTGCTAATCCTTCTTATTAATTAACGAGATAATGGTGGTTAACCAGAAAGCAATATGAATGCAGACCATCTAGGAAACTTCAACCAAAATGATTTCAGCCTTTTGGTTGGTCTTCCTGACGTTAGGTTTCCTCATGAAGGTTTTCTCATTTCTTTTTTTTTTAACGTTTACCCTGTTACACATTACTAACTAGAAAAAAAATAGAAAGGTCCTCTCAGTGGGTTACTGTAAAATTTGGAAGTGTGGAAACTGAAGGAACTAAAAATTGCCTAAGAAATACGCAGTGATGTGACTGAAAGCCACAGTCAGTCCTGGCAAGTGCATTCCATGTCACTGCAGCCAGCTAGCCCTCCATACCCTTCCCAGAGCACACCCAGCATCCTACAGCGTACTTCTGTCCCGAGAAGGTGTGCTGCGCGAGGCTTGCCTGGTTTTTGTTTTGTTTTGTTTTGCTTTGCTTTCAAGAAGGCAGTAACAAAGACAATATGGGGAATAGGTACCACCTGCCCAAGAATCCCTGGACATCTTTAATATCTTGGGGAAAATGGAGGCCACTTCAGAGCTGTTTTTTCCTTTAATCTGTCACCATCTTTGAAAAAAAAAAAAAAGAAACCTAAAAAAAAAAATAGATAAAAGGAAGGGTTTTCTATCAGCTAAGGTTTGCTGCAGCAAACAAGCAAGCAGCTTTCATTCAGGGATTGTCAAAAACTTTTCAGTGTGCCCACTGCAATGCGGATGCCAACCAACGAATCAAAGGCATTCAGCAACTAGACAAAGAGGGTCTGATGCCAACCTCGGTGCCACTGGCAACCATTATTGGCATCCAGCACAGTGTCTGCCTTTTTTTTCCCCCTCGCCTGGCACTTCACAAACAAAATGGCGGTTCTTGTAGCAACGAAACAGCCGAAGCGCAGCCCTCTGAATCAATACCGTCAAATGATTTTATGGATTTAAACGCAGGGACTCCCACATGATGTGTATATTTTAGGTAAAGTGGGGGGTGGTATCATTTTATAAATGACTATATTGAACATGACCCTTTCCTAAACATGGAGCAATACAAAAATGGACTAAATTGTGGTCAACCAGACTCTAGGCACAGAAGAGGCTGAACAACAAAGAGATTTATTTAGCTTTAAAGGAAATTCTGCCTTGCGGCCATGGGATGCACAAGTCTAATGAACTATATATCAAAAGTGATTTCAAAATGCATACATTCTCCCCAAAACTGTATCAGATGCAGATGTAGCACTAGAGCTTGTGTCAAAGCTCTAGTAACTCTTTCCACATTTCAAAAAAAGATGAGGCTGAGGCTGCTGGGCATGAAAGAAAAAAAAAAAAAAAGTGTGGGTTGAACCAAAAGAGAAAGAGGGAAAAAGCATAGGAAGTTGGTCAACAATGAACTTTATTATTTGTTGGTCTTTATGTCATCCTCCAGAAGAGATGCAGTTTGTGATCTTGTATAAATAACCAAGAGGACTATTGACATTTCTAGATCTGGAAATTGTCAATATATTGTAACATCACTCCACACTGCAATGCGGATGCCAACTAACAAATCACAGGCATCCTGAGCTAAACAAAGAGGGTCTGATGCCAATCCTGGTGCCAGTGGCAACCATCTTTGGCATTCTCTCTGTTCTTTCTCATGTTTTCCTCCCAGTCGTTTAGAAGTGGGGAGAGAAAGAAAAAAGGGGGGAAAGGTAATTCTGTTGCTCATTCTGTTGCAAACATTACATTTTTCTTTTCTGATTTTTCTTTCATGTTTTTCTTTATACTTTTTCACCTGATTGATAAAACATACTTAAGTGGGTTTTCATGCACTTAGAGGAGAAATAAAAAGTCACGATGGGAGATAATGCAGCCCTCTGACTGATACAGACTTATATTTTAAAATTCTTTCTTTAATCAAATGCACTGCAAAATGACATAATTAACCTACATTTGACCAAAGGAAAAAGATATAAATTTTGAAAAAAGGAAAACACAAAAGCATCCTGATGTGACTTTTTCAAAGAAACAGCCAACAGATGTTAAGAAGATATGGTGCACTCACAGGTAGCAGAAGATATAAATTAGGTGCGCAGTGTAAAATAATAAAAGGTTTTTAAAAGAGAGACTAAAAACAACAACAAAATCAATGTTTTATCTGAAAATGTGGTCTGCAAGAGTTGCTTACAACTTTATGACTATCATGACCGATGGTGCAATGCAGAAGGCATTTATGCATTTTTCTTTCTTCAATCTATCTTCACAAATCCAAAGGATATGTTCTTTATTGTCAGTTCATCAACCAAGAGAGTTGGCTGCCTGCCCCAGGAGTGAATGTACATGCGTGCACACCTCAAGGACTAGCCTTCAAGCAAGTTAAAAGGCGAGCAGCAGTGAAGTGCTTGCAAACCTTCCCTCCCTGCGCTAAAAAGTTACATGACCCACTTTCTAAAACTTTACTTCCAGCCTTGACTTTCACGACAGAGTTACAACACACTGACAGTCAATCCAACACATATATACAGCCCACCTTAAAATGTCACCTCCTAGACAGCTGTCAATCAAATTAAGTGTCATGTGTTAACATGCTTTTATTTGGGGACACACAGGGAAAAAAAAAATTTTTTTCCCCAAACCGTCATTACTTGGACTTAAATTTTTCAGTGTATAGAAACAGTAAATGCAATCTTTCATTAAAAAAAAACAATATTTCCAAATGTATGATATCAAGCACCATTATTTAAAATCAAACTAGAAATTTTTAAATGACTTGTAAGCATATCTCTAAAACTATACCAAGGAAATACAAAGACAAAAAGCACATAGTAAGTACCTAGATTTCTGAGTCAAAAGAGTAATTCTGATATTTTATATTTTGGGATGATGATGAAGTTCATACCATTTACTAAATCCCACACTTATATAACACATATCAGATAACCGTCTGCCACCTGGCTATCTGCAGGCCACTTTCCCTACCACCAGGCCAAGTTAGAAAATGACCCACCACCTATGGCACATTAAACTACAGTCCACTTTTGGTAGGTTGTTTTTTAAAATGTTTTCCTATGGACTGTGCTAACACAAGGACATCTATATACCGATACATTTATTTGAAGCATTTCTTTAAACCTCCTTAAAGAAAATATATTAAGAAAAATAAAAATAATAAACATGTTTCATGAACCCAGAAAACACTCAGCAAAATATATCCCCTATTTTTGAATCATTCAGGCAACACTTACACCACTCTCTTTATCAAGGATTTTTTAAAATAGGTACGGTATGCGGTTTCTGCATTCTTTTTGAGATTTATTTTAATCCAGTGTAACCAGTCTACTTTCTGTTTTTGTTCTGTAAGGAGAGCTGCGACTTCCCTCCTCGGTAAGTTTTATGAATTTACACTCAAGTAAACGAACAATATTAAGTGTTCCCAAGTCACTCTGGGAAAATATTATAACATAAATTATTTAGATAAGAACTATAATCCCTTTAATCTACAGCGAATATTACACAATCAAAAGTAGGTGTTGATAGAAATATTTAAATTAAATAAATCTAGGTCTACGTAAGGTATACTTTCTGATACTGGCTATCTTAAGCATTCTGTAATAGGAAATGTTAATTCTATTTTTTCAAGGCAATAGCACTAGATCCGTGAAAAAAGTTGATCTACCTCGTTAGTTAGGAGGTTAATACAAAGAGTGTTAAAGAACGGTTTGACTATTCATAAATCAAGTTACATTTTCAAACTGGGAAAAGATGACTAGATGTAAAGAATGTAGCCGAGGACAAAAAATGAAGTGTAATAAACACTTCGGACTATTCTGTGTCTTTGAAAAAGTGTATTATTTCAAAGACACTTGAAAACACATCTCTTTGTGGTCTTTAAATATCCATGCCTATCCAGGTAGGAAAGCTCCATGTCTATTTCCATAGCTTGCGCATGGCAGTGGACAAGCAAGTGGAGGAGGGCATGCCACTCTCCCCAGAGCAGGTGAACGAGACCTAGGCGCCTCCAGGACCATCTAACCCAAGCCAGGCGTTCCTTGTGTGGGGTTTGCGGGCAGTGTGTGCCGGGCTAGAAGAAAGAACAATCTGCTCCTACCTTGCTCCTGCACGTAGTATGCCAAAAACAAATCAAGCTCCTTAACTGATACTGTGATATGATGTGGCTGGACACAAAGTGCTGGGTTTGTGCAATGTGGGGATTTCATGAGCCGCTCTCCATCGGTACTTTCCAAGGGGATGCCTTTGAACAGGATCACCATGACTAGATCCAGACGCCAGACTTTGTCTGCCTGTCGCAGGCAGTCGATTCTCCTAATCTTACCCTTCTGGTCGGGATTGGATAAGACACAGCACGGGTGCTTCTTGCCAGTCACGGTGAGCACAAAGTCCTCTCGGTACTCCTGGCGGATATCTTTGCGCAGTTTGGCCAGGAGCCTGGATGCCCACTTCTGTTTGATTTCAGGCTTTTCGCTGAGAAGCTCATCTTTGACTGCTCTTTCTTCATCCTTTGACATTCGCTTCTCGTGCTTTTTAAAGTATTTGCGTTTCCGAGCCTGCAGGTTGAACCAAGTATAGGCAATTGCACGGACGTGTGGAAGTAGTGCCTCGATGAATGGGTGAAATTCATCCTGTGGAAGATGAGGAGGAAAAAGAAGACATACACAGTCAGTTTAGTTTTTTAAAGGCTCCAAAACATCAGACCACAACCCCTTCCCAATTCGGTACCAAGAGTTATGCACAAAAATAACATTCTTTTCTTATTTAAAATTATCAAAATAGCAGGACCAGAAGAAAATAAAGTATGCCAAGCTGCCCCCTTTCCACCAAAACTCACAGGTTGATTCTCCCTCCTAAAAAAGAAAATAAGGTTTATATTTGTATTTCCACTCTGGCCCCATCCCCCTCATTCCCACCATGTATCCTACATTCTTTAAAACGTAAGCGACCAAGATGCTTGGCACCTAATTCAATATTTAAATATTTGATTGACCAACTAACACTAAGCAGTACCATTTTACAAAGAACACAGTGAGATTTTTTTTTTTAATCGGAGCAGAGCTGTTCAGAAGGCAGGAGCGATGCCACAGTTCATTTCTCTTCTCTGTGGCACAGAAACACAAAGCATATAGATGCTCAGTGTAATGCCACACAGTTCCCGCTTTTGGAGCATGCTCTCAGCAAGAGGCTGCTGGTGGCACAAAGAGCATGCGCCATTAAACTTGATCCATTTTCTTATCAAACGTCCAACATTCCAACACTGAAACAGCACCATTCCAAGAGTGGTAACTAGAGAAACTGGTATACAGTGAGGGAAAGTGGGCAAAGGACACAGCTTGTCGTATCAGTGTCCTGAACAGAAGGTTTCCATACTTTGAGCAGCGCATTCCCTCCCTCTACCAGCAACGCTGGCCCCCAACACACACACACACACACACACACACACACACACACACACATGCGCGCGCACACGCGCGCTGCTACTCTCTAACAGACCCACAGACACGCTCTTGCATTTTTAAATAAAAGTTTCTAAAGTTGAAACAAAATTGACTCAGATGTTCTTCCGGCAGCTTTCCTATAGAGTCTGAAGCCCCACAGAGTCAGTTAATTTGTTAACCGATCACATGAGTGTGGCAATTATTCTAAACCCCTTAAAAATCAATCTGAGGTGAACAATGAAAAATGGCAACTTGGCACCAACTTTACATTCTTTGTGTCTCTGCATGCAGTGGCAGGGTGACACCAGGAGTGCACCGCTGGTCACTCCCTGCTTTTGTGGAATCAATACAATTCATCTGCTACGCCTCTGAATTCTTGGACAGGGCTGTGGGTGCCCGTATGCATGGACTTGTGAATCTGCACGTGGAGAGATCCCGTCTTGTGAATTAAGTGGTTTACCTTAGGCTCCTGCGTTTTTCCTGCCTGTTTCATGTACGCCTTTTATAAGGGAGGGAGGCGGCGACGAGTGGCAGACAATTTGCACCTCCAGTTATTTCAAGTTACTTCCCAAAGCAGTCAGTATTTCATTACTTCCTGCCATAGGTAAAACCTGTCTCCTAAGCTCAGGCCTCTTACTGTTCCGAGAAAGAGCTTAACATCCAGTCGTGCACACTGTATGCGGGCAATAAGGCCAGATCTGAAACAAATGAGAACTTCCACTGCGGCCACTTTTCTGGTCACTGTATTGTCACCTCAACCACAAAATAACTTTCTCTAACTGTTTATATCCCAAGTTAACATTGACATCTTAGGGCTGGTCACCCTGAACTATGTGGAATAAATTCTGTTTAATCAGCAGACTGATGAATTCCATCAGGTAAAAATGATGAAAGTATCACAAATGACACTCTAACAAAGAAGACACCCCCAAACTCCCATAGAGTTATGAACTCATTTTTAAGATCAGATTCAAAGTTTCAACGCTAAAGACTGCAGCATGTTCGCAGTCTGCAGTTCAGATCCGGAAGAGGTGTACATCCCATCCAATCAATAATGCAGTTTTCAAGTGTTTTAACATATTGCTGTAAAATGTTTCTAGAGCAGAATAAACCTAAATCAAAATTTTATAACAATACAGAATGTAGATGATTACATCACAGCATGAGGCATAACCAAATGCCATAGAGGAAATCATTAAACCGATCAGTAGTTTCCAGCAGAGATTTGAACAATTCAGTTACTATGCGAGCACATTAAACTAGGCCATGGAAAGAGTTAAACCACAATCTGTTCTTTGTGTGGGAAGGCAGCCCTGCTCACAGCAACCACAGCCCATGATAAGACCTCCCTATCTCCATATACTTTCTGATGCCATGCTTTCAGCATTCACTGTAACTACAAAAACTTTGTTTATCCCCCTTAGAAATAGATGCAAAAGGAAACCCTGCTCAAGGAGATGTGGACTCAAACATGCTTTGGGAACTCACTTCCTATATTCTGACTTTAACTATGATTTATTGATATGATCAAAAAACATACATATATACTCATGAACTAAAAACTTGAGATGTAAAGAGTACATGGGGGCGGGAGGAGCTTTGCCTCACTCACTTTACCCTTGCCATACTTTTAAAAATACGATATTATTTTAACAGATATTAAGCAATGTGTTAACTTCTAAGTACTTTTATCCTTAAGTACTATGTTCAGTAACATTTCATTTTCCTATAAAGACATCAAACATACTTTGATTAAATTTGTTTGAGCTTCCAATCATCTATCATGTAACAGATCTCAAAATTTTAATAACTTAGTTAAACAATCAAAATGCAAATGTGAGGGCTGAATTTGGAATTTCTTAGCAAATGCACACAAAACAATGTTTTTTAAGGTTGCCTTGAGTTTGTTGCCAATGCTGCCAAGTAATGTTTTAAAACATACTTTTTTCCTATTGATAAATAGAAGTAGCAAACTTTCTCAGTCCACAGTTGCCTTATAAATATCTTTCAGGGCTTTACTATTATGTGAATTCCTTTCAAGCAAAACACTTACTTCTGACATGGAGACATATCCTCAAAAAAGTGATAAGTAGAGATTTTCAGCAAGTCACATATATTTCCGTGTTACCATGACTAAAATATCATCTCTCAAGTATGACTGTTTTCTAATGCTGTTACAATATATTTTTAGTGATTTTGAATGATATGAATGTGGAGCATAGTAATTTGTCTTCATCAAAAAAAACGTGATTAAGGTATTCAGATGTCCTAATTAATAGATTATCACAATAATACTTTAAACAACTATGAAAATTATTTTTTAAGAAAGCAAAGCATGTAAATGATCTAAGATCTAATGGCTGTATGCTAAGGTAATATGCCACCTTGCTCTCTCAGAATTTTTATTAAAACACATTGGCATTCAGTAATGCCAATTTTTTCTCTTTTTAAACTTCCTTTAGTTGAACTAAATTGATAAAATAAATAGCCTAGTTACAAATTTCAAATATAAAAGTAAACAGTCCTAATTCTACTGGAAATATTTCTTTTTCTTCACAGAAACAGCGGTCTCCATGAAAGGGATGGAAAATTAGACCAATATAGAGGCAGAAGAATAAATACTAGATGTTCTTGGACCACTGCTATATAACAGTAAACCATTTTTTTAAATGTACCTTAAGAACTTGAGAAACAGCGAAAGAAGAAAAAAATTCAATGCAATCATTCCAAGTGAAAGTTATACTATTAAGGATTTACATTATTTTTAGAAAAAGCAAATACAAAATCATATCATGATGGTTCTTAATTTTCTTTAAACATCTGATTTATACTGATACATAAATACAGATTTATATCCAGGTACTGATACTTTTGAGTAACACTTTGATAAATATCAACTTTAACTGTAGCTCCTTCTGAAAATTCTTTCTAAAACCTAGATATCCTTTTGTGATAACTGAAACACTTAGTAAAGTTTCCAATCAATTAAGAATGTTTCTCTATTTTGTATTTACATACCCTAAAAAATGTTTTGCTGACAAAACTAAACTACTGGTCTGATATCAAAGTAACACCGTTAATGTTACTTTTGCAACACCTTACACTACCTATAAAGTCACACAGATATTAAAGTGAGAATTCTAAAGCTAAAATTTCTTCTCTAGTCTAGACCTTAAATCCCCAAAACAGTTTCAATATGTCAACTTAGAGTTACATTATTAAAACAGTAGAGAATATCAGTCATCATGAATTAGTGTTGGTAAGCATGCACCCTTGAATACTAATGTGATAGCTGAATGACTATGCTGTATATGCTTGTAATATTCCATATGTCACGATGCTACAATATTATTTTTAACTTACACAAATTTAGATAAAGCTAGTGACTTTTCAATACATATTTAGAGGAAACCGAAAATGCAATGTAATCGCTAGCAATGTTTCTGAAAAGCCGATGCTGGAAATATGAACTAATATAGAAAAGCAATCCTTTACATGAGAGTAAGTGGTACAGCACTTTGCAAGTGAAAACCTTACCTTAATTTGTTTTATTTGAACTATGCTTCAATAACGTAAAAATAATGTCAAATGGATGTGGTTTACCAGAAAGCGGGAAAAAAATCCTGCTGATGGGTAATATGAAAGGTAACTTTTGCAGCTGAAGGCAATTCGTTATACCTGAAACAGTTTCATCATCATATTTATTGGCCATTATTCACAGCCTTAAAAATACAAATAGCTCAGCAATTCATTTTTCCAGTTTTGTTAAATTAAAGTGCACGTTTACTTGCTGAAAATAGCCATATCTAAGTTAATCATACTCCGATGCCAAACAAAATATAAACAATAAAAAATGTGTCAGCCAAAAAGCTACAGGACTGTATCCAATCACTGAATAAGCCTTATCATTGTTTTCATCTTCATTCACAATTTATGAATGCCTCAGTCCTTTTGAATCACAATGGCTTCTAATTGTCATACAATTGAAACCTTAATCATTTGTTCATCAGAAAAAATGCATCATCATGATACTGGATTTTTAAAAAATTGTAACACACCTTAGACTAGGCGACACTTCTTCAACTGTTTAGTTTTTAAGCCAACGTCAAAGAAAATGGTTCTCAATTACTAATCGTGACATATCCTCCTAAAAGCTGAAGTCAACTGCCCCATACCTTTAGAGGTTTAAAATACTGCTTCAAGTAACAACTCTGGGCTAAGATATTTAGTCAGCTCGTCAGTTGGTTAGTTAGCTGGGCAGCGATGAAAGATGCCCCCAGGTAAGTCTGTTTGGTCTCGTCACTTTTCCATTTGACCGACTGGTTTAAAATATATAAGTTGTGTTCCTGCAAAAGTATAAAGCCACTATTTTATTTCACAACACTGTTCCTAAAGTCTTAGGACAATTTTCAGAGTAAAAAAATTTTAAATGACCTTACTTTCCAGCATTTCTTTCTGTCCTACGCCCAAATATCGTCAAATGAACAGGTCTCCACAAAATGAACATGTTTTAAAAGTCCTTAACTTTCACCACGACCAACTAACTCGAGTCCACGTACAGACCGCCTTTGTGGCGTGGTCACTGGACGCCTCAAAGTGCGGATCGCGATGGACCTGAGTTTCAGATCCCCAAATTAAGCAAAGGAATGGGTCCCCGGACCACAACCTCCGAGTCGCTTCGTCTCCCGCCCACTGCCTGCAGCGGAGTCCAGAGGCGCCCACAAGGACTCCTACTGGAGTCCCCTCGCCTAAGTTCACCGGTTGTTTATAAGGGCTCTGTCCTCCCCTAAAGCTCCTCTAAAGCCGGAGTCCGCCTCGGCGCGCAAGCGAGGCGGCGGGCACCCTGGGCAGGGGTACAGCGGGCACTAGTGGGGCCGCGCGCGGGCTAGCGCTTGCGGGCCCGGGCCCTGCCCATCCCCTGCGGCCTCGCCCGGCCCAGCCGCCCTGGCAGGGCGCGGGCGCCCGCTCTCCGTGCCCAGGGCGCTGGGCTCGGCGCTCGCGGTGGCCGTGGGCTAGGGGCCGCGCGCCGGCTTCCGCGCCGCCCTGCAAACCCCGCCGCAACTCCGGGCCACTTCTTCTGAGGGGGACCGGGGTGTGCGGAGGTTAACTAAAGCCATTAATTGTCCGCAGACGAGAGCAGCAAAACAAAACAAAGGCATTTCGGGCTAGAGAGAAAGCTCGAGAAAGTGACCGAGGCATGTACCTGAGTGAGACAGATGGGAGAATACATCATGACTTCGCCTTAAAACGCACTTTCCCGGAGATGCCCAAGAAAATCTTCGAGAAGCAAGAATTTCATCTATTCATTTTACAGTCATCTGAGCCCCGCGATGCGATCAATCAGGACGGGGCTCTGCGCTGGATCACCGCAACTTCACAACAAACCCAGTCCTCCTTAAATAGCCAAAGATTCAAGTTCACTCGGCGTGCTAGATTTCCCGGGGTGAAATCCAATCTACACTTTTAACCCTCCTGCAGTCCGACCGCGCTGGCCGTGCTCGCCGAGGCCGCCGCCGCCGCCGGTGTTGGCTGCTTTTCGCCTGGGTTTGGGGATTTGTTTTCTGTTTTGCAGTTGTTGTTTTTGTTGGGGGCTAGGGGGTGCGCGAAGATTCGGTGTGGGTTGGATTGGGGTGGTGGTTGGTGGTGAAATGCTTTTTTAAAAAAGGCGGGGAGGGGGGCGCAGGAGAGAGGGCGGGAGGGAGAGCGAGGAGAATGTGTCACCGCGCTGGGAAAGTTCAAGGTTACAGCCCCGAGCACTGCGGCAGGATCCCGGAGTGGCGACCGCAGGCGAAACTTTGCCGCGAGCCGACCATGTGTGTGCGCGAGGGGGAGCGTGAGCGAGTGCGCGCGGGTGGAGGGGCGCGCGCGGGAGAGGGCCGGGGTGGGGGCGGGGTGGGGTGGGGGAGCCGGGAGAGGCCGGGGTGAGGGAGGGGGCGCGAGCGCAGGTCTCCCGGGCGGAAGAGGCTCGCGGTGCGCGGTCCCCGGCTGCAGCCGCCGCTGCCCGCGCAGACTCCTCCACGCCCGGCTGCCCTCCCGCGCGCCTCGCCCCGCGTCTGACCCGGCCGAGCGAGGAGGCTGCTGCTGCTGCCGCCGCCGCCCAGAGGGATCGGAACGCGCTCCTGAAAAATCCCAAACGATAAATCCCGCTCTCCCGCTCGGCTCCAAACTCCTCTCTTTTCTGCTCTGGGCTCTTTTTTTCCCCTCCCTCTCTCGCTTTCTTTCGTTGCAAAACTTGGAAGTTGAAAAATTCACCGGTTCCACCCTCTGGACCCCGGTCGAGCTCTCTCCAAATCAGACTTAAGGATTGTTTTATTATTTAATTACACAATCATCGCTTTACTCCTCCTCCTGCAAACGCGCATTCCTTTTGCACCAGCCTCTCCACACCCCCCGCCCCCCACCTTTCTCCTCCTCCTCCTCTTGCTTCTCTCTCTCTCTCTCTCTCTCATTTGTTAAAGCTCTCATACCACTGCAACAGCACCACGACTTTTTTTTATTATTTTAAATAGATCTTCTTTCCGCCCTTTGGGCAAATCCCGCATCCCCCCCCCCACGTACACACCCCTCGAAAACCCGCCCTGGAAGAGGTATTTCGGTGCTCGCTGCGGACTCTTTAAACCGCGGGAACCTCCGAGTGGGAGAAGCACTGAGCCGGACTGGGCCGGAGAAAGGAACGAATGGAAAATTCCCTCACACCCAGGCCGCCCCGGGGCCCAGGCTGGGGCGCCGACTCTCGCACCCCGGGCGGGCGCGGTCCGCAATGCCCGCCGGCTGAAGGGAGGAGGGGGAGGCGGGGGCCTGAGCGAACTTGGTCTCAAGTAGTTGGGGCGCGCCGGCGCGGATGGGGGCGGGGCCCTCCGGGGTCTCCCTTGCGCAGGCCCGCGTCCCGGGGCAGCTCCGCAGAAGCGGCGCGCCTCGCCGCGGTTTGCCGCCCTCCGTGGCGGTGCCCGGTGCACGTGGCCTCGCTCGGAGCGGGAGGACCGGGCCGAGCTGCCGCCGCCGCCACCGCCTCCGGCGCCTCCTCCTCCTATTCCTCCTCCTCCCGCGGCTTGCTCCGCTCTTTTCCTCCTGCAGCCCCTCTGGCTCGCCCCCAATCCCCACCCCCCCGGGGCCCGGGGCGCCGGCGGAAAACGGCTCCCGCCCCGCCTGGGTGCAAGCAGGGTGGGGCCGCGGCGCGCCCGGGGCTGCGGGGCGGGCGGGCGGGTGGGCGCGCACGCGAGCGGGGTGCGTGTGCCGCTCCAGCCCTGCAAAGGCGGCCGCGCCCGCCAAGCTCCCGCGCGAAGCCCCGCCCCCACCCCGCCGCCAGCCGCGGGCCCCGAGTGAATGAACTTGATTTCGGATATTTGGAGGCCGGCGGTTTGCCTTGCACCCTTTCTGCGCGCGCGCGCGCGCACGGGCACTGGCACACACAGACACACACTCTCACATACACACCCCGCCCCCCAAATTCCGGTTTTCGGCCAGGGGTGGGGGGGGAAGAGGTGGAAGCAAAGGCTGTGCAGACAATGGAGAGAGGAAAAGTGAGTGCCAGGGGCTCCGCGTCTACCTAGCCGGGGGCCGCGGAGAGGACTCGACGGCCCCAGCCCCGGGGCGGGGCCGCCCCCACCTCCAGCTGTGCTCTGATTTCCCTTTCCTCTTTTCCTCGCTTCCCCCCTCTCGATTTTTCCCCTCAACTTTCTCCTCTCTCTGTCTCTCCGGCTCCTGCCCACCTCCCCCCACCCCTTTATCACCCCACCCCGAGGACCCGAAGGAACCAGTGACTTTTTCCTTCAGCAAGTGGGAGTTATCCACATCAAGCATTTCACAACGACACATCAAGAAAAGTAGGCAGGTTCAAGTCAACCATGAAATGGTCACTTTTTAACCCCGTCCTGTCCTCATTAGGGAAATGCTCAAACACAGTCCGTTTTCAAAGAGCACTCTTAATGAGGCGAGCCTGCCAAGTCCACCAGCTGCAGGCCCCGTAAACCAAGAGCCCAAAGAAAAAAAGCACTGGCGAAAGAGGGGAGTTGAGAAGGCCAGGGGTGGAGGTGGGGGGAGCGTTGGTTCTGGGAAGACAGGTAAAGTCGGGAAAATTTAGAGAACTCTCCCGAGTTAACCCTTTAGGGCACACACCACCGGGAGCGGCCTCCCTGCTCTCCCCGGAGGCAAATCCTCCAGTCAGGTCTCTGACAACCTTAATTTCCTTTGTGTGGGTCATTTCTTCTTTTTTGAAAAGCCAGGATAAACTTGATCGTCTTTATAGATGAAAGAAATGAGGTGACAGTCCACGTTATAAATACTCATTTCTCTCTCAGAAAATTTTAGGCGATCTCATGCTAGATTTAAAAAAAAAACAACACACAAACCCAAAGCATCACTTTGTATTGCACATTATGCTGCATCCCTTTTCTCACCCTCATACCAGAGTCTGAGGGGAGGGGGGCGGGGAAGCGCTACTGATAATACCAGCTTTAACTACTGGAGTTTCCCTTTGAACAAATATTCAATTTAACCGGAGTTAATTTACCATAAAAGACATTCCCCTTGGCACGAATGCACTCCTGTCCTTGAACACACCTCTTTGAATGCCTGAACTCGTACAGAAGCCATTATTTCGAGGTCTCTTTAAAAATCAAGCGCCCATCTCTCTCTTTCTCTCCCTCCCTCTCTACTTCCCTCCCTCCTCACCACACCACCCCCAGTGAAATCCTGGCACCCAGAGAGCGCTTCGTTCAGCCAGAGATCTAGAACGAGCCGCTGTCCCCTAGCAAAAGAGGCCCAGTGCTGAGCCCTGGGCAAGTGTTTGCAGACAACGCTACCCCTCCTCCCTTATTAGTTTCCCTTACCAACAGAAACGGTTTCCTTTTGCCACCCAAACTAGGTCGCATCCTAAAGTTTCTCACAAGCTTAAAAAAGAAAAATGAAAAATTGACAACTCTTACACAGAAGAGGCCACAAAAGCTGCAGCAGCGCCAGGGGTGAAGAAGCAGCGACAGACCCAGGTAAGACCCCAGAGAAGTGAAGACGTCTGGGGCCTCCCAGGCCTATCACTGAGGGGTTCAAATCGCTCCCTGTTTGTAGGGCACTTATGGTTGGGCACAGTTGGATGAGCATGGAGGATGCTTGGTAGTTGGCGGTTTGGATCTGTTTCTGAGGAAAAGGAAAATAAGAAAGGAGTAATGGTGAGGAGGGGGAAACTAAAAGGGAGGAAAGAATGGGCAACAGAGACATCCGGAGTAGCTTATGGGGTGCTCATTTGATATGGCTTTGACTGTCCTCTCAGGCCTTGGAGCCATGGGCGGGATGGCTGACCCCCCCACCCCCGCCACCCCCAGAACACTACTTCTTGTACAGCTAATGCCCAGGCCACTGCAGGTCTTCCCAGGATGAACTCTAAGAGAGGCTTCTGGAAAGAGGAGCTGATGGATTGGGGTGTGTGGAAGGAACATCTGTCTTCTCTCAGCAGGACCCTTCACTATCTGTGGTTTGAGAAATGCCAGTCTTTTAAATTCCAGGTAGAAGAGCAGAGAGAAGGAAGTGAGAAAGTACATACGGTATTTTAGCCACTTTCCCTTTTACCCAGCATTTCTGTGCCATGGTAATTAAGAGTGGTTTTAAAGTATCTCTGAAAAGCTTCTGATACTATCAAAGTGGGCCAAACACTTTTTAGACTGGTACTTACCTCTCCTAAACTGCCTGTTTTCTTCTCTCTCTCACTCACTGAAAGAGTTAAAGCAAGTCAATTTCATTCACCCCAAAATCTGGCTGGAAGAAAGAAGTGAAAGGCTTCTGCAGCAACAGGAAAATCTGATATTTCAGAATCCCTAAAGACCTCCTCCCTAGACCACCTATTCCCTGCCACCTTATAGAGAGAAAAGTTTCTTTTCTGACAGATAGTTTATTAATTTCAAGAAGTGCTGGAGTGTCTGTGCTTCAGGTGACTGGATTTTTCAAAACTCAATTGTATATTTGAAAAAGTAAGCAGTATTACCCAATTGGAGCCTTTCATTGACCTCCAGAGAGGAGCTTAACATCTCAAGGGTCTTCTAATATTGATTTTCTTTTAACCTTCTCCCTTCTAAAGAAATTCAGTGACAGGTTGTGAATCCTGAGCAGTTTAAGGAAAGGTTCTTGGAGCTTAACAAAGCTGTCATTTTCAATACACGCGGATGACTTTTTTTTTTTTTTAGCTCTTGCATGTGATTAGAGGGGAGGCTCAACAATTCCACACACCCTGGCTGCATGGCCAGTATCAATATTTTAAAACTAAATACAAAAGAGACAGATGACCTCCTGACCCCCAGGAAACAGGCCTGCAAGACTGCAAGTATCCACTACACCATGCCCAGGGACCTTTTCTTCTTCCAAATGAACCATAAAAATCATACACGTGTAGCCTGTAAAACACAATTTTATATCCACAAGCAAGAACATCAAAAATCCACTCAACAATGCATATATAAACAACCAACAAGTACTGAAATTGTCTGCACTTGATGGGAATTGCAAAATCATGCCCAGCTCTCTCAGCCCTTAAACTACTACTGTCAAATTAGGGTAGTGATTTTTCCGTACTAGAAAATTCACAACCGGTTAGCTTCCCCAAGCCCCACTGCCAGCACTTTGCCTTTCACTGAAATGAATAAATAACCGTGGACTTTCTTCCCATCCTCTGGGAGCTGTTTGGTGTCCCCTGAGGACAAAACTAAATGAGAAAAATGACGCTGTTAATAATGTCGCTGCTGAAATGCCTGTACTCGACTGTTTAAAAAAAATACCATCCCACTAAGTGTGCCTACATTTCGGGCACATTAACAAGCCACCACTGAATCTGAACACAGACTGGCCAGCATTAAGATTAGCTGGTTTCCACTTCTGTACAGAAATGAGGCTAGTTCATCAACAGAGATTCCCAACTTTTGAAGACATTTGCTTTCCGGGATTACAATGTCAGCAGTTGCCCTGTAATTTTTGCATGATTTATTTTAAACTTTGAAAATCATGGTAATAATTGCCTTGCTTCACTCACAATACTTGAAAAGTTATAGGCACTTTCACGTACAGTCTTCTTTTGAGTTCTTTTGAGTCACATACAGTCTTGAGAGTTGTAGCTATTGTCCTTTTTCAAGATAGCTGACCTTTAAAGTAAAACTATACTATCATTTTATTTCTACATGTAAATTGGCTTCTGTTACCCATCTACATGTGCCTCTGTGACATGAAAACAGATGAGTTTTAAAGATCTGTTTAGAAAGCTTCATCCAGAATGGCTAAGTCGTCTTTACATTCTGCATTAAGTGTAGAAAGTGCGTTGCAAACCAACTCAAACTTTCTGCACCCCTTTCTCTAATTCTTTCCTTGAAAACTGCCTTTCTGTTTCAAAACCAAAACAATGCATAACAACAGGACTGTGCATTTTAACTTTCAAAATAAAATTTAGCCAACAATTGCATAATTACAAAGATAGAAGACAGTTGGGCCTATACAAAATATATATTGATATTTAAGTAAACTTTATCTCTGAAATATATCTGAAAAAATTTCACAATACACAGTAAGTTAATAAATTCCAAAGCAATAATATTGTCAAATTGTGTGATGTCACAAACTCTGAAAGCAAAGTTACAGATGTTCGTGACATTACATTCACCAATAATTATCCTGCTGCTCAGTCTGACCATCTTAAAATTAAATGGATGCCTCTGTCTACTAAAGAATAAAAGGAATTTATTTTGGACATCAAACAATGAAACTGTCACCATTTATTGTATGAAACACTCAGCTAATCAATTTCCTATTAAAACAGCTTTCAACAATACTCAGCTTTAAAATTCATCAGGGCCAGTAAAAACCTTTTGCCAGTGCACAAGAATGCAGTCCCAACCACGGACGATAATTACCCTTCTAATACTTTTATTGCCCAAGCACTTTTTCCTGTGCTCCCCATCAGTTAGGCAGGAATCTGCAGTATAGTGTATCAGTGAGTTGGAGTGATTGACCTTTGCCCACATATGATTTAATAGGGACTTTTCAGCACTGGAGCTTTCTGCATCTCTCATACCATTAAATGAAAACATCAAACCTCAGATGTAAAACTGGAAACCACAACGTTTTGTGTTTCACAACTCTTTGCAGTTTTTACTTAGGCTGCCTAAAGGTCAGCTTCTTCGCCTCACAATGCTCTCCCCCATACAGTAAATATACTCAAAAGTCACACTAATTCTCATTTTGATTAAATCTTGAACTCCCCAGTCAGATACACACATTCATCCTGCTTATTTACATTTGCATTCTTTTCTAACCACATAAGCATGTGTGTATGACTTTCTGGATTTATTCCATTTTAGGGCTGATTTAAATATCTGTTCAAGTATGGGTTCACTAGTTAACTTTTTCCCGCCCGTTGGAAAGTTAAAATTACAAAGGATGGTGTTATAGGATCCTGTCAAAGAAAGTTAGAGTTAATCTTGTGTATTTTGGCGCCTTTTCCCTGCCAGCTACTGTACTTGGTTGGGGGAGCGGGTTGGAGATCTTGTCTGTCCCATCTCAAGTTCAACGGCAGTTCTACTAACTCCAGGAGAAGAAGGCCATGTTCACAGCACTAATAATAATTCCAATCACGCCACTTCGGCATTTTGTGTCAAAGTCGAAACTGGCTTCCCCGCCCCCTTCAACCTGAAAGCTGCCAAGTCCTCACACACTCCGCATTCAACCACAACTTAATGGATGGGATATTGTGCATTAAAATGTGTTCCAGACATACTGGCGAAGAGAGGACAAGGAAAAAGGGAGACAGACACACACACACAGTTAGGCAGAAGGGAAAAAATCCTAGAGCAAAAACAGCAGGGCAGGAAAAAAAATTATTAACAGGAGCAGGAAGAAATCCATCATAATCTTTTTTTTTTTTTTTAAGGGAGGGGGAGAGTGGGAGGAGGGCTAACAATTCTATCCTGCCACTTCAGGAACAAGGGGCTAGGGGTAACTAAACTTTAAAATGAAGATTGACTTTAAAAACTCCAGTACACCAGAGCTAAATAAAGACACTTTTAAGTGAGCATATGTAACAAATCTGTGCATATTCACCTTAAAGAGAAGAAAAATGCTCCAAAAAGAGAGAATGGGCTACAAGGTACAACTAAAGTATCATTTGTACAGTAATTTTTTCCATCATGGGGGAGAAGGGGGGGGAGTAGGGAGTTGAAGCAGGAAAAATGCTACATTTCACACTGTTTTGGACTCACAATGTCTCTATAAAAGTGTGACATATACACTAAAGTTGCCAAAGCTTAAAAAAAAAAAAAAGCATTAAGGCTGAAAATCCAACACTATGGCCCAACTTGTAAAGAAGAAATGACATTTAGGTAAAGTCTCTTTACAATGTACAAACAGTAAAACATCTGTGTCTGGGGATGGAAGGGGATGCAAGGGACAAACAAGACAAGCAAATAAAGCCAGTCATTGCAAAGCCACATACCACCGCATTCTATTACGTTAAATAAAAGAGATGTTGAGTCTGTAAACAGAACTCTGGGCCGCTGACTTCACGTATCTGAGGTACAGATTTGTGGACTTTCTCAAGGGTTGTTTTGGTGTCGCTTATTGTATTTATTAATAGTTTTTATTTTAAAGCGCAATCCAGGAGTTAGTCTCTTACTTTTGTTTTTAATTATTATTTCTGCAATGCCACAGTTCTTGGCCCAAAGAAGAAAAGGCGGCAAAAGTCAAGTCTAAAAGCAGGCAGCCCCTCAGCCTGTCTGGGTATCCAGTTTTGCTTCCTCTCACTTGCAGAAGACTGTTTCTCGAGGTAGACTTGAAAGCCGTCCAAAGTGGGGGTGGGGTGTGTGTGTGTGTGTGTGTGTGTGTGTGTGTGTGTGCGCGCGCGCGCGTGTGTTTGCTGGGTTTTATTGTTTTAGCAGGGCTGCTCTGGGGCTGCGGGCTGCCTCCCCGCCCGCGTCCGGGCTCCGAGCGGGCTAGGCAGATGCAGCCGGCGCGGAGGCAGGGTCGCGCGTTCGCCCTTCCCCGCCCTGGGATCGGCCGGGCCGGTGGCGAGGCTACCCCGGACCGCGGCCACCCGCGCACCCTTTCCGCGCCCCGCCCGCGCTCCGCCGCCGGCACCGCCGCCTCCCCGGCTTTCTCTTTCTCCGGCCCACCGCCCGCCCGGCCCCGCCCCGCCCCGCCCCGCCCCGACCGGCCAGGCGCGCGGGAAGCGCGGCTCTTCGCTTCCGCCTGGCGGCGGGAAGGAAACCAAAAGGAGGAGCCGGGGGCGGGAGCGCGGCGATGCATATTCATCAGGGCGCCCGAGGCGGTGGAGGCGGGAGCGGGCCCGAGTGGGTGTGGCGGGCTGCCCGGCGCGGGGGCCCCTCGCGAGTGGCGGCTCAGCTCTTTGTGCCGCCCGGGCGGGGCCGGAGCGCGGCGAGGGAGTGCGGCGCCGCCTGCCTGCGGGGCTGCCGGGCTCCGCGCGCCTTTGTGCTACCGCGCTCGGGGGCCTCCCCGCGGGCGTGCGCGAGAGCTGAGCCGGGCGGAGCAGCCGCGGGAGACTCATCACCAAATGATAATAACGAGCACGGGATTGGTGCTCTTCCCTACTAGCCGCCACGTTTTCGGTCCCCTTCGCCAGGCCACGTTTGTTTGGGTGTAAAAGGAGTTCTGAAATGTACCTCACTGCGTAGCGTTATCATTTATAGGCATGCATGTGACTGTCAATAATTCAGGGGTAGCTGGAAGAAATAATCAGCCCCAAAGAAATATGCAACCCCTGGGTCCCCAAGAAGTAAACACTCTAGATGAGATGTGGTAGCGGGCTCATGTTCATAAAGCGGTTTTGATTAATATTTTTTAAACTTAAATATATGTAGGTTTTTTGCTTAGTTTGCAAGTAATCCAGTCATTTGCATTTTAAGCATCTGTAGTGTGGTAACATAATGTTTAACGTTTAAACCAAGTTGTTATATAGCTCTGATTTAAAACTGAAGTATTAAATGTAAAAATATAGCACTCGCCCTAAATTTACTTAGTACTAACCCACATGTGTTTAGAAAAGATTTTATTACAGAGATCCTGACTAATTATGTAATTGCACAACAGGCAACAATAGCTTCAAATATCCTCTAAAAACCCTGTTCAATTATGTGATTACCAGTGGGACCGGAATAGCTCCCAATGAATTGTTCTTATCTTTCTACTAAATGTGAGCATGTCAGTATTTTAATCCCAATTATATTTACCCTCAAAGTCCAAGAGAACTTAAACAACATTGTTCAGGTTCTTTGTTCCTACAACACGCATTATAAAACAAAGAAGACATTTTGGCCTCATTATCCAAAAATAAAAAGTTTTTTTCTCCTGTACCGGCGTGGGCACACACACATGTATACGTGCATATATTACATACATATAATATGTACATATTATGTAGATGTTTGTGAATAGTATACATATCTCATTTCAACGATAAGTGCAAAACTGAGAATTGGATTGACCCAAGTGAGCTTTAGAAAATGCCGAACTTTAAAATGGGTTATTACCAGTTCCCAATTTCCCTTCAGAAAAAAAGTAACAAGTGTATATCTATATAGCTTTGGGAGGGAGATGAAGGATGGGGACACACACACACACACGTATGTATGTATCTCCACATTTAGCTATAACTTCCCAAGGAAAATTAATTTTTAACATCTATCTTGTTCCAAGTTAGGTAATTTTAACCACTCAGCTAGTATAGCTCTAATTCAGTATACCCAGGCAGTCAATTCAAGTGGGTAACAAACAGATCTGTTTCCATTCTAGGATTTCCTAATAGTAGTTTCATGGTTCAGTAAATCACATTTAGCACTAACGAATCAAATATAAAATATGAAAATTCAATATGGCTAAACTAAAATATATTATTTAGGGTGGTGGAGGGAGTGTTTAAGTGAGCAATGTTATCAAATTCTAAGACTTTTACAAGTGTTCCTCAGAAAGCTTCTTCTCATAATTATTTGAAGTCCATAGCAGAGTTACCAATCCTTCCCAACATCTATTTCATGCAAAGGAGAAATGACATTACAGAGAGAATCCAGTTTTCTTTAGGAAATATCCTAAGACACGAAATGGGAAAAGGAACAGGAAAGGGGAAAGGGAAGGATTTCCTGTGCTTCTGGTGATGACTTGAATGAATCTAGATTTAGTGTCACCTGTCAAAGAATTTCTTCCTAAGTATATTACTTAGTAATAGAATGTACCATTGTATCTTATGTTCAGCGTTTCATAGATTATCTTTTTTTATTTGAGTGTCATTTGTTTCTTTTGACATGTGAAGCTTACAAGAGTACTCATTCGTATGTATACCGATCACTCTTCTGTCAAATACATACACAGATTATAATTAAATGATATCCAAATTTTATAAAATAAGGAGATTAATTTTCAACACGTCCTATAGAAATCGGTCTCACTAATTTGTAGTCACCTCAGCGGGTTGTTGCTCCTAAATCTTTTAATTGGCTAATGATCATGGTCTTCTAGTCTACAACACTGGTTGATTTTCCAGTTTTCACATTTTTTGACATAAATAAATATGTAGAAATTCAATTCAGGAGTGTTTTAAAATAGATGCTTCTATTAAAATTATCTTGGTTAGAAGCCTTTCTTAATGTACTTAAATTTCAGTATCTTTTTATATTCAACTTTTTATAAATTATAACTAATTATTCATTTTAAAAAAATAAGGAGTATCTAACGTTACTTAGGCATTTTGGCCTTCTGATACATCTAACTGAAGTGATTCCAGTAGAAAAGCTAATTTTTTTCTGCCTTTAGTTACAGGCACAATTCATTCCTTAGAACTAGAAGATTCTCCACTACACTGAAACTTTAGATTTTTTGTTTTTTTCCTAAAGCCAATTAACTGGTAAAGCAGTTTCTCTGTTTTTTTTCAAATTAAGAATTTTTTAGTGTACAAGCAACATCTGCGTGTGTTTATCTTTGAGAATAATCACAATATATTTCTAAAAGGCATGCAGTATTACAATGCTTTATGTAATAATTAAGTAATTCCTCTACCCCATCTCAACCAGTAATTTTCAGTCATTACCCCAAAGGTTTTTATTTTGTCTTATTTCTCTATTTCTCAAAAATATAGGAGGTGTGTTTTTATTTCTATTATTTTTATGTTAAAGGGTACACGCTAATTTATTAAATTATTTTATTTAGTCCAATATTGTACTAGCATTTGTGCAAACAGTGTACGTAATAAACATGGAATATTTAGAACTCAATACTAAATAAAACACAATACCATCTTTTAAAACAATTGAATGATTACATTTTAGAATTAAAACTATGTAAGATATAAACCTGTGTAAACATTCGTATTAAATATTACCCCTGGGAAATAGTTTCAATTATTTCTTAATTATTTTAAAAATATTTAGAGAGGCTTAAATTAGGACATTTATTGTATAAAGTGCCAACTTCTGGCATTTTGTTGGCATTCCATAGCTGAGAGCTGTCTCCATACAAGTTTTATTGAGGAGAGGAGAATGGATATCTAGAATATTGTTGTGTAAGAGGGATACCCAAGTATAAATAACAACCTCTGGTGCCTATTTTTATTGGTTACAGCCGTCTTTAGCTATAATCCGTTATGCTTCTTCTTTAGACATTGACTGGGAAAATAAACAGTGTCTTTGCCACTAGACATAGTTGCTCATCACACAGAATTATATTTGTGGAAAAGACTTCAAGAGATTACCAGATAAGCCCTTGCAATGGGGTCAAAACTCCACACTGCCCAGGACAGGCACACCAGGTCACTTTCTAACCATTGAGAGTATGGGTACAAAAATAAATATACACATGCAGTGTTCCTTCTTTCACTAACTGCACGCTGCACCTGTGCACACATATATCTGATGACATCTGCTAACATAATAAATATCAAGTGGCCTGTAGTGTCATCAAAAATCTGAGGTGGTGGTATGGCTCACAGCCTCCTCAGCCCCAGGCTATGGTCTTGGTAAATTTCACAGGCTAAATAGAGACAGACTCAGACTCATTCTGTACATGAACCAGAGGTTTTCAAGGGCAGGTTAAGGTGGTTTACCCAAGGGAAAAAAAAAAAGCCTCTAGTTATGACTCAGTGTGTGAAAAATCTGCTCTCTGATTCAATGGTGATAAATCAAGGATATCTCCCAGCTTCAAAAAAAGATCATTTTTATCTCAATTGTTATGAATTCTCAATTTCAAGGTTAAATTCTCAACCTTTCTTAGCCGGCATATGTTTTTAAGACTTAGTTTAAAAAAAAAGACACAAAAAACTATGAGCAATTAAATCTTCATAACTTGCTTACTTTTATATAACCTTCAAATTTTAACCATCAAAATATCCATGAAAAGAAAACAATAAGTTTGAATGAAGTTAAGCTGCAATGATGATTAAATTGAGCAAAGAAAAAGCAAGTGTTTTCTCAAAAACTTTTCAGGATATTTTGTGCCATATGTAAGGTTTCTGAAACAACAGAATCACTAAGGTATTTTTTTAACCATTTTCAAAAAACAGAAGCATCTGGCAATCCAGAAATCAGTGAGGCAACAGGATGCAAGAAAGCGCTAGACAGTCTACTGATCCTTCACTACAGTGCTGGCAAAGGACCATCCTGCTTTTTGCTCAGTGGGCCATTTTCAATGAGAAAGTGAAACTCAAGTCCCCTACATCCACATCCTGGGGCTGACTGTCCTCAGTGTCAAAGATTCTTCTTGACATATCTAGATCATGGTGGTATTATTTTAATTTGCCCACTACTAAGGAAGATCAATAACCACATTTTTGTGGATATATTCCCCAACTAAGAAGGCCTAGATGCAGTCCAAGGAGTAGAGGAAAAATGCACTCTTTCTACAAACATGCATCACATGTTTAGTAACGGGGCTGGACACTACGCTGCAAGGATGGGTAGATTTTTAAGAATTTCTGCATTTATGATAAAAAGGCCTTCCATTCCTTTGTGCTAATATTCTCCTCTAAATTTGTTTATAAGAAAGTAACCTTCCCAAGGTATCTTGGAAGCCTTCAGATAAATACATTAAATAACAACGTTCGGTTTTCTGCTCACTTTACGGGTAGTTGATGTGGATTTATAGAATGAAACCAGTGTTGATAGAAAGCAAAGGAAAATGTAATTACGGACAATAAGTTACCCTTCCCACCCCACCACCCAGAAAAAGCAAAAAAAAAAAAACACAAAAAAAGCCTTCTATAATATATTCAGAAGCCAAACTAACAAAGTTGGGAAACTTTTGATACCACTATACTTCATGAGGTGGGACGTATTTTTATAAATGACGGGGCGACGGGGAGAAAGCACAGTGTGAAGTGGGAAATTTCAGGCACAAAGAGTTTACCTATGTGCAACTAATACTGCCTGCTTTTTAACAAATTATTGTTTAAGCATGGTTGACAAGCAAATACAGAGGTCAGGACAGAAATAGAAGTTTCCAGAACATACCTAATATCCCTCTCCCTTTTTCTCCTCATGTCTGCTACCATTCTGAGCTGCCCTTAATATTTCTTTTATCTTTTTCTTTTCTGTTATACAAACAACAAAAAAAAGAGCAGAGATATTTTAAGTGAAAATTAACAAATATAAAGGACATCCACCTACAGTCCCATCACCTATACATTTGTTTTGTTTGCACATATTCCAATCCAGTATTTACTTACACACACATAAACTATTTGCATGGTTAAAATCTTAAGGTGGATAGAATTTTGTCTTGTACATTTCCACTTATTTACATTATTGACATTAGTGAAAGGACACAAAATTTAAAATGTTAGAACTAGAAGAGACTTTGGGACTGCTAGACAAGCGATAAAGAAACAAAACTGGCAACATCCTGTGTATTGCCCTGTCATATTTTGAATGTTGGATTTCACTGTCAACATGTTAAAATTGGGATATTTTACTTGAAAATCCAGATATCCTGCTGCTTTTGAAAAAGTGGGAGGGGAGACACTTTGGGGACGAGTGTTGCACACAGGCTGGAGGAGAGCAGCTGCTGCCCCTGTTAGATGGGGCTTGGTCTCCACAGTCCCGATTACTCCCTGTCCCATTACACCGGTTACCAACTCGCCTCTTCTTTCCCCGAGTTTACAACCCTGATCTACGCCAAATGCTCTTCTTGTAGATGAAAACGGGAAAACAAGTTTCAGAGGGGTAAAGTGACTTACTTAGGGCTACTAAGCTAAATGTTAGCATTGCCCACATTGTAAAAGAGGCTGACTCTTTTACAAGACTCTAAACAAGCACCACGTGTATTCACGTTTATTTCCGAGCGTGTGGGGAAGTGAGGTTCTGGGCGCCAGTCCGATAACCTCACTAGAACTGCCTTGACCACAACCTCCTTCACAGACTGAAATGTCCCAGGTTAGCCACCCACGACCTTTTTGCTCCAGGTCATAATTAACATTTGATGTCCATAAGCCAGACACCTATACGCCCATAAATCCTGGCCGTGCTCACAGTGACTCCTTTCTCTCATTAAAAACAAAATATCAGAATGCAAGTGAAGGAAGCTCATCACTTTATGGAGATAACATCCAATCTGCTGCTGTTGATAAAGGAACTACCTAATTAAAAAGTAAAATAAAAAACTTTATGATATTCTTATCAGACCTACCTCATAGAGGCGTGATGATCTACCAACACCCTAGCAGACAACCACTGTCCTAGAAAATATAAAACTCCCATATCTGTACAGAGACTGTATTTTCGGAATGTTAAACCAGGACACATGGTGCCAACAAGAATCTTTTTTAAATGAATTTAAGATTTTGGGAAAGTTGTACAAAAGTTTTAAAAAATGATTCATTGTTAGCTGTGGTTTAATAAATGGGCTTTATGACAAATGATAAAAATGCAGACCATCTAAGAATGCCTGGTCTCTATATCTATGTGGGCAATTCTTAGAAATTTGCCTAGAAAGTGGGACTTGATGTCAGTAACCACTGTGTTGGATTGCCATTAAGTGTCCCATGCAGTTTGCACTTGCTTGTAGTGCTTTGTTCTCCAGACGGAACACCTACTCTCTAGGTTCTGTTCCCAAATGGAGAAGGACCTGAGAACACACAGACCACGTCATGGAGTCAACACAGTAAATAATTGAGAAGCTCCTGCATTATGTACTCGTTGAGTCTACAGTTACTCTCTTGGCAGGCACAGAAGTGGTCCATATTCAATCAGGCTCTAGGCTCATTCACAGAAGTGGTCTTTTTTGTTTTTAATTTCTATTTTTTATTGGAGTATAGTTGATTTACAATGGTGTGTTAGTTTCAGGTGTACGGCAAAGTGACTCAGTTATACATATACATATATCCATTCTTTTTCAGATTCTTATCCCATACAGGTTATTACAGAGTATTGAGTAGAGTTCCCTGTGCTATACAGTAGGTCCTTGTTGATTATTTTCTATCTAGTAGTGTGTATATGTTAATCCCAACCTCCTAATTTATACCAAAGGGGAAAAGTGGAGGGGGCGGGGGATAAATCAGAAGCAGCCTTAATGGCTCTCATTCTGGCCAAAGCACCACCTTAGTTGAGCAGCACTAAGGAGCCCAGACCCTCTGTGCCCCGTTTCCCTTTCCCTGAGGACCAGATATGCACATTTCTTCTGGAGCATTTTAAATGAGTATCTACAAACTGGATCTTCTCCTCTACTATGGCCAATGGCAGCACCTAAGTTAAGCAAGGTCTCCCTTAGGGTGATGGTTTTCCATGTTAGGTTAAAATGAGTGTCATGACAAGTGCTAATATTTACCATATACTGAGAGGTCTAACTATGGCTCTGCTCTCTGCTCCGAATGTCACATATATTATCAATTTTTTTTTTTTGCGGTACGCGGGCCTCTCACTGTTGTGGCCTCTCCCGTTGCGGAGCACAGGCTCCATATGCGCAGGCTCAGCGGCCATGGCTCACGGGCCCAGCCGCTCTGCGGCATGTGGGATCTTCCCGGACCAGGGCATGAACCCGCGTCCCCTGCATCGGCAGGCGGACTCTCAACCACTGCGCCACCAGGGAAGCCCTATCTCAGCTCTTTTAAAGATGCAGAGCCTGAGGCAAGGGGAGGTTAAGTCACCAACAGAAGGTCACAGTGCTCCTAATCTCAGTCTTTCTAATTCCAAAGCCTGTGGCGATAGCAGACCAGTACATGCAGCAAGAGCACAGGGCAAGTGTGTAACCATCTAGGTGAGTGTGGCCCCGTCACAGGTGTTGCCTTGGGAGGCTTCACAAGTATTCCTTAAAGCATTTTTATCACTGGTCTTTTGAAATTGCCTTTAGAACCCCAGGTACATTCTTTTAATATTATTGATGGGATAGATCTTCCTCCTTTAAATGTGGGATTTGAGTTTTGGATATATCCTTGATTCACTCAATACACTGTGGTGATTAAAGAACTTATCAAGCTGGGTAAACCAGTTTGGGTTGAAAACAAGGCATGACACAATGTAACAAGATGATTTTCATTCTCCAGAGTGTTCTGAAGGTAACGGAATAGAGGATTTAGAGTTGGACTTAGAGGCACCTGGGTTTTGGGTTCAAATCCTGACTTAGCCACCTAAAAGCTACGTGTTTCTGGGCAAGGCACATAATAATTCTTAGCCAAGGTTTCCTCACCTTCAAAAACAGCATAAGAAAATAATACGCGCATCAGGGTTGTTGTTTGAGGATCAAAAAATATTCTTTGTCAGGATATGTAGAAAAGTGTCTGAAATTTAGTCCTTTCTCAATAAGTATTTCCTGAATCTGACTATCAGATTATTATTTGTCTCTGTCCTTGTGCTTCCAATGTGGTGAGAGGTGATAAACAGGGGTTAACAGAGTCTGTGACAATGACCGGACCCCAGCGCCCCTCTGAGTGCCCCTGGGGCTCGTGTATAGCATTTATTTGCAATTATACTTGAAAAATCAAGAGTGATGTCCCTAGTTCCCTGATGCTAGGGGAGATGGATTGAAAAGATGGTGTGGTGTGGGTTGAAGTTTATGGGACGCAGTTTCTATCTCAAGTTTACTCCTCGGCACCCTCTAGAAATGTGCAAAAAATAATAGCATCTTAAGCAAGTGCCCCTTCCTACACATTTATGGACTGCCTACCCTACAGCGGGTCCTGGCTCAACGTGGGACAAAGGGCACTACTGTTGTCACAGTTTCCAAAGGGCTGGCATAGAATGATGCTACCCATATTATAAAAACTGAGAACACCCCAGAACCCATCCACATATACAGTGTCATTCATCAACTGAATAAGATGATGTAACTCTATAGGCAACAAATGAGCACCTGCTATGTCCAGGAGACAGAGTGTGAACAAACCAAACAATTTTCTAGCATAGAGGAAAGAGACCTGGAATGGGGGGGGAGGGGAGTGAACAGAGATAGAGAGTTTGTGTGGTGGTGTTCCAAATTCATACGCCTGCTAGGCTTCCCTGTAAGGTCAAAGAGGGGGTCTGAGAATTCTGGAAACCTTGAAGGAAACTGTTTATCAAAAGAAAGAAAGAGAAGTGTGCAAAGCTTTTCGCTACATACAGTCAATCAGGGGCATCTAGCGAAGATGGGGGATGGGAGCAGCCTCTGGGGGCTGTAGAGCTTTGGCAGCTGAGCTAGAACCACCCTGGGCTCTCCTTTGCAGCAGCCTGCAAGTCTGAATACTTAGGGTCATGTTTTTCTTTTCAAGCTGACGTATGTTCATTTACGCACTGTAGCATTTATTAAGCCCCTTAACTCATTTAATCTTCTTAACCATCCTATAAGAACAGCTACAACATTGTTTCCACTTTACAGATGAGAAAATTAGGGTAGAGAGAGAGTAAATAACTTACCCAAGGTCAATAGCTTCCAAGTTTCAGAGGTAGGATTTGAACTTACGTAGTCTGGCTCTTAACCACCAATTTTATGCAAACTTTTTCCTCTCCTCCGCATGCTCCTCCCCGCAATAGAGTGGCTTTTTGCCCAACTTTAAAATCTTTCCTCCTTTCCTGCAGGGCTCATTCTACGTCCCCCAACTCCCAAACAGGAAGCCGTAAGTGTGGGCAACCTTAGCACAACTACAGAGTGACACTAAAGGCCATCAAGACTTAGTCACTAAAGAGAAAAGAGGCACTTCAGCAGCCTTGGCTTCATTCTTTGGATCCCTAAGGGAGGAGACCTAAGTGACTACCCCCTCTGTCTCTCTTCCTGGCTTTAAAAAAATAAACTGTCGTCCACTCATATGAAGGAATGTTATACAGCAAGGAAAAGCACAAACTTCTCTACAATAGGCATGTAGAAAAGTTCACATCATAAGTTTATAGCTAGGTGAATAACCCATGTCACCAGCATCCATATTAAGAAATGGAAAATTACTGGTAATCCAGAAACCACATCCCATTCTCCATTCTCTGCCAATTACTACTCCCACCATCCTTCCCAAAGATAACCACTAACCTGATTTCTAACAATACAAAATTGTATTGTCTGTTTTTGAATTTTATATAAAGGGAAGCATATAATATTCACTCTTTTACTTCTGAACGGTTTTGTTCAACATTTCATGTAAGAGTTCTTCCTCCTGTTAGAAAAAACAAAGTTGTTTTGTTTTTCCACATTGCAGTATGGAATTCTATTGTATGCATACAACACGGTTTATCTATTGTATACTTGACAATCACTGGGTCTTTTCCAGTTTGGAGCCAGTACAAATAAAGGGAATAGAAGCATTCTTCTACATGTCTTCCAGTGTATGTATGTATGCATTCTCTTGGGCATAAACCTAGAAGAATTTCTGGGTTATGAAGTAGCCTATGAACAATTTTAGTAGATAATGCTAGATAAATTTCCAAAGTGATTGTACTAATTTACACTCCCACCAGCAGTGTAGGAGAGATTTAGTTGTTTTACATTTTCCCCAACACTTTGTATAATCGGTCTTTTTTATTTCTGGATTATAGTAATATCTCACTGTGGTTTTAATTTGTATTTTCTAGTTGACTAATGAGGTTAAGCTGCTTTTCACCTGTTTATTGGCCTTTTTTTTTTTTTTTTTTGGCCGCGCAGTATGCAGGATCTTAGTTCCCCGACCAGGGATCGAACCCACGCCCCCTGCAGTGAAAGCACATAGTCCTAATCACTGGACCGCTGGGAAAGTCCATTATTGGCCACTTGGATATTCTCTTTTGTGAAATGTCTGTTCGAATATTTTACCCATTTCTGTTGGGCTCTCCTGTTGGTTTTTGGTTTTTTTTTTTTCCCTTACTGATTCGTAGGAGTTCTTTACACATTCTGGATATGAGACTCTTGCCACTGCTATCTGTTGCAGATTCTCTTCCCATTTTGTGACTTGCAATTTCACTCATTTAACGTTGTAAAAATTTTGTGAGTTTTTTTTTAAAACTGTATTAAGGAATAATTTCCATATAATAAACTGAACATATTTGAAGTGTACAATTTGTTGAGTTTTACTGTATGAGTAAACTCCTGAAACTATACCTCATTCAAGATAGGAACCGTTTCAATCACCTCCAAAAGATTTTCTGTGCCTCATGGTAACCCCTCTCTCCTGCCTTCTGTCCCCTGCAAGAATTGATCTGCTTCTGTCATTATAACTTGGTTTGTATGTTCTAGAATTTTATGTAAATGAAATTATTCAGCTTGTATTCTTTTTCATCTGACTTCTGTCATTCAGTATATTTTGACATTTATGCATGTTGTTATGTGTATCAATAGTTCATCTCTTTTTATTACTGAGTGGTGTTCTATTGTATGTTATATCACAATTTATCCATCACCTGTTGATGGGCAATTAGAATGCTTCCAGTTTGGGGCTATTACAAATAAAGCTGCTATGTACATTTGTGTACTAGACTTTGTATGGACGTAGACTTCTACTTCTCTCAGGTAAATACCTAGGAATGAAATTTCCGGGCATGTGGTAGATATCTCTTTAAAGGGTCAACTTTTTTTTTTTTTTTTTTTTTTTTGCGTACGTGGGCCTCTCACTGTTGTGGCCTCTCCCATTGCGGGGCACAGGCTCCGGACGCGCAGGCTCAGCGGCCATGGCTCACGAGCCTAGCCTCTCCGCAGCATGTGGGATCTTTCCAGACCGGGACACAAACCCGCGTCCCCTGCATCGGCAGGCGGACTCTCAACCACTGCGCCACCAGGGAAGCCCCTAAAGGGTCAACTTTTTAAGGAACTGTCAAACAGTTATCCACAGTGGCTGTACCATTTACAATTCCATCAGCAACGTATCAGAGTTCCAGTTCCTCCACATCCTCACCAACTTAGTATGATCAAGTCTTTTCGCCTTAGCCATTCTAATAGGTACGTAATGTGGTCCATTATCATCTGAACATTTGTTTCTCTAATGGTAAATTGTGTTGAACATCTTTTCATGTGTGTATTAGCCATTCTTATATCTTCTCTGGTAAAGTGTTCAAAATCTTTAGCCCATTTAAAAAACTGAGCTGTTTCTTTTCTTTCTTTCTTTTTTAATCAATTAATTATTTTTGGCTGCGTTGGGTCTTCGTTGCTGCACGTGGGCTTTCTCTAGTTGTGGCGAGCAGGGGCTACTCTTTGTTGTGGTGCACGGGCTTCTCATTGCAGTGGCTTCTCTTGTTGCGGAGCACGGGCTCTAGGCGCGTGGGCCTCAGCAGTTGTGGCTCGTGGGCTCTAGAGCACAGGCTCGTGGCACACGGGCTTAGTTGCTCCACGGCATGTGGGATCTTCCTGGACCAGGGCTCGAACCCATGTCCCCTGCATTGGCAGGTGGATTCTTAACCACTGCGCCACCAGGGAAGCCCTGTTTATTTTCTTATTGTTGAGTTATTAAAGTTTTTTTGTATATTGTAGATACAAGTCCTTTATCAGATATTTGATTTGCAAGATTTTCTCCCAGACCGTAGCTTTGCTTTTCAGTCTCTTAACTGTGTCTTTTGAAGACTAGAATGTTAAAATCGTGAGGAAGTCAAAATTATGGATACTGCTTTTAGTTTCATCAAAGACATTTTGCTTAATCCAAAATCACTAAGATTTTTCTCTTTATTCCTTTTGGAATTTTTACAGTTTTATGCTTTATGTTGAGGTCCATTTCGAGGTAAATTTTGTATATTGTGTAAGGTATGGGTTGAAATTCATTTTTTCCCATATGGATATACAATTCTGTCAGTACCATTTATTGAAAAGACTATTTTTTTTCTCCACTGAATTCCCTTTATACTTTTATCAAAAGTCAGTTGTCCTTATATGTATGGGTCTATTTTCCGGACTCTCTATTCTATTTCATTGATCCATTTGTCTCTCTTGATGCCAATAACACCGTGTCTTAGTTACTATAGCATTATAATAACACTTGAAATCAAGTAGTGTTAGTTCTCTAAATTTGTTCTTTGTTAATGTTGTCATTTTTTTTTTAAAAGATTTTCTAAATTCTTGGATTTTCACTAGAACATGTTACTCTAGTTCTTTTTTTTTTTTTTTTTTTTTTTTGCAGTACGCGGGCCTCTCACTGTTGTGGCCCCTCCCGTTGCGGAGCACAGGCTCCGGACGCGCAGGCTCAGCGGCCATGGCTCACGGGACCAGCCGCTCCGCGGCATGTGGGATCTTCCCAGACCGGGGCACGAACCCGTGACCCCTGCATCGGCAGGCGGACTCTCAACCACTGTGCCACCAGGGAAGCCCTAATGTTGTGTTTTGATGAACTCTTCTGTTGTTCTTTTGATGTACTCTTCTGGTGTTTTGTTTTGCTTGTTTTTTAACAAGTTTTCGCTAAGGGACCTTGAATCCACTCAGACAGACACTCTTCTTACTTGGAGCAAGGGGGTGGGAAAGCCCAGGTGGAAGGTGAGCGGGAAGGGCACCTCCGATTCACAGTAATTCTTAGAAGTGACCCAGCATTGCGCCAGCTGTTTTGCATACAGCCTCTCATTTTATCTAAGATCCTTGTAATTTCCCTTCTAGGCGTATGCTTCAGAACAGGGTCACAAAACCTTTTCTGTAAAGGACCAGATGTTTTAGAGGGCGCCAACTTCCCGGGCTTGGACCCATGCATCTGCACAGTCCCACATGCTAAGAAAGGTTCTGTGCTTGGTTGCATGCTCTGCTGTCCCCATGTTGAAACTCTCGATAGCTTTTTTCTTTAAACGAGGCCCTGAATTTTCATTATAAACGAAATACTCTGTAGCCAATCCAGATTGTAGGCTCTGCGGGCCGTACAAGTCTCTGACTCACCTGCTCGTCTCTGTCCATGTCAGAGGAAAGCAGCCATAGATGATATGTAAAGAGTGAGCCCAGGTGTGCTTCAAGAAAACTGTATTTCTGAACGCTGCATTTGAATGTAGTATCATTTTTACATATCATGAGATTTTTCCTCTTAATCATTTGAAAACGTGAAAACCTTTCTTGGCTCCAAGGCCATACAAGAACAAGCAGTGGGTTCTACTTAGCCTGTGGGTGGTAGATTTCTGGCCCCTCCTTGGGGAAAGTCCTGCACATGTGCAGTAGGCGAGGTGGACAGGAAGTTCACATCAGAACAGTTCGTGAATGCTCCAAACTGGAAACAAACCAAAAGTCCCCACAAAGGTAGAATGGTTAAATACAGTGTTGTGTATTTATCCACAACATATGATTGAAAGAAAGAAGCAAGTCACAAAAGAGTATACACAGTATGATTTTATTTATATAAAGTTCAAAAATAGGCCCACAGGGCTTCCCTGGTGGCGCAGTGGTTGAGAGTCCGCCTGCCAATGCAGGGGACGCGGGTTCGTGCCCCGGTCCGGGAAGATCCCACATGCCGCGGAGCGGCTGGGCCCGTGAGCCATGGCCACTGAGCCTGCGCGTCCGGAGCCTGTGCTCCGCAACGGGAGAGGCCACAGCAGTGAGAGGCCCGCGTACCGCAAAAAAAAAAAAAAAAAAAAAGGCCCACATAAGCATTGAAACTAAAATAAAAAAATTAGAAGCAAGGAAATGATCATAAGAAACATCAGGATATTGGTTACCTCTCAGGAGAGGGAGACGATAGGGAGGAGACTTCTGAGGTCCAGGCAATATTGTCTTTCTTGACTTGGGTCACGTTTACGTTGTTGTTTATATTTATTCTTTGAACTATACCTTTTATGCATCGACTCTGAAATGTATATCTCATCCTTTTTAAAAGTTCAGTTCCTGGCACTAACCCTAAGTTGGCATTTGGAGCCCCATTGCATAGTGAGGTTTGTGGTGGGCCCCAGGGGGCAGCTGCATGCCCAGGCCACATGTTTCCAGCTTCCTGAAGCTCCTCTGATATAATTTTGAAGACCTTTGGCATCCTTCTGGCCCTGGGCTTCCACATTTGCCAAGAAGAATCTTGGCTTTTATAGCATTCAAATGTTTTTCTTTTCAGTTTGCTTTCGTCTCAGACACTAATGCTGTCTGCCAAATTCCCTCAAGGTCAAATCCACGTTATTATGGGTTCCATTGTCTTGAAGCCTTTCTTGTTTGCAAATTCCATTTTTCCTAATTTCAAAATATAATTATAAATAATTCAATCAGATTGAATTGGGCAGTGGATGTGTGTGCTGGCTACTTTCCCTTTAACCCTCTGCTCTTCAGTGTTTATTCCCCTCTTAATATTTCTACCTTCTGGCTCTCTATGTGTGGCTGTATGTTGTCATTAGCTGGGCAGGGCTAAAGTGAAAGAAAGGAAAAAATCTGTACTTGTGGTTGAAAAGGACATGCATTTAGGAGTAAACCAACCGGAGTGTGAACCTCACTCAACTTATCAGCTGTGTGTTCAAAGCCAGTGACCCAACCTCTCTGAGTCTTTTCTTTCGTTAATGGAAGTGAGGGCTGAAAACTATGCGAGAAAACCACTGTGAGAATTAGATGTGTGAAGGTTAAACAAGAGAGCCTGTGAAATGTACCTAGCTCTGCACCTTCTGCTACTGCAGGACTTCTGGAAGGGAGGCAATACATTTTAGTTTTCTTTCTCTCTCCCTCCTTCCTTCTTCTCTCCTCCCTCCCTCCCTCCCTTCCACCCTTTGCTTTTGTAAGATTTTTCTACCTATCTCATCAACCACATTTATCCAGCAATTCCCTAATGAAAGAAAAGGATAATAGGCAGGTTGGGGACAGGAAAAATTAAAGGTGAAAGATTTTGCTCTGCAGCCTGAGGAAAGAGCACAGAGCACACTTTAAATGCCCACTTCTCTTTATACTCCTCCTTTTCCCTTGAACTCAGAAGTCTGCTCACACCTAGAAATCCAAGAACCATAGCAAGGCTGCAGTCAGAATCTTTAGAGAGCCTGAGAGAGCTGCACCATGATTTTAGGGATAAAAATTGCTTCCATGTAAATCACTTAGAACCTTATCTGGCATACTGTCGGCACTCAGTAAGTGTTGGATATTATTACTGTTATTATTGTTGTTATGATTATTATTGTTGTTCAGGACAAGCATCCCACTACAGGCTATCGAAGTTGTAAGGCCATTAGCTGCCTTGTTTGCCAATTGCCTGCCCAAGTTACAAATCATAGCAATGGTTGTTTCTTTTAGCATTTCCCAGCCTCCTGTGTCATTTCCCCCCACCGAAGGTTTCATTCTGCCTTCTCCAGAACAAACATCATTATAATCACTTCTTGTTCACATCTCTGATATCCCCATGGCTCTTGTTGCTCTCACTGGTAGTAGCAACACCTCTGAATTTACTACCATCTGCAAATATCATTAGCTATTGTTTATTCCCTCTCCCACACTATTAATGAAGATGTTAATTAAGACCAGAAACTAACACTGACCCCAGCAGCAATCCACTAGACATTTATCCAACTGGATAAACTTCTGTTAGTCATTACCCACTGCTCCTAGACATTACCACCACTCCATTCCCTTCATCTGCTAATTTGTAAGAGACCAGGGGAGAGAATTAAGGGAGCCCAGTATTATTTAAAAATTAACACTCTGATACTTAGGGTTTTTGGAAAGGGATTTGGTGGAACATCAGAAGGGCAGTTGTCAGTAGTATGCGTGAGTGAAATGAGCCAGCCTCCAAAAGAGTTTGGTAACTGCCTGGCTCCACTTATGGGTGTCTGATAATTTAGCAACACACTGTGAGGCCGGAGGACACTAGTACAAATTATAGAGTTTGCTTTCAGCTTCTGCCTTTTACAGATGATAGGACTGAGACCCAAAGAGGTAAAGAGACTTGTCCAAGGTCACTTGCCTGGTTCGTGTTAGAACCTGAATTGGAACTGGGGGCTCTAATTTCCTGTCTCATGCTCTTTGCAGGAGCCAAGTTGATCACGCTTCACAGAGGTTCTGTTCAGACACCTGCGCATTAGCATTTGCCCACTAAATCCTACATGCATGGAGCAGTGTCCATCAACTTCATCTTGTCCTCAGCAAATCATCTCTTATAGTAGGAGTTCTTTACATACTTATTAAAGAAATGAGCATTGTTCACCATGATGCACTGTTCTCTCAACATATAAATTAGTGCCTCTCAACCTTGGCCAAACATTAGCATCACCCAAGGGAGCTTTGAAAAAATACCGATGCCCACAGCACAGCCCTTGAGATCTGGATTTAATTGGATCGAGGAGAGACCAGGCACTGGTAATTTTTTAAAGCTCCCCAGGTGATTCTAATGCAGCCAGGGTTGCGAGCCACCTCCGAGGATAAAGTGTTTTTCCAAAGATTCCTAAATTGGGAAGTTTTTTGTTCTACAGAATGGGGTCAGTACAGAACTGCTGTAACTTGGCAATTAGGAGCAAACCTTTCTCTTAAACAGGAAACTGACTGCTCTTCAAACCTTTTCCTTGCAAAGAATGCAAATTACCTTGCCAACCCAGAATGATGTTGTTTGGAATCTATTAATCTGGTGGTAGTATTTACACCTGGCAATTTTTCCAGACCTTAACTGTGTAGGCAGTAGTGCCAACTTAAGGCTCTCAGGTGGTCCCAAAGTGAGTAACTGTTTTAGTATAAAAGCTGGCCCACTGGAAGCGAAGCTAAGTCAAGCAAGGACTCATCAGTGTTTAGGGGTTTGCTTATTTAGACATTAATACTCATTGTACCCGTTGCAGTAACAAATGCCTTCCTGCCGCTGGTACGGCAATGAAGCCTTAGCAGATGAAGAATGTAGGTCAAAGACAAAATAAGGAAACATCATCTCAGGCTTCTTCCTGGACAAGAGCCCAAGAAGAATAAAAGACAAGGCTCTGGAAGGCTTCAGAGGCTGCTAGGCTCCTGGCATCATACTTCGTGGTCTTTTCCGTTTTAGGGGAACATCCCTACATGACTATGTGCCCAGCAATACTCAAACCTTTCAAAGAGGGGAATTCAGAGCACTCGTGTTTGGTTGTACAGGTTGTTCACTGTCCAAGGGTGCCTGGTGCATGGGGGTTGAGATGTGCAGTGGGAAGAGGTGTTTCCAGGAAGGACAGATGGTTCTATTTGTAGTTCGCAGAAAGGCCCCACATGGAAATTGGGATGCCTGAAGACGGAGAAAGACAGACACAACAGGTTTCCACATCCTGGTCATAAGTAGCAGGGGCCTTGTGATGAAAACAGGGAAGGAGAGAGAAGAAATGATGCAAAGTGTTGGAGAGGGACCTTGAGGGACTGCCCACCCTCACAGAATATGCCCCGAATCAGTGCCTCTCAATGGCTGTGAAGGCTGAGATGAGACAGGAAAATGTACAGGAAGCCAGTGAAACGTGGAAATGGAGTAACTGTAGAACAGACAATAAGACGCGCGGAAAAAGGAAGTCCAAGGTGGGAACATTTTTCACATGTTCACTCTCTCACCAACTGAAGTTGGGGCCCCAGCCATGCATGGCTCACAGGCTTGCCCGCTGCTGTCACAACCTGGCCCAGCTTTGGGGAAATAGAAAGGAAGAGAAGGCAACCTAGCAACCGTCCCTGGTGGAGGGTCAGGACAGGCGCCTCCGCCAGTGAATTCTTCCAGATGCCCTGAAGTTTTCTCCCAAGACACTGCCCGAGAAACAGCTTAGCTAGAGAGTGGGTCCTCTGGAGGGGAAAAAAATCAGTCATTTTGACAAGGTCAACATATCAAGAAAACAGCTTTCCCAAGTGAGAAGTTCTGGGTCAGGATCACAGTTCATTAGAACCTATGCTTGTCTGCTTCTCACTTCTTAGGTTTTTTGGCCAGGGTGTGATTTTTAGTATGTGCCCCCAGACAGAGGCTCTGTGGGCACATGGTCTCTAATAAAAACACGTAAATGGGTTGGATTTTGGATAAGGGTTCTCTCCCTGTTAACCATTGAAAAGAAAGAACTCTAGGGGAGGGACTGCAATACTGGAGCCAAATAATGCCATCCAAGGACAAATTAGCCCAGGTGGTATTTGGGCATAGACTATGAGTGGGCTATGCTGTGGTCTGCCCTGCTCCAATACTGGGACTCAGAGAGCAGTCAGGTTTCCATTAGGGTCTGAAAATTGGGGCAATGTGGATGATTTCCCCCTTTGCTCGCACCTTAGAAAGCTCAGGGAGGAAGCCAGTGGACTGAGAAGGAAGGGAGGGAGGGAGGGAGGAAAGGAGTTAGGGAGGATTCATTTATTGAGTACAGACTGCTTGCCAGACATGGCTCTTGGCTTTTTCATACATGCAATTCCACTGAATCTTTAGAAATACCACTGTGAGGTAGGTAATGAGTGCCTACCTTGCCTAGCTAATGAGTGGCCAGGTTATGTTCAAACCAGGTTTGTCAGATTTCCAAATTCCTCCCTCTTCCTCTTGTCTCCATGAACTAAATCTACATACATATACACCTGTATATATGCACGTGCATGTGTGTTTTATCACGTCGGCGTTTCTTAATACTGCCCTTGTCACCAAACAATGAGGGTAAATTTCGTCTGTTTTATATTTTTCTGTTCTTTATAATCTTCTCAGGCTAGTTGGTTTTCCTCTCTTCGGAGTCGCCTCCAATGTTGTTTTCATCAGACTTTGCCTGTGTGTTATTGAAGAAAGGAGGAAAAGAGGAAGGGTGGAGGCCGAGGGAGACCATTTGTCCTGGTTCTGTTGCCTACTGGGCATGGTTTGTTTTCTTTTATTGTTGGGGGGAGGAGAATGCCACTGTTTGCCACCCTGTACCACCAACTGTGGGAATTCTCAGATCTCCTTTAGATAAACAGTTCAGCCCTCTTTAACCCACAACCTGCTGATAGCTGAAATCCTCCCTTTGCTTTCAAAATAGCCATCCCTGGAGAAGCTTCTTTTCAAGCAGCCATTCCATACTTCTCTTAAAGAGGCATTGAAGACCTTGCCCCACTTTCCAGGGGCCCCTACGTTTTTGGTTTTTTTGGTTTTGTTTTGCTTTTTCCTGAGAGGAAGTGGAGAAGGGCTGGGGGTGGGAATGCAGTGATGAGGCTGCACCTCCCTTCCCACTGGCCACCTGCTGCCCAGGGGAGGAGAGCTGTGACCAGTTTCTCCCCGAGTCCCCACCCCATGGCTCCCTGGAGCAGACACAGATGCTTCAGGAGGAGATGCTATCACAAAAGGGTTTATTAGGGAAAGAAAGTGTGAAAGGGATGGGGCTGTTGGCAGGGACGCCTGTTCCATGCTTCAGCCTCTGCTGTCTGCAGGTTTTGTTGATCGATCCTTCCCTTTCTTTCTCCACTCCCTACTTTCCAAGGGTTTATAATCACTTTACAAAGAAAAACAATCGCCCGGCAACGATGTTTAGAGTATTGTGTTAAAGTTTGGTGGAGAGGAGGGAAGAGGAAGGAAGAGGCTGGATGGTGGAGGGCACAGGGCGGGGGGGATGACACTGGCTGCTGAAGACAGCGAGAGAAAGCAAAGGCAGGCAGGCAGGCACGAGAGGCCCCCGAGCAGCGGCCACGAAGCGGAGAAAGGGCTGCCGGGGACAGGGGGGACCAAGGGAGCCTGAGGCCTTATAGAAAAAGAGCAAAGACCTGAACAGGAGGAGCGGTTAAAAACCAAAGTGCAAATGGACGTTGGGGTTCTCCTGGCAAAGAGCACCACCAACAAAATACAAAATAGGCCACCGCGACAACCCAGAGAAACAAGTGCCGTGGAGGCCGTTCGGAGATGCCACAGAAAAGGCCCAGCAAGTAAATATAGAAAGGGCAGAGTATGCTAATATGCTGAGAGCCTTTAAACGGGGGAGTGGGGCGGGGAGAGGGAGAGAGAGAGACTATGAAGGTCTGAGACAGAGCAACATCAAGTGAAAGCAAAAGCAGCACAGAGACAGACAGGGACAAAACACACACACACACATAGCCAGACCCCATAGAGGGCCACAGAGAGAAAGACAGAAAGGGCTGAGGGAGGGGAGTGACAGGGGGCGAGTGGGGTGAGAGGGAAAGTCTCTAGCCAAATGCGGGAGACTTGGCAGTGGGACAGCGGCAGCCAGGCGAGGCAATAACTGCACTTGCTGTGTCTCGTCTATTGTTGTCTGGGGGGGTGGGGGTGGAGGGGGCAGGGGGAGTTGTTTGTTTGTTTTGTTGTTTGGCCTCTTCGTCTCTTTTGTTCCAAGCAGTTAGTTTGCTTCTTTCCCAGACACTGGGCTGATGGAAGAGCTTTACGGATTTTTCTTAAAGAAACAGGATTAGCTAGTTTACCAGTATTAGTAATTTCTCAGTCCTAACCAGTTCCTGCCTAAGTGACCGTTTTCTTTTTTCTTTTTTCTAAAGGATTATATTAAGAATGGAGAGTCAGTGTTTATGCTGTTTTTTTGTGCCTGATTAACAGGAATGAACTGGTCAATTTCACCCTCCCCTCTCAACCCCTTCCTAGGGGTTTGCCAACACTGCAGGGGGGAGGAGGAAAGACAAAAAGGAGAAGAAAATCCTGCAAACAAAAGTAATGGGGAACATACATAAATAACTCCAAACACATTGGTAGATGTTCTACTTTTTTTAAACCTAAGCATCAAGATTCGAAATATAAACTTGAAGCCTTAAATAATCAGAAGAGGGGCTTTGAAGGAAGAGGGTTGGCTCGGTCATCCCTCCCCTGACTCTGCCAAGGCACTGCCGGCTCCCTCAGAGCTACACCCGGGCTTTTCCCAGGCTCCATCCCAGAAGATAAACAGCACAGCCCACCGGCTCTGGGAGCCTGTCCTGGGTCACTCCCCACCCCCTCCTTGGCCTTCCTGAAAGGAAATGACCATCCTGCACACTCAGGGAGCCGAGGTGCCAGTGTCACTACGCTGAGTGCGGAGTTGCTTTCTATTCATTTGAGGAGAGGTAGGGGAAAGGGGTGTACCGCAAGCCTTTCACTTCTTTGTTTCCACAGAGACTCCCTGCTTCCTGTGCTCCTAGCAATTTAACTAGCTTTTGGTCTACAGCAGCTTCTGTAGGAAATGAAATTTTAAAACACCCCCAAATTCATCTCTGTTGGGTTTTCAATTTCTCTCTAATCCTCCCACCCGAAGCACAGCCAGCCCTTTTCTTAATCTTGTCTTTCTCCTCTCCTCTCCTGCCTTAAACACTCCCAATGAAATCTAGGGTGCTGGAGATTAAAAATAAATACAACCCTAGGACTCTAGAAGGGTAGGCGGGGTAGGGATGGCAAAGGGAAGTGGGGGGCTCCTTTGTGAATGGATCCTTTATACTCAAAGTAAACACAGACCACAGTGGATGCTTCTGCCCTCCGAAGTGTGGCTGGGTATCGCTGGCTCTGGGGGGTTAAGGTGCTTCTCCTTCATCCCGCCCTTGAGGAGTCTGGGACTTACGAGACTGACGATTTCGTCAGCTGCTCAGACTTGGGGGTGGCAGGGTGAGGAGTTAAGAAGCAGGGCTGCTTACACTCACAACTTTAGCCGCTGCCCTCCTCCTCTACGTTAATTTTTCTTCTCTCGCTTCCCCCCCTCACCCCACTCGCCACGCCTTTTAAAAAGCCGCCACAGGCATCTCGCAGACGGTGGCGCCTCGTGGTTTTTCTGTTATTGCTGGGGGGCCATTTGAACGGGCCGGGGATACCTCCCGCCTTCCCAGGCTGCCCTCCGCTGGGTTTTCTCCGACACAGCGTTGGTGGCAATGTGGACCAGGGCATGCAGGGACCGGCGGGGGGTGGTGGAGGGGGGTGGGGCGATGTGGCGAGAAGGGGGGACCTCGGTCCCAGGCGGCCCAGCCCTAGTGGGGCCTGCGCGAGGCGCGGCCTGATGGAGCACCGGGCGAGTGGCGCACGTGTTCCCAAGCTCAGGGAGGTCAAAGGGAGGACACGGTGGGGGCAGGTCTCGGCAGCTCTCGCGGGGAGGCATTTGTAGCCACCTTTGCTTTGGGTAGACGTTTCACATCCGCGGGCACACGAGGTAATAGACATCCTCCTAACCTTGAGCGTCAGGCAAACTTGATTCTGTTGCCGGGGACGCTGGCGCAGCCGGGCTGAACCCATTAGCCCCTACGGACGTCGCGCAGGGCAGGCGTCGTCAGCGACCGACGAGGGGAGCGCATCCGGCACGTGGAAGGATCAAGGCAGAGGGCTTGCCCCCGACCCTGGCGGGGTCAAGTACGATCCCCATCCTATGCCGGTGGGATTCAGAAACACCGGGCGACCCCAGGCCGGGGAGTCCACCCCGCGCGGGTCCGCAGCGGATTTCGTTTCACTTCCCCGCACTCGGTGCGGCGCACCCAGAGATCCAGTTTCCCCGGAACGTTCCCGTTGACTTGGTTTGAGAGTTAAAGCCCCGGGGTAGTAAGGCTGGCCGCAAAAATCTCCAACTCCGCTAATCCTAGACAAAATAAAAACATAATAGGCCACAAACCAACCAACTCGGGGCCCTTCCTGTGGGTGTCTCTCGGCGGGGCACCCGTTGCTGCAGGACCTGGAGGGAGGGAACCTCTCTACCTCGAATTTTCCGTGTGTAGGAAGCCCCCAGGAAGGTGTTAGAACGGGGTCTCCCCCCTACTCTTGTCTCCTAAACAGGTATAAAAATATCCCCCGCACTGGCTGCATCCGCAGCTCTGGCGGGGCTTGGGGGCGAGGGCCGGGGGGAGGCACAGGAGGCTTGCCTTGAGGCTGAGCTCCAGCACGAATTTGCCCCACACCAGGACGGAGGGTCTCCTTGGGAGACGAAGCCCAGGCGGAGAAATCGCGGCCTGGGGACCCCTGGCCTCACTCAGGAAACAACCCGCCCGGCGCGAAGGATGCGTCTCCCTAGCCCAGCGCCGGGAAACTGGAAGGCAGGCGGACTCTTGAGGCTCCAGCAGGATATAATCTCAAAGAAAAAAAAAATCTTAAAAAAACCCCCTAAATTTGCACAAAACTAAACTACAAGCCCACAGGTCCCTGCGCCGCAAACGAGGTGGGGGAGGAGGGGGCGGAACGGCCGAGGCGCAGAGTGGAGGATGCGGAACGAACTCCGTCCCCTGCAGAGTCGGTGCCTTCGGGGGCTCCACCACCGCGCGCTCCCACTCGCAAGGTTTGGACTCACAGGGGAGGCCGAAGGTGGGAGGGCGAGGAGGGAAAGAGAGGTGGAAGGGGCGGGGGCGGGGGGGGTTCTTTTCCTCCTCTTGCCAGCGCCAGACGAGGCGAACTAGAGGTGGCAACGCGCTAGAAAACTTTGGAAAGTTTAGGTAGCACGGTTAGCGGAGGAGGCGCAGGGCGTGCAAGCTGAGCTAGGGTAGGCGTGGGCGAGCTGGCTGGGTGTCATTGGGAGGCCAGGTCCTGAGGCGGTTAACGATCCAAGTCTCCCGGATCAGGTCCGCCCACGGCCCCTGAGGTTTCTAGGGGCCAGTGACCCTGGGGAGTTTGAGGGCGTTTCTCTAGGGGACAGAGCAGGCAGAGCCGGGGTTCCGCGGTGAGTGTTGGTGCGGAAAACACTACCCCACGACAGCACAGAGCAGCAGCGGGAAAGGCTTGTCTGCCAAAGCGGGAATTAGATCCGCCGGCTCAAAGGCTCGGTCGCCCACCTTCTGCCACCCGGCGAGGGCCTTGCGCGCGCCAGGGATCTTTCGGGGTGACGCGCTCAGTTTCGAGTCGCGCGCCGGGTCTCCGTGCACCACGTGCGCCCACGGCCTCTGGCGGGGACATTTGGGAGAGTGTCCCTGAAGGGGACGGGGCCACGCAGCCAGGATCAGGCTTCTGCGACGCTCCGGCCTGCGCATCCTTGCTGGAGGCAGGACGCAGTGGCCCAACCCAACTTCTCCCTGCGCGCTGGGAAGGAAGTGTAGTGCGCTCTGTGGAGCGCAAGGCCGCCGCCCATTCCACATACCGCCTGGCATTCTGCTTTTCCTCACTGCGCACCAGGGAAAGGCATAATTCAATAATATCATCCAAGTGCAACACGGCCTTTTCCTCTTTTGCTCTGGAGCGTAGGGCGTTTCGAAGGGGAATCTCCCAATTCCCAAATAAATACCTATGGGTCTAAAGCCGAGCTGGGTTCTGTAGTAACTACTGGGGGGGAGGGAGAATTCAAATCGGATGTGAATTTACAGCCTGAAGCGGTTTATTTAGGCTCATCGAGTGCCATTCCAAACGGCCCAGCTCGCGCTATTTCGAAAGAAGCTGGAGATTGGAGAGAAAACAGGGTTATTTAAGATGACTCCCAGAACGCGACTTTCCTTCCCCGGCTCCCTGTGCGACTGCGTCTGGGCTCCCGCTTAACGCAGGCTGAGCGGCCCAGCCTTTGATATTTAAGCCTTGCCAGCTCCCGGGTGAAACTACCTGTTGGGAGATTCCGCAACCTAGGCATTCAGCCCTCCTATACCCCGTGCAAAATCCTGGCAGCGATGAGGATGGTTCTGGGCTTGGCACGAGAAGGGAGAGGGCAGAAGAGCCGGGAGCAGCGGACAAAGTCCCTGGCAGTGCCCAGCGAGCTGCGCCCGCGCTTCTGCTTGCTCTTGGGGAACTGGTAATAGTACGCTGAGTGGGGCCCCTGACTTCAGGGATGGGCCCAAACTCAGCACGATTCTCTAAATTCGGAAACCACGAAGCGGTGCCGTTTGTGCTGGCACCTCCGTGCAAGCCTAACTTTAAAAGACAAAAAGCCTCCAGGCGGCTTCCTCGGCGCCCACTCCCACCCTGCACTCCAACACCCCGCACTTTTCCCTGTACCAAAATTCACCTTACTACATCTTGGAATTCGGAAAACTCCTCCGACGCTTGGACTCGCTGCAACCCAGAGGCTGCTTAAAGCTCTTGCAAGAGTTGCTTGAGGGAAATCACTGTGTTCTTGCGAGCAAACAGAATCTCTGTATTTTTAAACAACCTAACTGGATGAGGGAGCGGAGCTAAGAAGGACAATTGGAGCAATCTTTGCAGTCTGTTGGAGGAAATTTCGGAGACTGGGGACAGGGGGCTTGTCTTTCACAGGAACCTGTGGGAAGGACAGTTCGGGCCGGGGCCCTGGGGCTGGAAATCTCACTTGGGAAACGCACAGCCCGGGTCTGGCTCGCGCGTTTAATAACATTCTTACCGGCAAACTCTCCAGCAGATCCTGCCCTGACATTAAATTGGGGTGGGTGTGGAGACGCAGGCTGGGCTAAACCGGAAAAATTTCCCCCAGACGCTGAAGGCGCTCCGCGTTGTGTCTCCGACGCGGGTTTCTGCTTTCTGATAGCGAATTCCACTCCGTTTTGCGAGAGGTGGAATTTGGGAGAGGCCCCACGGAGGGGCGCGTTTGGGGTCGGAGGGGACGGAAAGACTTTCTTTATAGCTAGGGGTACAGAGGCGCTTTATTTCTCGGCGCACGCGCTTACATCCCCCATTGTCACAAAGCACTCGGCTGAAAACGAAATGGGGACAAATATTAGGCAACTGCAGAAAAGGAGGGGTGGTAATCCTCTTCTTGTTTAGGATACTCGTTTTGACAGCGAAGGCTGAGGGGCTACACGGAAGAACGAGAATTTATTCATGAGAATTTATTGCACAGGGATGAGAGTTGAGACTTCGAGCCTAAAAGACAGCTCAGAACGTTTCCCGCGCCGCAGTCTCTTTTTACGATCCTGGCAATATTGGGCTGTTCGGCCCTTAAGTCACACCTCTAGTCCCAGACCTTAGTGGTATTTCCCGTCCCCGTGTGCCTTCTTCCTGTGGCCACTCATCTCGGCATCCTTGCCCAGAACTAAGGGCGTCTGGAACAACTCTCGCAAACTTGCGCTTCGCAGGGCGCACACGCACCGGTGGGCTCTCCCCGCGCGGCCCGCTCGGCTGCCCCGGGGACCCCTGGGGGCCTGGGAAACCCGGAGTATTTTCCAGCACTCAACCTCGGCGCTCCTGTTCTATTTCAGTTCAGTCCCAGGGGCACGGACCCAAGGGTAGTAAACAATGCTGCTTACTAGAGATACAAACGGGCACAGAAAAGAACCGTGCGGAAAAGCAAGCGCGGAAAGCATTTTAACAAGTGGACAGACGTTCAGAACTGCCTTTGAAAGTGACTTCTAACGTACAACAGAAGGCGTTTCTCTAAAAACACTCAAGTTCGAAGAATATAGGTTTATCAAAGTATGATGATTGGAGCAGTTTTTATTTATTTGGTTTTGCTCTCTGGAAATCAGGCAGAGTTGCTGCTACCTGCCGAAGCCTCTCTACCAGGCACCTCCTTCCTCCTCCCTCTTCTCCCTCCCTTAGATCGCTAGGCCTCATGAAAAAGGGAAGGGTCTTCCAGGTGTTGGCATACTTTGGAACCGTTATTTCAGATCCCACGAGAATTGAAAACACTACTTTCCCTTCAGGCAGAGACAACACGGGCTTTGGGGGGAGATGTCATTGTAACAGGCGAGGCCAGATAATTCAGAGATACAAAAAAAAAAAAATTACACGTTTTCTTCTGACCTCCAGAGTGGGGTCTGAAGATTCCTCCTGGGGAGCGGGTGAAACCAATTTCTGCTCTGCCTGATGGCCTTAAGAAAGGGCCTCCCATCTGCTCTGAACACCCCCCTTGCAATGTCAGGAAATCTTCCTGCCTGCAAATATTGGCAAGAGGCTGCTACGACAGGCGGTGCTGCTTTAAATAGGAAGAAGACCACAGGGCAAAAGGAGTCTCAACCTTCCTACCCACCAGACCACCTGCCTCCCATCCTCAAAGGCCCAGCACTGGCGAAGGAGACTATAAGGAAAAATCTCTGATTCTGAGCAGGGTGGGAAATGAATCAGTGTGTGTTCCAGGAACATGCCTCTATTGGATTCTCAGGAGCTGGGCTGCCCCAGAACAGGTCTCCCCAACCCAGCTGCTGAAGTTTTAGTGTCTGAGCATCTGCACCCTCCATGACCCAGTCTCTCCGCTTCTGTTGTGGTGATTCAGTTAATGCTGGGAGAAACTTAAGAGGTTCCTCCATCCAGTTCTACTGGGCGGCTCTGCTTCTGCTTGTGCTAAGGAGAGGGTCTAGTCTCACCAAGGCCAGCCCTGTGCCCCGCACAGAACTCTCAGCCTAGGAGATTGGACTGGGGCTGGCTCTGGCCGGGCCAGGGGGCTCTGGCCTTGAATTTCATCCCCTCTGCCAACCAAGGGCATCTCTTTTGTCAGGAAATAATCATGAGGCCAACTACACCCAAGGAACAGCCTAAACTGTCTTTTCCCACCTCCCCCTGCCCTGCCCCAAGCTGATGACCTCACAGTGTTCACACATTTTTGTTTCCTAATTTAATTCCTGTATTATTTTAGAACTTGTTCCACTGTCTCTGGCCCTTTCCGCCTTTCAACTTTGACAGCTTTTGACAGCTTTTAGGAAGGGTTTCTGCCTGATGAACTCAAGCTTGAGAGACCTCCTTGCAAAGCCTGTGGCTGAATTTTAGAAGGTGCCTCAGTCACTTTTGGGGGTGAGCTCTGCTCTGTCCTTCCCCCAGTTTTCCAAATCAACTGGCCTGTATCTTGTAATTTTACAGATGTGGAAACCAAGGCTCAGAGGAGGATTTGACTTACTCAAGGGCATACAGTGAGCTGAGAGCAGAGTCTGCATCAGACTCCGAGTTTCTCGATTTGAAGTCCATTTGCTCAGTTTTGAGCAAATTAATTCAGTTAATTTATTATCGCTAATAATAAACTACTGTTCGAGAAGCATCAACTCCATACCAGACTACATGCCATGCCAGACACTTTACATAAGTCATCATGACAGCAATTCTAAAGAGCATCATTAGCCCCAATAAAAATTAAAAAATAAAATTAGAAAAGTAATGATATGCATAAATCAAAATACTTCCAATAATACAAAGGGGCATAAAATGAAAGTGAAAGTCTCCTACTCTGCCCTTCCCCCCTGCCCAGAATACCACTGACCTTTTTTGCCCTTTAGTGACTTTCTCCATATCTGATAGACCTTATCATTACTTTATGAATGACGAGAGGTCGGGCTCACATCAGGCCGACTGGCTGGGGCTACCTGTCTCCAGGCTCAGCACTTCCATTCTTCTGCATTAGCTAAGGTGAGTGGGGAGAAAACGGAAGTGAAGGAAGCCAGAGATTAAAAAGAAGGGTCAGGTTAGAGTTAATATCACCCCTTCCTTTCCTCTCCTCCTGCCCCATCCAGGCTCCCACTAATGCTACAGTTTTTCAGGAGCCCAGACCATAGGCTCTCTCAGGGCAGATAACCTGATGCTCATCTGTGATGTCAACTAGACAAGCAGCTCTTCTGAGGCCCCTGTCCCCTAAGTTCTGTCACCCAAGTGCTGCCCACACCCTCTACTAGCTCTAGGACTGGTGCAAACCTCTTAGGCTTGAGAGTTCCCTGCCTGTCTCTGCGGGTTGTTCCGAAGCTAGAAATGAGAGGCAGGGAAAGGACCCCGTAAACTTGAAATCTCTCCACGTAAATAGAGCAGCTGCCTTTCAAAGGCCTGTATAGGACCCTGTGCCCTATTCGTTCAGAACAGTGGATTTTTAGGGTTCTTTGCAAAAAGGATGTGTTTGGGGGATTTGAGGGTTGGCATTTTGTGAGTTGTGCCTGTGGGGCAGCGCTAGAAGTATGTCTTAGAGAAGAAGGGGCTGTTCATTTATCCCTGAAAGATGGCAACACTGAGTCTTTGGAATCTGAGTGGATTTCTTTCTGCTGGAGAACAGATACAGCCAAGCTGGTGAGGGCAGAAGGAGGCAGTTACCTTGCCTGGGTTGCACAGTGGGGTGTAAGAGGTGTGGCTGAAAGGATGCTTAAGCCGGTCCCTTTGGGTAGATGTCTACCTCCCAAGGCTGATCTGAGACTGTTTAGGGGCCAGAGCGGTGGTGAGGGTGAATACCGGTGGGCGTGAGCTTCCCAGAACCAGTCATTTCATTTGTTTGTTGTTATTTTTTGAGTGGAAGGGAGGGGTATTAAAGGACGGATGTGATCGTTTTTCCAGGGAGCTAGTCCTGTCATTGAGGCCCCTTCATTCTGGAAGAATCTTTAGAAATATCCTCAATTGAGGGGCCTCCAAGTGAGAGCAAATGATAAGCTGCGGCCATGGTCTCCTAAGCTTTGCAGAGGAAGAGCTGCTGGGGAGGGGGGTCTGGTGTCTCTGAAAAGCCTGTCTACACACATGCCCAGAGCCCGGTGACACGCACAGATATGAGATGGGACGGAGGGAGACTGAGCGTCAGGCAAGAAGAAGAAAACGGTTTTAAAGTGAATGAAGGGAGCTGGGTAGTGGACGGGTTCCAGAAAGAAACCGTGAAAGGAGGGCAAGGCAGATCTTCCTGGAGGCCTAGCCGGGCTGCAGAGCTTGCCTTCAACGCCGGTGTCAGGACAAAGGATGCTGCGCCCCCTGGTGGCACACCGGCAGCCGGCGCCCGCACGCTACGGCAGAGACGGGGCGGCCAGACCCAGGGACCAGCTGGAAAAGTCGGCGGGTCAGATGCCTCTTCTTCTGTTTGCTAAGGGAGTTGAAGTTGAAATAGCCTTTGCTTTCTCAACTCTGCAGTCTAAATAGAGACGCTGGTATAAAGAGAGAGGGTTTTGTGATTGTGGTATGCAGTTTAGGCCGACAGGACAATGCCTGTTTGGAAGTAGCCTGGTAGGGTGGGAACTGCCCTGGCTGGGAGAAAAGACCTGCGTTTTAGGTGGAGTGCTGGTCTGGAGAGAGTCTTTAAAAATTTAAGAACCTCCTTTTCCTAGTCTTAACACAAACGGGGATACAGTAAGATGTTTTGAAGGTCTCTTCCAAGCTCCAATACTGGGATTTATGAGATAATCATTACTCTTTTCCCAGAGCCTTGCACATTTGACATGACTTTTTTCTGTTGACACACAGGTGCAAATGTTACATGTTTCGGCATCATACGTTCCCTGGTTCTGAGCAAAGATTTTTGTGGCTCCTTTCCTTTTAAAAATGCAAAATAATCCTCTTTTCACACAAAAGCCATCCCCTCCACCTTTTGTGGAGCCTCTTGCAAAAAGCAGCAGGGTGAGCGCAGATCTTTAGTCTCTGCTCTATTTCTTTTAAAAATAAAGTAGGAAAGTGTTGTGCTGGAAATTATGCTGCTAAGTGTTACATGTGGTAGGTGTGAATGTATGTTTCAATAGTTCCAGGCACAAGACCAAAAACCTCCCCAGAATTAGCAGAATTTTCAGCTATAATCTGGCTAACATTTCTGCAAATAGGTACAAATACCAATTTGGGAGTATGCTGCCTCCAAGGAGCTGTATAGTTGGGTTTCCATTGAAATTTGGGGCCATCCCTTAGATGGTCAGGTGATTTTAAGTAGGATCGCTGAAAGTTCCCTCGCTTGAAACCTGCAGATCGAGTCCGAGTAGCCAGTTATACCCCACGGCAATTTCTGCTCTGCACTTGAAGTCTTATCGCCATAGAATGGGTACATTTTCGTTTTCGTTTTTAAGAAACTGATTATAGTGCTGCAAAGGATCACTTGAGTAGCAATCTTTTTTTTTTTTTTTTTTTTTTCTTCTGTACGTGGGCCTCTCACTGCTGTGGTCTCTCCCGCTGCGGAGCACAGGCTCCGGACGCGCAGGCTCAGCGGCCATGGCTCACGGGCCCAGCGCTCCACGGCATGTGGGATCTTCCCAGACCGGGGCACCAACCCGTGTCCCCTGCATCGGCAGGCGGACTCTCAACCACTGCGCCACCGGGGAAGCCCGAGTAGCAATCTTAGTTTTGCCGAGGTAGAGAGAGTGTGCAGCCACTGTCCCATGGTAAACAGTGTCACCATGCCATACGCTACCCCGGAGGAGACAGGTCCATCTCTCTGAGAGGGGAAGCAGGAGGAAAAAGAACAGCCCATGCAACGCGGCGGATGGCGGCTGCTGAGGACCAGGCTAGTGCTGTGACTTGGAGCACTGTGCCCGCTCTGAAGTGAGCAGCTGTGTACTGGGCTGAATTGTGCTGTGTCCCCTCCAAAATTCATACGATGAAGCCCCAACCCCTAGTACCTCAGAGTGTGACTCTATTTGGAGAGAGGACCTTTAAAGATGTTATTCAGGTAACAGGAGGTCAGTGGGGTGGGCTCCCATCCAATGTGACTGCTGTCCTTATAAGAAGAGGAGATTAGGACACAGGCAGGTACAGAGGAAGAGCCTGTGAAGACACAGGGAGAAGGTGGCCATCAGTGAGAAGGCAAGCTCGAGACCGAGGCCGTAGAAAAAGCAACCCTGCTGACACCTTGATCTGAGCCGTCTAGCCTCCAGAACTGTGAGAAGATAAATTTCTGTCATTTAAGTCACTCAGTCTATGGTACTTCGTTATGGTAGCCCTAGTGAACTAAGACAAACGGCAACTTGGCACTAGCCAATTCTATGCTCCATTTAGGGATGCAAACATAGAGTTACCAAATTTTTCTAGTTTTCAAGAGAGGTTAGGAGTCTTTTGCTTTTTAACTCTTGGCAGCAGGGCTGGTGGCTTCACAGACATGCAACCTGTGCAGTCACACAGGACCTGGTACTAGGAAGGGCCTTGGTGCTTGGTTTAATGTGAAATTCTTAAACTTTGAACAAGGGGCCTGTATTTTCACGTTTCACTGGACCCCACAAACTATGGAGCCAGTCCTAACATGAAGTTTGAATAAAGTTTAAGGTTAAATAAAGTTTAAATAAGGCTAAGAGTATGAAACAAAATGTGTCTGAGGCTGGATGCAGCATGGGACACGTGTATGAACTTTCTTTTGCTAAATGGATTACGATTTCCCATTCTCCCAGAATCCCTGGGAAGAAATTTGTAGAGCCCAGAGGCTTTCTGGGGGTTGGAAGAAAGGCACAGATATTCCCCAGGTGTGAGATTCTACATGAGCTAGTGTAACCCTAACCAAAAAAAAAAAAAGAAACTTGTTTTCAGGGATGGGTAATAACGTCACAATAAGAATATGCTGGGGCTTCCCTCGTGGTGCAGTGGTTGAGAATCTGCCTGCTAATGCAGGGGACATGGGTTCGAGTCCTGGTCTGGGAGGATCCCACATGCCATGGAGCAACTAGGCCCGTGAGCCACAACTACTGAGCCTGCGCGTGTGGAGCCTGTGCTCCACAACAAGAGAGGCTGCGATAGTGAGAGGCCCGCGCACCGTGATGAAGAGTGGCCCCCACTTGCCACAACTAGAGAAAGCCCTCGCAAAGAAACGAAGACCCAACACAGCAAAAATTAATTAATTAATTAATAAACTCCTACCCCCAACATCTTCTTAAAAAAAAAAAGAATATGCTGAAAAAAGGGGAGGGATAAATTGGGAGACTGGGATTGACATATACACACTACTATATATAAAATAGATATATGTATATATATGTATAGCACAGGGAACTCTACTCGATACTATGTAGTGGCCTGTATGGGAAAAGAATCTTAAAAAAAAAAAAAAGAGTGGCTATATGTATATGTATAACTGATTCTCTTTGCTGTACACCTGAAACTAATACAACATTGTAAGTCAACTATATGCCAATAAAAATTTAAAAAAAAATATGTTGAGAAAAGGCCCAACACGAGGAATTAAGTGTTTGGTTTGGGATGGAGAGCTGGGTTGGGCCCTGCATATGCCTGATGCTGGAAGCTCTCCCAGAGCCATCCACCTGGGCACCGAGGTGGGCTTTGGGAAACTGGAACTGAGTATGTTCCCCAGTATGACCAGTAGGACTCTGAGGGGCAGTACAGCCCACTGTATAAGCAACATGGAGACACAGCAAGTGACAAAGTGAGAGGGACTGGCTAGACCCCAGTTTTCTGCCCACAGCAGGGGAGCAGGATTCTTTCTCCTTTGGGCTGAGCCAGTCCCGAGGTTCTGGAGAGGTTTTCAGTTGGGCTGGGTTAGGAGTGCTGAGTTGCGAGAGGGAAATCTGCACTGCCTGTTTCAAGGTGGGCCTGAGCGCTCCACTGTAAATGAATGAGATTCTTGAGGGTCACGGTGCATGCCATGTCGGTTGACTCTCATCTGGAAGGGAAAATTTTGCCCCTGGTGAAAGGAACATCAGTCATCAGTGAGCAGAGTCCCGGGGATATTATGGAGAGATCCTGTTTTTAAGGCTCTGCATTGATTTATAGAAGCTCACTGAAAATATTATAGCGGAATGTTTGGTCAGGAGGTCTACTTTTCTAGTTCTATTTCTGCCTGGTACTGGCTAACTGGAGAGTGTACATTTAAAAAAAAGTAATTTCTTATGCACATTTATGCAAACTCCCTCAGGGGAATGAGTGAAAGACTGTTTGAGACCCTCTGAATTTCTTGGAAGAAAGTTGCTGTATAAATTAATATAGAGCTTTTTTTTTTTTTTCATCCCAGGTCTGCACGACACTTGGAAGATAGATCACTTCCCATCATGCAAGGGAGAAAATGAAGCTCTCCACTGGTCTTTATCAGAGAAGCTAAAAATTCCCCCTCTCTTTTCTGCAAGTTTCCCAAACCCCATGACTCTGATTTCCAGGCCAGAGAGTAAGGTTTAATTTTTATTACTCTTTATACTTTGCATATGGAGACTGCCTGAACAGCACTGTGAAGTACTAGTTATTATGAGCCTGTTGTGGGCAAGGCCAGGCCTTGGTGTAACAAGAAATTCAATCACACCTGCTCAGTGATCTGTGGGCCCCAAGTCAGCTCCTATGTTCTACTGACAAACAGCGCCCTCCCCCGCCCTAGAGTTGGTGAGCAGACTCCTTCTTTGGGCTGAGCCAGTCCCAGGATTCTTAAGGGGTTGGGGTAGTGACCCCAAATTTAACAGAACTGGAATTCTGTATGTGGCATTTCTATTTCCGTTCCTAAACGGTAGGGAAGGAGAACGAGCGTGTGGAAAATAAGAAACCTCGTCAAAAATTTTAACTTAGAAGACCACTGGGTTAAGAGAAATGAAAATTATGTCCATATAAAAGCTTGTCCACAAATGTCATAGCAACATTATTCATAATAGCTGAAAAGGAGAAACAGTTCAAGTGGCCGCTTGGCCACCAGCTAATGAGTGGATAAACAACATGTGGTATATCCCTACAATGGATTACTATTTGACAATAAAAAGGAATGAAATATTGACACATGCTACAACATGGATGAACCTTAAAACATTATGCTAAGTGAAAGAAGCCAGCCACAAGGGAACACCTATTGTATGATTCCATTTATATGAAGTTCCTAGGCTAGGTATACCTATAAAGACAAAAAGTAGACTATTGGTCACCAAGGGCTATAAGTCAGGGTGGAGACATTGGAAGATGACAGTTGAGTGGGTCAGAGTTTCTTTTGGCGGGTGATGAAAATGTTCTAAAAATAATTGTGGTGAAGGTTGAACAACTCTGTGAATGTACCGAAACCATTGGATTTTGCACTTTAAATGGGTCAATTGCATGGTGTGCAAATTATGTCTCAATAAAGCTGTTAATCTTTTTTTAATGATACTCTAAAAACGACCATTGGTTTATGTATTTTTCTGAAGTTGCTCACCTTGGGATAAATGTGTCTAGGCTTAAAAACAGATCGTATGAACTAAGTAAAATGAGAATGTGGAAACAGTGATTTTTCTCCTAGGTAGAGAGACTGATTTGCAGAACCATGTGTAGCCACAACAGTTGTACCAGTAAATGTTTTGGACTTTGCTGAACATTTTTCTCCTTAGCCTGAAATCATTAATACCTGTTTGAATGATGATACGGAAGTGGCTTTGTTGTTTTTGTCTTTTCCATATTCCTTTCCCTTTCCTAACTAATAGCACCCCGATTTTCTCTTAAGGACCCACCCACCTCATTTTCAGTCCGTGTGGTTGGCATGTGGCTGCCCCTGTGCCTTAGGCTGTCTGACTCCGACCTGATCAATTAGCAAATTCTACCCAGTGGTGTTGGAGCTGGCTCATACCAGCTCATCTGAACCAACCAGTAAATTTTCAGGAATTTTGTGAGCCAGTTGTTAAACGTTATCACCATTAAAATTTAAAGTATATATATTTATAATTAAATAAATTATATTTAAAACAAAGTTAATAGGCACTCAAAACTCATCACTTTCTAATTATTTGAATACATTATACTCTTATCTGTGCTCTTGAGGCTACTGACATCTATTGGGTCTGGATGGTGGAAGTACTATATAATGGTCCGCGACTGTGCATCTTATCCCAACTCCAAGTTCAGTGACTTCCTGTTGATAACTTGAAATTGGACATGGTGGCAGTATTTAAACCATGGAGGTTAGGCAAATATTATATATGAGGGGTCCCCCTTTTTTGTCAAGGAGATTGTTAAACATTTACCAGCTGTAGTGGCTTGAATGGTGTCCCCCGCAAAAGATATGTCTGTACTCTAATCCCTGGAACTTGTGAATATGATCTTATTTCAAAAAAGGATCTTTGCAGGTGAAATTAAATTAAGGATCTTGAGATGAGATCATCCTGGATTATCCCAGGGGGCCATGCATACAATCACGTGTGTCCGTATGAGATCAAGGCACAGGGAGATTAAACACAAATACACAAAGGAGACACACAGATAAGAGACGGAGGCAATATGACCACAGAGGCAGAGATCTGAGTGAAGCGGCCACAAGCCAAGGATTGTCTGGAGCTACCAGAAGCTGGAAGGGATAAGAAACAGAATCTCCCCTAGAATCTCTGGAGGGAGAATAGCCCTGCTGACATCTTGATTTTGGATTACTGACCTCCAGAAAAGAGGAAGTAAATTCCTCTTATTTTAAGCCACCCAGTTTGTGGTAATTTGTTACGGCAGCCATAGGAAACTAATGTACACGCCGCAGCATTATACATGGCTCAGGGATGGGCATGTGACTCATGCTAGGACAATGGGAGGTCAGCTTCTATTGTAAACAAAACACTCTGCTTCTACCAGGGGTGGCTATGTGGTTCCATCTTTGCCACCATATTTATTTGCCAAACAAGGAAAACAGCACAGAAAGTGGTAAAGTTGGGATGTAGAGACAGAAAAAGAGAAAGAGAGAGAGAGTCCAGAAAATGTCATTTGAGAAGCTAGATCTGTTCTACCACTGAATTTTTTAAATTCTTTGAACAAATTAATTTCTTTTCTTTCTAAACCAAGTTCTTATCCAATAAAGCCATGTTAATTTTCAGACCACAGATAGGGTTGTAAATACAAACAACTGCTATCATTTCATTAGTTACTATTTAAATCAAGCATAACTAACAAAGAAAATTTAAAATATATATATATATATATATATATATCTCAAACAGTGAACAATCTGAGATCTACCTGAATTCAATCGTGTTCACTTGTTCCACAATTACTGAGCCAACCATGTCTAAAACATTCCATTCAGGACAGATAGCCATCTAAGAGCTTACAATTTATTTGCCCGTAAGGAGCTGTGTGTAGCCCACATTAATGAGGTTGCCAGCAGGATTAACTTTTCATTACACAGTCCATATTTTTCCAGACAGTGCTAAATTCACGTAATTTCATTATTTTTCCTAAAGAGAATTTGTTTAATGCACAACTGAAATATTTTAACTTGTTTATGAGATTACATTTAAGTACATTCACAGATCTCTGTGAATAAAAAAATCTCTCGGAATTTTTGGGTTGGGAAAATATAGTGATTTTCAATACTATTGTACCTTTGGTAATTTTGTACCTTTCAGCAATTTTCATTTTCCATTCCCCTTAGTAATTTGTTAGTGTGGACAAGCACATTTCGAAAGGAGCATGCCTCAGAAAATCCTAAGGACAGACATACTGTATTGAACTATTTTTAAAGTAAAGAGAAAATCTTTTTATCTTTAGCATTTCTGTCTCTAACCATTTTTCCAGTTCAGGAGGTTTAAAATTAATTCTGTCCCTCATAATCCTACCTCTTACCTCTATTTTCAAGTACCTTTGTTTTTTGATGAGCACATTTTGGATGAATTCCCAGTCAACTTTTAAAATTTAATTAAACTCGGCTAAGTTTAACTCAGATAGCATTAACAGATAGTTTCTTGATAGCTGATTAACTGGGAACCCATCTTTAGGAATTCTAAGAAAAAAACGTTGCTGGGCGTTGTTTGTTGCTAAAAGTTCTAATACTGATGTCACTAGCATCAATAAACGAATGCCCACTTGTCTTGATTTAAAAAGGAGATGAACTTTCAAATGCAAATATCCAAATATTACATTATTCTGAGTATTTTATACTTGCCAGCAGCATTACTTACCAAAAAAGAGAATTGGAGTATTTTCAAGTCAAAAAACCCACATAAACCATCAAACACATAAAGAACAAGCAAGCAGACTGCACACACAGACACACACACACATGCAGGCACACACACACACGTATGTGAAGCATAGGGAGTAAAAGATTTTACTGAGGACATATATCATACATTCATCGGTCAATGTTCAAGCCTACTCTCTTAGTCTAGAACAGTACTCCTCCTGTACAAAAAAGTAGCCACCTGGACTTCCCTGGTGGCACAGTGGTTAAGAATCCACCTGCCAATGCAGGGGACACAGATTCGACCCCTGGTCTGGGAAGATCCCACATGCCGCGGAGCAACTAAGCCCGTGCGCCACAACTACTGAGCCCGTGTGCTGCAACTACTGAAGCCCACACGCCTAGAGCCCGTGCTCCACAACAAGGGAAGCCACCGCAATGAGAAGCCCGCGCACCACAACGAAGAGTAGCCCCCGCTCACCGCAACTAGAGAAAGCCTGCGGACAGCAATGAAGACCCAACGCAGCCAAAAAAAAAAAAAAAAAAGTAGCCACCAACAGAGAGGGATGGACTGGGAGTTTGGGAATAGCAGATGCAAACTATCATATATAGCTAAACAACAAGATCTTCCTATATAGCACAGGGAACTATATTGGAAAAGAATATGAAAAAAGAATGTATGTATAACTGAATCACTTTGCTGTACAGCAGAAATTAACACAACATTGTGAATCAACTATACTTCAGTAATATAAATTTTTTTTAAAAAGGTAGCCACCAAAATTTTGGGGGAGATTAGAGTCGTTATCTATTTGGACTTGCAAGAAAACATGGGAAAATCAAAACTTAGCTTTCAGAATCCCCATTTTTGTAGCCCCCTAGAAGCCTAAAATAAAAATTGAGAACACATAAAGTTCACCAAAGACAGAGGTAAACAGACTCAAAATAAGTGTTTAGAAAGCTACTTTGTTCCCATGAACAAAAGCAGCATTTAAATAGTACTCATTCTTGATAACGCTGGCTATGGAGAACTCAAGCAAGTTTGCTTTTCTCCTAAAGCAAAAAAAGAAACTCACTCACCACCAAAGCTGAAATACAAGGAACCGGAAAAAATCAGTGATTTGTTCCCTGATGGCAGCTTTATGCCAGAGATACAAGAGTTTCTTTACACTAAATTGTTTTCTTCATGTGGAAAACATTGATAGGAATCTAGGTGAGTGGATATAATTAAGTAGTTGTGTGGCTCTAAAATGCTCTTTTTTCCCCATCTAAACACCTCAACATCTGCCCAGGAACCAGAGGAGAGGAACAGCCTTCGAAGAGTTTGGCCCCCGAGATATTTCCAAACTGCCAGGACGAAGGCTTGGAACAACTACAATAGGGAACCATCCTGTCTTGGACCCGAAGCTAGATTGATGACCTAATCCATCTTTCCGTCTCTGACTGCCATAGTTTTATGAGCATCAAGAACTGGGCATCTGCCATAGTCAACAAATAGAGCTTCTCCAGCCACAGAAACTCAAGTATCCCCCAAAACATAGATCGTACCGTCTCCCAGGGCTCAGGGTGCTGCCTCTAGCTTTCACCAGGTATAAGATGGAAATGCTCCTCTGGCAGGATAATTCTTAAAAGGAAGCGTGCGTGTTACCCTCCATGTTATCTTGGCTTAAGAACGCTAAGTCAGTGCAGACCAGATTGCTGAGAAACTAGCAAAGGATGGCTTAAGGGCCCTCTTTCTCAGGGACCCCTTCCAAAGCCCTATACCTCATTTTGTATTTGTAATTTTGCATTCTTTTGGTTGAGTCCCCTTAATTGCATAAGCTATGGAATCCCACCCCCTCCCTCCCCACCAAATGGGGATCTGCCCCTGTAAATTGCACCAAATCTTACCTTGAAAAGAGTGTGAAAATTAAACACAAACTCCTATTCATCTTTTATGGATCCTGCTCCCCTGGCAAGTCACTGTTGACGATGAGACCCCTTGGTTTGTGTCTCTAGTCCTCAGCTGTCCTCTCAACTAGAGCAGTGGTTCAAAAACTGGCTGCCGTTTAAATGTATTCTCCTTAGCTCCTAGTGGAAAGAATACTCCATTGTGGGCTAACTATTACAACGGCTTACGGACTCTAAAGGCCAGAAGAATTTCCATGTGTGGTCCTCCTTTTGGTTAAGTGGCATCACTGCTCCACATTGGCTAAGTTTTGTTTTCTACTCAAGTTGACGGATTTGGAGTAGGCTTCTACACTTTCTTAACAGGGCTCTCGAGGGGCCAAGTCACAGCATCATCTATTTTTTTTCTGATTACAAAAGTAACAGCATGTATATAGTATATATCCATAAATAACTTGAAACATTATAATATATAGCACAGAAAGTGAAAATCTTTCATAATCCCACACAGCTGAGAAAACCAGTTAACATTTTTTCAAGGCATATATTAAAATTTATTTATTATTTTACAAAAATGGGATTATATTCTCAACTTCGAAGTGTGCTATTTTCCACCTAGCAACATGTCTTACACATATTTCCATGCCAGTCTGTAAAAAATGATCTTCCTTTTAATCTTCTTTTTAACGGCTCCATGGTATTATATTCCATGGCCGAACCAAACTTTTCTTAACCAATTGCCTGTTAGTGCACATTTGGGGCCTTTCCAGTTTTCCCCGTAACACAGATTCTTGCAAACATCATTTTACACTTACATCTTTGAGCAGTTGTAGGAGTAGTTCTCTATGATGAATTCCCAGAAGGTGGCTTATTATCGGGTCAAAGGGTATGAGCACTTCCTTTTTAATAGCTAGTGCCAAATTGCCCTCCAATAATTTTATACCGATTTATACCCCCAACCACACTGTAAGAAGGAGGCTGTTTCCCCACCCCACCTTAGCAACACTAAGATCATGCAATTTGGGGATGTCTGATGTGAGTTAGGAGTTAAGAGATTCAGCCTGTGGAGCTTTTTCCCTTTGTGAACAGCTAACAAAGACATCAAAAGTCTCCCCCTTTCCTTGATGAACCCTCTGCTCTGAGTGAGCCAATACCCAGACAGACATCTAGCTAATGTGAGAGGTGAAAATTCTAACACCTAATGCTTGCGCCTAGCTGGATTAGAGACAATTGGCCAGTGAATGCATAAGCAAATGTGTGAGTTATAGAATACTTAATAACTTAATTATGAAAGAAATATAAAACAGTCCTGACTTGGGCACCTCAGTTTTAACGTAAACAGCACATTTGATCTCGTAGCATCAGAATATTTACATCTGTGCAATTCCCGGAATTCACCCCTATGTTTAGTGGAGCAAAGTCATTTGAAAATCTGTTCTTTAAAGGTATGTGAAAAGTGACTTTGAGTCAGGCCATTTAAGAAGAGCAACGTTTGCCAACATCCAGTCTGAAGGAGCTCATTCGGAGGATTACCATGGTTTATGTCTCCAGAATCAGGATGAATGGGCATTAGACTGAGAAGAAACTTTAGGAGTTATCCAGTCAAAAGATTTCGAACCTCTGCTCCACGAAGATTTGGGGTTGCTTTAGGGAGACAGAAGTTGACAGAGGAGTAAGGCAGCAGGGGTTAAAGGCACATGGTATTCTAACCCTAATTCCCCAAGAGCCCCACTGGGATCTGCTTCATATGGTGGGTTATACAGTGCCTTATCTGGAACAAGTTGATCCCTTACTTTCCTCGTCTATAAAATAGACATGATAACAGTGCCTATTAAGAGTAGTGAAGATTAAATTCAATAATGCTGTACATGTCAAGGGCTTAGCCAAATACCCTGCACATGCCAAGGACTCAGTGAATGTTTACTAATGTATTATTTACGATTTTCCTTTGGAAACGGATTCTGCCGCTAAAACATACACTTGAAAACCACCCATTTATTTTTGTCATCTTGCAAATAAGGTGGTTGATGGAGTGGTGTTAGATTTTATTTCCTGCTTCCCAATCCAATGATCTTACTCTGAGACCCCAGTCCAGTTTCATGGAGACTGCTGGGGGCTCTGAGGATAATCGGCCTCCCACACACCAGGTGGCTCCACTCCCCAACAATGTGGCCAAGATCACAGCTCCTCTGTCTGCATTCCCATTGATTTATGGAAGACATATCAACGTACGAAAAAAAGTTTCCCTTGCCCTGTGGGAGAAGGTCCCTGCAGGTTCACCATGAGAATTGAACATGGAAGTTACAAAATGTTAAAAAGATTACCTAGTTGCCATCTCATCCATTATTGTGAGGACAATTGAAAGGAGTTCAGAAAGGGACACTTAAACCTTCTAAGACTGGCTGCATTTTCTCTTCTTGGCCAGATGTTTTTAAAAGGAAGAATTCATCCAACAAACATACACTCTTATCAAGCCTTTTCTCAGGAAAGCTTGTCTCTATGTAGGGGAAGTTTTCCTAATGAATCACAGACATAAGGCTGGAGGGGGAGAGCTTCCAGCATTTTCCTCTTTGAATGGTCCAACATGAGACCAAAATCCAGGGAGTAAGGAGCAAAACCTTCCAAACCGTGTATCTTTTCTACCCAAGAACTCCTTCCATGCCCATCACTGCTGCTGCCGGAGAGCCAGACGTGGGTTTGGGGAGGGGCTTCTCTGTGTCAGGGCCGTTTGGGGTCTGTGCTAGACTTAGGAACAAGTAGACATAAAAGCTGTAGAATTAAGGGTTGAAAACAGCGTTTAATGAAACCCCTCCCTCCAGACGCTCTTGATCAAAGTCCCTCCTTGCACTAAGACAACCGGTCTACAGTTGCATACATAAAACTCTGGCAACACTCTGTCCTCATGGCTTTCAACAGAGGCTTTAGACCTCTGAAACTGGGCATCGTCCCAGAATTGAGATCCAGTTGCATTACGCATACCAGAAGACACACCACCACAGCCGAAGCCCGTGCAACCACTTTCTTTTAACCTTGCGTCTGTGAAAAATTACTTTCCAAAAAAATAAGTGAAACCCGATGTCTTCTCCGGGTGGTTATTTTTGCGCCTATGAAGTCAGTAAAACTCTCCAGATTTATTAGACAGCCCTGCTGCGGAAGACAAGACCACTTCCTATTCCCCAGCAGAAATGTGTGCCATTCCTTTCTGTAACCTTCTGACCACAGCTTTTAATTTTATTCATTTCTTTTATTTTTCCCAGAAAATTTGTCAGAACCTTCTAAGATAAGTGGCTTGGCCTGCACTAAAATCCCAATCTCTGGCATCCAAAAGTGACAAAATGAACACATTTCAGGCTCCTCTAGCTTTTCTTCTTTCCTTCCCGTTTTAGAGAGACCCTCGTTCCTTTTCATCAGAAACAGCAAAGAGTCTGGCTGTCTCTCCTTCAACCACTCTAAACACCAAATGTAACACCTACCAACAAGTTATACTCCTGTGGGCGTCCACTAACCATGGGATGATGACCATGATAATGACAACTGGAATCAGCTCTGTTTACTGCCACAGTATTTATTGAGCCCCTACTGTATATGCCAGGGTTCTCCTGGGTATGGAGACGCAAAAATGTAGAGGATAATGTACATTCTTTCCAGGAGCTCAAGGTCTACTAGGGGAAATAAACATGTTAACAAGTACAAGTCATTTAGTGTGACAGGTTTACTAATAAACAGAATCTTGTGGGATACAAAGACTAGGACATGGAAAGGTAATGAAGGGCTTCTCAGAGGAGATGACTCTTGAGCTGTGTGTTTAAACATGAGTAGGAGTTCATCAGATAAACTTAGGGAAGGGCATGCCATGCAGAGGGACTACCAATTGCAAAGGATCAGAGGTGTGAAATAGCATGGCGCATTTGGGACCTAAGATGTTCTGTGCGTTGGGAATGAAGTTCAAAACGTAAGCAACCTGTGTTCATGCATGAATGTGGGTAGACTTTTTAGGCGAAGGGGAACTACTGAACAGGATAAAGACTTGGCGCAGTTGTGGTAGCGTGATCAGCAGAAACAGGACAAGTGGCTGAGTGCTACCCAAGGGAGAAATGAAGAGAGCCTGAGCTATGCCAGTGTGATGGGAATGGAGAGGAAGATTTAGAGTGATAGCAAAGAGGAAGACATAAAAAGGTAGTAGAATCGTAAAGATTCCCACTCCAGAAGGACTTTTAAGCAATTGCATTTCATTATTTAACAGTGAAAATTACCTCCAAAATGCTTTTAGTATTGTTGACTCACTAAATTTTTTTTTCTCCACCTACTTCCAAAACTGATTTGAAGTAGGAAAGAGATTCTGTAGCTACAGCCAGGGCCACCGTGTATGACTGTGTAACCTTGGCCATCTATGAACTAATGAAGAGCTTTTGTAGTACATTATACCTGGTTCAGTCATTCTGAACATCATGTAAAGAAACTCATGCCAGCACTATCTTGACTAGCTTGAATTTTGATTATCCGCGTGTTAATATGCCATATATCACAACTTACTTTGTACTTCCTGGATGATAACTTCTAGTTCCCTTACTCATAGTTTCAGGGCACTGAGAGAGAAGGTGCTCTTGGCTACATGCGCTCATTTGGTTTTGGCAAAGGAAAGAAGGTGAAGTGCAGCATTTTGGGAATCAGAAGACCCTTGATTTGTTCCCTATGAAATTGGGCAAGGCACGTAAGCTCAGTTTTCCCAACTGTTTAATGGCCCAACATTAATGTCTACCTCCTAGTTTTGGTGTAAGAATTAAACGAGCCTATGAATAGAAAGTGCTTGGCACATAGTAAGCTGACGGGTCTTAGTACGCTCTATGCTGTGCTGGGTGCTTGAAATATAGTATCTCATTATAATCTTCTAGTTTTATAGAAAAGGAAATTTAAGCTCTTTGAGGGCCTTTGTTTATCATTATATTTCCAGTCTGCAGAATAGTGTCTGCCTCAAAACACCTAAGTGTCTTGCTAAGAGGGATTAAATAATAACTTGTCCAAAGTCAAACATCTAGTAAATAGCATGATTAGGATTCAGACCTAAGTCTGCACGATTCCAAGTCCAGTGCTCTTTTAATAATTTCCCAGTTTCATTGTATAAAAGACAAGGACATGGAAGCTGACTGAAGTGCTCTCTTGTGCCTTCTCTTACTACCAGTTCTCAAATGATTTGATTATTATCCTTTAGGGTTCTCAGTATAAGTAGTTTCCATCCATATCATTTAAAGGTCATTTCCAGAGTATTTATACAAGGGTCAAGCTCATGGCTTACATTTTTTGCTTGAGCCCCATTTCCAGTTTTTAATGCTTTCTAGGTGAGGTTCACCTACTGGAGTCTACAGAAGGCATTTCAGCCTTCACATCTCCAAGCCAGGGCTCATCCACCGGCCCCCACCTCCCCCTTCTCCCACATTCACCCTCCAGAAGGCGTGCTTCCCCTTATGTCCTGATAGATGACATTTTTTCCACCCAGGGACTCAAGTGAAAGATTCTGGCTTCAATCTTTACTCCTCCCATTTTCCTTATCTGACTGGTCACCAGGTTTTATTGTTTCTACCTCAGAAATGGTTTTCAGATCTGACTTTTCCTTTTCACCTCAGCTGCTACTCTCTAATTCAGTACAGTGGTCCCTCGGTACCGGTAGGGGATTGGTTTCGCCCCCATGGCCCCCACCAGAATACGAAACTCCAGGGATGCTCAAGTCCCTTATATAAAATGACACAGTATTTGCATATAACCTACACACAGCCTCACATATACTTTAAATCACCTCTAGGTGACTTATCATACCTAATACAACGTAAAAGTTATGTAAATAGTTGTAAACACAATGTAAATGCTGTGTCAATAGTTGCTGGCAAATTCAAGTTTTGCCTTTTGAAACTTTCTGGAATTTTTATTTTTCAGCTATAACCCATGGATATGGAGGGCTATCTTTTGTCTGAAGGGTTTGGGCAGCTTCCAAGTTGACCTTCTTCCCTTCAGTCCCTTCCCTCACCAGCCTTTTGAAGGCAACATGATCTTCCTCTAACATAGAACAGATCTGACACTCTCCAGCTCTAAAACCTTTGGCAGTGCCCCTTACCTCCAGTGTAAGAGGTTATACTCACTACTATGTAATATTTTATTTAAAACCGAGCCCAGTCAGATTTTCCTGCCACTCTTCCCATGAGTCACTAGCTTTAGCTATACTGAACCATTTGCCCTTCCCCAAATGCCCAACATACTTTGGGACTTTGGGCCTTTCTTCCAGCTGCTTCCTCTGCCTAGAATGACCTTCCCCTCCTTTTTGGCCTTGAAAATTCCTGCTCATTCCTTAAGGCTCAACCCAATTTCACATCCAGGGTGAGGCTCTTTTCACTTCCCCCAGCTGACTCGAGGAAAATTAATTTTCCTTTGCATTCATCACAGCACTTCCCACATTTTTATTAAAATTAGTTCTTTATGTATTAATGGTCCATGGGACCTTAAGGTCAAGGACTACTTGATTCATTGATGTGACCCCTGTCCCAATATAAAGCTAGTTACGTTTTTTTTGTATTTAGGGAAAAAGAGCACATGGGTCTTTTTTTTTTTCTGTATCTTTATTTTTAATTTTTTAAATTTTATTTTATTTATATTTTTATACAGCCGGTTCTTATTAGTTATCCATTTGCACGTTGGTCTTTTAAAAAAATAAATGAATAATAGTATAAGTAGTCAAAGGAAGATAAGTCATGTGGAGGGTGGGATGATATGAGATGTTAGGGATTTTGGTCTCATTCATAGGAGGCACTCAATACATGTTAGTTAATTCATGAACAAATCTACTTTATAAATACTTGACCTCACTCCAGGCACAACTTTGCTTAATAACAAAGGTAAAGAATAGCTATGAAAAGGACAGATTGGTCTCAGGATCACATGAATCTGGAAATCCATTAAAACCATATCACTCCTAACAGTGAGGTTTCTTTAGACTTGCCTGCTTTCTTACCCTGCTATGGGCCACCCTCAACATAGGATGTCTTAAATGTTTTAAAATCCTTCTTGGAGTTCTATCCATCTCTTTGTTTAAAATGTAATTTCCAACCAGCCAGAGGGCCAACATTTTCTTATAGTTGTACATAGCTTGTTATCTCTGAAACTTTTGTCAACTTTTCCTCTTTATATGTCAGCTTTGGAAATGAGTTTTTACTTTTCTGTTGTAGGAGAAAACACTCACGTAAAGAACTGTTAATACTAAAAATATCTAAATACCTACTTCTTAGGGTATACAGTCTACAAATCTCTCTTCAAGGCTATTCGGTGTTTTACAGGACCTGTTTTAATGAAAGATCTCACTGGATTAGGGAGTCAGAGACTTTAGGTTCTAGTTCGGACCTGCCTCTAGTCACTTGAGTGATGGCTGGGCAAGTCACTTAAACATAAGGTTGCAAATTTGGAGCACTTAGGCCGGACTTGGACCACAGATGTATGTTGTTTACCCCTTACAGTGTTTGAATGAGGTGACAATTTAATTGGGAGATTTTATATAAGAACATAGGTTTTTATTTTCTCTTGAGAAATCAGCAGATCTGGCCACAGGGGTCCCACATTCCTACTCAATTTGTAGTAGCTTACCCCTTGAACCCTCTAACATGGCATGGGCTCTCCAGGGCTCCAATGACTTCATCATTTTCTACTGACCTTTAGTCTGCCCTACACAGAAGCAAAATACCAGTTTCTATTTGTCTATGCACTTGTACTCAAGGGTGATATTAAAAACATTTAAGTACTAAGGCATGGGAACTGACCCATCAGAATGGATACCTCTGTGCTAGAACAACATCCAGGGGACGCCCTGCTCTCCCCAGCTGCCGTATCATGGGGAGGTCCAAGAGCTCCTAGAGAAAAGGCAGGGGCAGCATCATTTAGTGGGCTGAGAGCAGCCTCCATATGCCAAATGCAAGGACTGTGCTGACCTCAGGGGCACACTTCCGGAACTTAAGCCCTGCTTGATCTGTTGTTTTCTCAGAGTAGAGAGCGATATTCCTGTATCCATGTCTCTTATTGAAAACAAGTAAATGAAAGGAAACTAGATTAAAAAAAGGTAGAATGGTTTTCTTGCCCTTGGTTGCCTTGTTCATCCACCAACTGGCCGCTACAGCATATGAGTTTGATTTCCTGGTACAAACCAATCTATAAACTCTTTTCCAGCCTAAGCATAAGGAACCTCTAATTTTATCCATTTTATAAATGGAGTGAAAATTTTGCAAAACATCTTGAAGAATTTTGCAAATCATTGTACAGAATTTATATCAGGTCTAAAACACTGCTCGAAATAATAAATCACCAATAAATTATCTCCATTTTCTTACTGGGCTTTTCAATTTTAAAAGCACTCTGATATTTTTTTGTTCTTTTTAAATTTAGCCATGGCTATTTTTCAAATGGAATTAATGACCAAAAGCTAGCCTCAACCTCTAATTACAGTAAGAGACACTAGACAGGAGTTGTTCCAGACACTGACCCATCTTGGCTCAGGGAGAGGCTCTGGGCAGTTTTACTATGTGCTGGCTTAGTACCTGGGGCCAGGAAACATCTGTTATAACATGCGGTCCAGTGGGTACTCTGCTTAATTATAAAATGGCATTGCAGTGTCCCTTTGAGTTGGCTGGCCTTAGCTTCTAATGCTATACGATCAAGCAAAATGCAGTTCTAGATGTTCTGTTAACTGAATATCCAACCCAAGTGTTGAAATGCTTTGAGAAGAGTGAAAAAGTTAAACCTTTGCCCTCAGGAAAAAGGTACGGGGAAAGACAGAACAAAGAAATGATTTCTAAAAGCAATTGAGAAGCTTAGATCTGAATGGGCGTTCCTTATATAAGGAATGGGGGAGCTGATTCAGGGATGACTCACACTTCTAGAATGAACTGTTTATATAGTGCTTCCTCCTCTTCCAGGAATCCTGTTTGGAAGCTCAGGGACAATGACAATTGAGAAGCAAAGGGAAAACTGGAGAAGAGTGAGGGAATGCTTGGAACACCCGGAGGCTCATTCACCTTGAATAAGAGGACACGTTTCTGTCCCGAGTCCACGCAATCAGTTCTGTCCCAGGACTTAGGGTTAATTCTTGGAATACATACACTTGGGAATTCTTCCTAATGGCCTCAAACTCTTATTAGCCCTTATGAGAACTTACCTTCCCCAATCCTCTAATACGCTGAGGGGAGAACACAGCCTATTGTCAACAGTGTCTGCTGAGGAATATCTTTTGTCTCATAGCTTGTTGTAATCACTTCCAGACCAGGGGTAAATTTATGATTTACATAATGTTGCAGAGGAAGAGGTCTTAAGGACTTTTTTTCTCTAAATCTTTCTGAATTATTATTTTAGACTCATTGCCAGGTTTTTTTTAAAGGGGGAAGTTGATGAACTTTTAAACATGTCATTACATGCTCTGAAATAGCAAATCTTTGTTCTTGCAAAGTTTCTTGTGGAGAGTTTACGGGCTGTGTGTGTGAGTGTGTGCGTGTATTTAGAAACAGGTAGAAAAGGAAATGGGTGAAAAGCAACACGTGAGGTTCACTGATAAAGTTAAATACATGCTGCGTGTTTCTGTTAGAACAAAAGTTGGCAGATTTGGGGGGATCTTACCCAACATTTGGGGTGGGTTTTGGAAGGGCAGCTCTATGCTCACTTTTCATCATGTTTCAATAATTAGGGGTAGGAGCTGAAGGGTTAAGCCCTAAAGCAAGAAAATATCTCTAAGTCAGAAAACAAAGGGAAACTTGCATATTTCTGAAGATGACATCGGATCAGCCTGTGGATTTCAAGCAATTATGCGATATTATGATTCCCACTGAGCATGCATTAGTTGGAATCCTGTTCTTTTTATTTCTCCATGTCCCGGGGTTGTACACTGAAAGAGCGCTGTTCAACCTCGCATGTCAGAATTTTGAAGGAAAAATTATAGTAAAATATGTTTAAAACAGTGGGGCCTTATGTGAGTGAACACAACATTTTCCAAGGCTTTCAAAAATCCTTTTGTTAAAAATATGGTTTTTATTTTGTTTCTTTTTTCTTTCTTTCTTTTTAAAATTTTTTTCTTTTCAGTCAAGCTTTTACCTCCTCTCCTTCCTGGAGAAAAGAAGACAGAGGTTTCAAAGGATATCCATAACACAGCCTACATTTAGGGCCTGGGGACTTACAAAGGCTTTGTTTTAAATGAGACACCCCACGTGGAAAATAAACAAATGAGAAAAGTTCATCTGTGTCTAGAACTTCAGTTCCAACAACTGTGGTGACAGTCACACTGTCTGAGTAAATGTCCCCCAGAGTTGTCTTGTGAACAAAATGATGATTAATTGGGGATTCTGTGAGTTGAAAGATGGGTTGTTCATAAACGGGAGGAACTTTTCTAGAGCACGAGGAACGGAAGACTCAGCTTCTGGGTTGTTCTAAAAGGTGAAATGTCCTTTTTAAATCGAATTAATTAAAAACAAAATAAAACAAAAAGCAGGCACAGCGAAGTGCACAGATTAGGAATGATGGTGGATGAGTGTTATATTCATTTTATTCCACCATATTCTTTCTCCCAAAGGAGAGAAGTAACTTGTTTGATCAGTTAGGAATTGCATTTAGCTGTAATTGATAGAGATTTGACTTCCATGGCGTAAACATGTAAGAGATTATCTCTAAAAGAAATCCTACCTCTGGCTCACTGGGGCTCATAGCATGGTTTCTCAAAGTCACCAGGGACCCAGGCGCTTCCTAGCTCTTTGCTCTTCCATCCTGAGGCCACGATATCCCTCTAGTCATCTATATGTTCTCTCCAAGCATGAAAGAGGAAAGGCAAGGTAAAAAGGAAAGCCCTCCTAGCTTGGTTAACTCCCTTTAAGGAGCTTTCCCAGAAGAGCCTCAGAACATTTCCACTTACAATTCATTAGCCAAACCTTTGTCACCTGACTGCACCTAGCTGCAAGGGAGCCTGGGAAATGTAGTCTTTTAGGAAGAAAAATTACTGCCCTAAATGAAATCAGGATTCTATTACTGTTATCAAGGGAAGAGCAGGTATTAGATTCAAAACCAGAAGTCTCTGTCATACTCATATAAAATATACTTAATGCCAATATATTATCCAAGGATTATTGATTGCTTCTGTTTGAATTACATAGTGTTTAAGGCACTAGTTTAAGAACCCAGTTTTGCATTGCATTTTATCAGTGCACATGGCCAAAATGAATTCTTTTGCACACCTCTGATCTTTTCCTCCACTACTGGTGAAGTTTAAGCTACAGAAGTTTTTGGGTGCATAACTAAAGAGCAGAAAATTCCATACACTCCTGAACCTCCAAATTGAGCAAATACAGTTTCTTGTCTAGAAATTAATTATACTAGAGAAATGATTGCATCTTCTTCAATCTTTTTCTTCCCCACATTGTTGGAGCTTAAACTTCCTCCATCATAAAAAAGTGGACATTTTAGAAAATTTGTGGGTTCATAATTGGAGAACAGGAAGAAACTGTAAAGACTAGCAACCAACTTAGGAGACACTATTTCCTGCACGACTGATTACCCTCCCTTGAATTTCTTCACTCCCCTGTTTTACGCTGCTTAAAATTCTACCGATTAAAGATTCACTTTGGTTCCCAGGCATCCCCTTCTAAAAATGCCAATTTTTAAAAAGAGGTAAAGTTATTAGTCATTCAGAAATCAGTGCCAATTACTTTAATCAGATTGCTTTCCTACTGGCTATGATACAACTTCACTGAATGGGAGGTATTTATTTAACTAGTTTTTCTTCTCACTTGAAAAATAAAACACACTGGTGGCAAAAAATTCAATCTGAACAAAAAGATATACTGTGTAAATAAGTCTCCCTTTCACCCCAGATTCCAGGAGTCTTTTCCTTGCTGATGTAACAATTACTAAACATTTCTTGTGAGTATTATCTAAAGATGTATTCTGCATGAAGAAGCATACACAGATATTAACACACTATATACACACAATGCAGATATATAAAAATCCTTTTGTTTTACCCAAATAATCATATACTGTGTACATTATTTTGTACCTTTATATTTATTTAAATATCATTGAAGAATTTTTTTTTTTTTTTTTTGTAGTATGCGGGCCTCTCACTGTTGTGGCCTCTCCTGTTGTGGAGCACAGGCTCCGGACGTGCAGACTCAGCAGCCATGGCTCACGGGCCTAGCCGCTCTGCGGCATGCGGGATCTTCCCGGACTGGGGCACAAACCCGTGTCCCCTGCATCGGCAGACGGACTCTCAACCACTGTGCCACCAGGGAAGCCCTGAAGAATATTTTTTAATCAGCATATATACCTGCTACATTTTAAAAAATCCCTGTTAAAATAGCAGTTTTTAATGAGGGAAGTAATTCTATATTTTTGGAGCATGGAGCATTTTGCTTTAATATTTTATTGTGAAGGCAACAGTGTCCTGGCACCTATGAAGGAAAACCTTTAGAGAAAGGAGAAGAATGGATTGGCCTGGGATTCTAATTCCCACGTGTGACACTTCCTACAGGAACTAATGTTCCAAGTTCCTAATAATTAAGTTGACTGCACACCTAGATTTCCCTAGGATAGCCCCCATTTATGCTTGCTGTCCTGGCATAATTTTTGACCACTTTCATACTCAAAATGGTCCCAATTTGGATGACAATTATGTAATCCCCATTGTAATAACTAATTGACAAGTTAAGTAGTTAGGATCGGCTGCAAAGATTAGAAAGGCAGCCTAAATTACCTGACAGTGGGGAGTTGTCTACTTGGGACCCTGCTTAGCCACTTATGAGCTTCATGATCTGGGGAAGTTATTTAACTGCTCTTTGTCTCAGTTCCCTCAGCTTTCTAAAGGGAGTAATAACTGCCTCATAGTGGAATTATAAACATTCGATTAAGTAATGCCTGGGAGGGGCTTATCACAATGTCTGGTTCATATTTAGGGCTCAATAAATGTACCCATTTATATTATCATTATATTTTCACCATTTTCCTCCCTTCCCCTGCCAGACCACTTCATTCTTACAACTGTATAAAATTCTATTGACTGAGATTCATTTAGGTGAACAGTCATCATCTTCTAACAATGGATCATGATATAGCCATTTAAGAGGAAAAATTAGGTGTGTACAGGACAGTGATTGTTAATTGGCGGGATCCATCATCCCCACCTACCCCCAGCCTTACAGAAGAGGGAAATCAGAGTGTGGTTTGAAGGTAGAGCAGCACTTTGTACTTCGGACTTGATTTGATTTGGGTTTGATATTAAATGTTTTTAATTTCAATAGCATTAGAAAAGGATGTGCGCGTTTTCTCTAGAAAAGAGGAGATTTATTCGAAATGATGGAGAGACACCGCTGTAGCCGTTTGTACTTTACCAGCAGAGCTGTATTAATCTGTTGTTAATGGAATTACTTCAAAAAGAGGGCTCAGGAGAACTGACAACCAATCACATAAGATGGTAACATCTTAACATCATAAGATGGTGTCACTTTCCATATATTATTTCCCCCAAAGCATCCCTTAATGGATATCCCTCTGGCAGAAGCTACATATCAAACAACGAACGACAATTGTTTGTTCAGACAACCTGGAAACTCCTGAGGCCTTTTAGGGAAGGATAAAGGAACTCTGACTCAGTAGGAGTGGGAGTGGGAGGATGGAGCTATTAAAAGAGCAGGAACAGGTATTTTTCCCTTCACATTCATTTTCTTAAAATTGAATTAGGTTTCTATGAAAAGCTGGTTTGTAGAATAACAACCTCTTTATGGTTTTACCAGCTGAGACATAAAAGGCTATTTGTGGTGTGCTGTAAGTTCTGAATGCAGGTGAAAATTCCCTACTTACTGGTTATTTTAATGATAATGAGAATAATATTTTGTACATAACCTGACCCATTTAACCAGGGATCTTAAAATCCTTATGTCACTGTGGTATGGCATCATTTTGACTCTGGGTGAGAGGGTTGCCTGAGAGCTTGATTAATTTTCAAATTACAAAATTCCCTTCTCCTCCTTCTTAGGTAATTTTTTTTTAATTAAGGGGGAAAAAAGCATCATTTGACCCTTTGAGGACAGGATATAGGAATATTTCTGGCTTCTGCCATTACTTCTTATCCAAATAATGTACAATTTTCTAGATATATTGGAAAAAAGGGACTCAATCCAGTAACTAGACTCACCTCTGAGCCACAGGCTAATGGAAAATTTTAAATGGCGCATAGCGCCACAAAAAACAAACACACAAAAAGACAAACAAAAATACCCTTCCCTTTCACCTAGATCTAGAATGCTTCTGGGTCTTTAACCATGGCAAAGTCTGGAAGAAGCAGCCAGGGGAAAGACAGTTTAACCACACGACTTAAGGTGGCACAGGGGTTACAAAAGGTGAATTGAAAGCTTCGGGCTAAAGACAAGGAGCAAAAAACAAACCAGGGACCAGTCGTTGCCTAATACTTGCACCAGATTTTGACCCGATGAGCTGGTGATGTAAATAGAAAAGTCTACCCGGGCAGGTCAGAACGAAAGGGAAATGTCTTCACTCACTTTGAGCCAACCTTGAATTCATCTATTCGGAAAACAAGAAAGCAGAGTCATCCTCCCAGAGTTGAGACACTCTTTCTCTCACTGTACAAGGGAGATGGTTAGAGGGGGTTCTGCCTGAGAAATGCCATCTCACCTGGACTACCCCTGCCTAGAGCCTCGTAGCAGAACACTGAGTCATTGCCGAGAGCAGTGGTGGAAGGGGTACCATCTCCGGGGCTCTCTGCAGGGCTTGGTGTTTTTCATCATAACCTCGAATCCACACAACTATGCTGCAGAGAAGGCTTTTCCATCCCTGCTTCTCAGAGCAGGAATCTGAGGAGGACACACAAAGCCACACAGCCAGGAAGGGGCAGAGCAGTGACTCAAACCCAGGTCGGGGGAAGCTGGATTCTGCCACTAGCCCACCTCATCTGTGCCCAGATCTCTGCCACACTGGGGCCCAGGTTCTCTGACCCTGGATTTTCCTCGCTGTGGTCACCTGATTTCCTGTGCTCTAGATTATCAAAGCATCTGCAGAGTGAATCCCTTCTCAACCATTTTGCGTACAAACTGCAGTGGGTGGCTTGCCCTAACAGGGCAAGTCTCACTGCATTTGTGGTTTGTGGCCACCTCTGACTAGCCCACAACATCCAGTTTATGTCAATTTATGTTCCTGTTCCCTTTTTGGCTAGGGAGGGGGGGGTCACATCTTGGCCCTTTGCCCTCTTCCCCCTCTCTTTTATTCCTGGTCTGCAGCTTCTCCTTTTTTTTTTTTTTTTTAAACCCATGGACCTCAGCCCTCAATCCCAACATGTATTTATGACTAAAACCCACCTATGAGCAGGTGGTTGTCACACCAGCGCCAATGGGGGTGTGGAGATGGCTGTAACTAGCATCGTCCAACAGAACATTCCACAACGAAGGAAATACTCTATAATCTACACTGCTTCACACAGTAGCCACTTGAAATGTGGCTAGTGTGACTGAGGAACTGAATTTCTGGTTGAATTGTAGTTTTAATTAAACGGCCACGTGTAACTCGTAGCTACTATAGTGAATAGCACAGGATGGGCATCCAAGGAAGGCTGAAAGACGGCTACATTTCTGGATGTCTTGGGATCTTAGGTCATGCCCAGGGCTCACATCTTACTGCTGGGAAACCCAAGGATGGGCTGCTTCATCAGTAGGAAGTCCCCAAGGATCCAGAGTCATGTTTAAAAATAAATATCCAGCTTGGTTTAGAACCAGACATGGAAATGGGAGAAGGAGCAGGTCTGGTTGGGACTAGAATAGTCGGTGGGATGGGAGATGGGGTCAAATTAGAGAGGGAAGCATGCAGAACAAAACTTTGACCTTTTTTACTTGCTAGCTGTGTGATCTTGGGCAAGTTACCTACCCTCTCTGAGCCTTGGATTCCTCATCTGTGAAAGAGAGAATAACATAATAATGATAAAGATAAAAATACCTATTTGTGTATCGTCTAACTTTGTGAGTAAGCACACCATCGTGGACATAAAAAAATTTTTCTAAACTGTTACCTCTCTTTAAATAGTAATTAATTATCATTATTTTGGGCCAATGTCTGGAGATCTAGGGAAGTTGTAGATACACAAGGTGTGAATACATCCAGGCAGCTGGTGAGATTTTGTGACTAACAGCAAGCGAGTACTGTTGGAAAAGGGGTGTTATATAAGTGCAGGGGGGAAACATTTTATCCAGGGCTTAGGGAAGGTTGGTAATATACTTGGGGTTCGGTATGGTTAAGGTGACATCAGGCAAGGAGACAGGCAGTGACACAGCCCTGTGGAAGCGTGGGTCCACTGGAATGTAAGCTCCCAAAGGTCAAGATAGCAAAATAGTGGCTTACATGTAGCAACCACTCAATAAATATTTGTTGAATGAATAAATAGATAAATAGGCGTGGAGTATCTTACGCCCTCCCAGCTCAATCCACTTACAGAGGGCAGTGAAATAGTGGTGCCACGATGTTTCGCACAAAGCACCGGCCGTTCACGTCTGATTTAGCTAAAAAAAAAAGGCAAAAAACCTGAGCATTTGCTTTTTATCAAGGGCAGTTAAAATAGGCCCCTGTTGTTTGTTTCTGACTATGTAGTTTGTCTCCCTTATTATAATCTACAGTCTCTGAGGGCAGGGACAAATGCACCTGGCCCCTAAGAGTTACCCAGGAAGTGTCTGAATTATCTTCCTAAAAGAGTTACAATCTGGGAGATACTTTTCAGAAGGCAATTCTTTTCAATGGAAAGAAGAGGCATCCTGAGAAGTGGATGAATAATGACACCACTTCAGAGAACACAACAGGGAATGCGGAGCTTCTGTCCGATTGTTGACCACACCAGGCAGACAAAGAGCGATCCCAGGGAGAGAAAGGAGACGGAAATCCCTCCATATGTGGTTCCTGTTTATCTGGAAGGTGACTTGACAGAACCACTCTTCCCATTGGAATGTAAGTAATCACTGTGAGGGGAGGGACAGGGCTGTATTTTGCTGGCCACAGGGCCACCACAGAGTTGGGCACACAGGAGCCCTTCAATAGGGAGTTGCTTGGGACAACCCATTTGGAAAATAGTTTGGTATTAGCTAATAAGACAGGCACACCCCATGGCAGAGCAATTCTACTCCTAGGTCTAAATCTTTAAGAAACTCTTATGTAAGTGTATCAGGTTACATGTGCAAGAAAGTTCACAGCAGCACTGTTTGTAAGAGCCCCCAGATGGAACCGACCTAAGTGTCTCTCGACGGGATAAAAAAGTTGTGATGTATTCCTTTAGTGGAATATTGCACCACAACAAAAAAAATTGGCATAAATGAACTACAGCTGCAAGACTGGAGAAATGCATCAAAAAGGGAATGAAAGCCCAGAAAAGAAAAAGCAAGCAAGAAAAAGAAGACCTAGTAGAAGGTTCTGCAGACAGGGCAACCCTGGTGATACTAGATGTCTTGCATACTGAGGTTCTTGGGCTGGGCATCTGGAAGCTTCCCAACAGTGCACAACTTGGAAAGAAGCAACGGAGAGACATCAGCTTAGCCTTGGGCTCAATAAAACAAAGTGCAACTCTTAAGAAGAGAATTATTAGGCAAGAGGAAGATGATAAAAATTGAAAACAAAAGGTAATAGGCTCACTCCGTCCTTGAAACCCTTCCTAATAGCTTAACAAAAAAGAACTTGGTAGCAAATTCACTTAGAAATGTCTGTAATTTATCATCTATGTGAAGTTTAACGGCTTAGTTTACCTGTGTACAGTTTTATTCATAAAACGGATATTGAGTCACTCTCAAGTAAATCTCCTTTTTAATAAAAGGACCCGATACTGAAATAGAAGTGGATCCTAATACCCCACTGATTACTCTTTTGATGCCAAAGAAAGGGTGGATCTGTTTGCCTTCTAGGGTTGAGAGGAAGGAGGTGTCCCAGAATTAATCATTCAAATAGGGCTGCTACACCAGGAGAAGAGAAAAGAGTGTCAAGTCAGTGTTAAGAATCTGGGAAGGCTGCCAGCATGGTGTGTATGATTAGGGTGGATAAAAACATAAAGAGAAATATGGTCCAGTGAGTATTGATCTGTTTCCTTTTCATTTTTAAGGGTGGTTTACTTTTGAACAAAAATTGTGTGATTTTCAAGTCGCTATAAGAACATAGCTGACTCACAGATTTCTTTTAAAATCAGAGTTTCTGTAAGCAGCACGCTGACAATAAGAGAATTTGATCTTATGCCCTTTTTAAGCATCTTTCATGATGGCGGAGAGTACGCTCTGAAGATTTCCATGAGACCTTCTCATCTATGGCCACCTTGCGGAGAGCCACCTCTATTGCCATATCTAAAGCCCATTAACATTTACAAATTAAAAGCCAGTGGGAAAGAACATAATCTTGGCAACTGCCTCTTGGGAAATCTTACAACTGCAAGAGCGCCATGGAAGAGTGCTTTAAATACCATCGTGGTTCATCCAACCTCCTCACAATTGTATAGGAGGGCATGTGGCCAAAGGCCTTGCAGGGAAGAGATCGGGGTGCCCAAGCTCATGATTGGTTGGGGGAGAATGATGCTGAGCGAGCCACTTAGCCCACTCTTGCTTCACGAGGAGTACGCCACATGCTTCTTTGCACATTCTTTTAAATCCTCGTGTGGTTGGCATTTGGAAAAATATCGACTGCAACCAGACGTCGCAATCCTGATGACAGCTCTTGAAATCCCGTCTTTCTCACAGCAACATCTACTGTCAGCTCCCCACCCTTGTCACCAGAGAGCCTTCCCCACCCAAGTTGCGCTCCAAATAGAAAGAATTTCAGATGTGCTTGTCCTGCTGTCTCCTCCAAAGGCCTTGACAAATATTCAGGTGGTAAATAGCTCGAGAGAAATGCTGCCGATAAAATTAGTTCAAATATTTCGCAGAAAACAAACCTGACACCATCATGATACTTGATAGCTCAGCACTTCCGAACCTTTCCAGACCCTCTTGCCTTCAAAGCCCAAACGTGGGGTGAATTGGGAGATTGGGATTGACATACATACACTACTGATACTAAGTATAAAATAGATACCTAATGAGAACCTACTGTGTAGCTCAGGGATCTCTACTCAGTGCTCTGTGGTGACCTACATGGGAAGGAAATCCAAAAAAAGAGGTGATATATGTATACGTATAGCTGATTCACTTTGCTGTACAGTAGAAACTAACACATTATAAAGCAACTACTCCAATAAAGATTAATTTAAGAAAAATTAAAAATAAATTGCCTTTATTTTTTTCCCTTTCTAAAACCAACCCTTGCCACCTCCTTCTCTCAAAAAATAAAATAAAATAAATAAAAAAGAACAAGATGGTGATAGGATTGTCCAACCAGGAATTTTACATTACAAATAGCTGTGCTGAAGGTTAATATCCAAGGTCAGGTGTTATTAATATCCATTTGAATTTTGTTCCTCTGGTCTATGATCTCGTCTGAGTCACCTCGTTGATTTATGACGTGGTAGTCCCAGACCATCATTCATATTCCTGAAATTCTATTCAGGCCTTGGTATCAAACCCTCTCTTTAATACCCTTTTTGGTTGTGTCTGACCCGCAGCTTTATAGCCCTTCCCCTTATCTCCTTCCCACAGGTACCCCTATACCTGGTGTCCAAGGTCATTTGATTGATTTTACACCCTGCCATCTTCTCCTTTTCCTTCATTTTACTGTAGAAAAAAAATTTTTTAACTCTTTTCTTGAGAAGTATTTCATGGGATTTCTCTCCCCAAAGCCAGTTCTCCACCTTGATTTTCAGGTAAATGGCCTCTTCAAGTATTGTACATAGGCCTGCTAATTTGTCTGTGTCCCACATGAGGCATTTATTTTCTCCTATGTAGCTGAAAGTCTTGAGCTCATACCCCCAGCAGGAGCTGACAATTCTCAGGACTTACTATGTGCTAGCCACACTAAGGGCTGGGGGCTTTGATGGATTCTCACGTAATCCTCACAACAATCCTATGGGGTAGCTGCCATTATTTTATTCACTCAGCAGATGAGGAAACTGAGGTTGAAGGAGGTTACAGAAACTTACCCAAGGTCACCCAGTACTAAGTGCCAAACTTCGGACCTAAGCTTTCAGTCTTGCTATTTCTGAAGCTTGTGCATATTATTACTTTTGAGCTGCCTTCCTCTATTATGATGATGATAACTGATGGGTGGTCATTATCCCTGATACAATTGTTATACAAAAGTGGGCTTGGAGGTCTTTGCAAAACACATATTAACACTAAAATCATATCAGCATCTGGTATACTTATATAAAAACACTTTTTCTGGTACATCTAAAAATAAAATTTTAACCATTTGAAGAGTAGCACATGCTAATATAGAAAGTTCTTAATTAGAAGAAAGAAAAAAAACCCATCAATATTCTTAGCAGCTCAAAAACCACTACAGTTAACATTTTGATATATACTTCTTGCCATTTTTCTATGCATAATTTAGATATTTGTAGTCTTCTGTATATATAAATTTGAATCCTGTATTTCCTCCTCAGTATTATAATAATCACTTCCCCCCAGGTATTTTCTACTTTTTTGATTGCCATAGTCCCTAACTGCAGTCAGAGACACAGTAAGATCCTGGTCAACACACGCTGAATCATAAGATGATATCTAGTCATTCATTATTAACTTCATCAAGTTATAGAATAGATAATACACAGGCATGTTCAAAATTTCAAATGTGAAGAAAGATATGTAGTAAAAATCTGCCTCTTACTCTTGACTTAGAAGGATACTTTCTTGTACAGAGTTCGGAAGTCCAAGCTCCCAATCGTCTTAGTACCCACTTCTTGGAAACATTTATCTGGATAACCCAGTTCCTTAAATTCTGGATTCAAGAAATCAAAGTCCAAAGAGACATTTTTCCTCTAGCAAAGGTCCAACTTCTTAGTTTTTGTCTTTTGTCCTAGAATTCTAGGTCTTCAGGTAAGTGACAGACCCTTCTAAAGACCCACACCTACAGAACTCAATAAACAATCATAATCCCATACACATAAAAATCCTCGTATCTTAAAGAGATGCATACATAAAGGACAAGGAAATAGTTTTATTACGCACCCTCATAGAGTAAAACACAAGATTCCATCAGGAAACAAAAGGAGCCTTATTATTTCTCTTCGCTACATACCAGTGTGTCGAGTTCAGTATAACCGATGTTGGTGCTTCCATATTCATACATTTATTAGACTGTTTAGACAAAGTACCAGCACAGGGGAAGGCTGGCTTGGAGACCCTAGATGAATGTTTTCTAGTGTAGAGATTCTCAAAGTCTGTTCTATAGGATAATAGTTTCTTGGGATGTTATTTAGGTGTTCCACAGAAAAGGGGGATTCCACAGACTAATAAGTTTAGAAATTTTTAAAAGAAGGAAATGAAAAAATGAAATTGACGAAAGAATACTTTCTAAAGAGTAGGATCCCGCAGAGCACACCTTGGGATTCTGGCAGCGTTGTCACTAAATAGGTATAAGGTTTGGGACTAGGTGACTAAATTATTCATCACTGTTTGTGTCAGCTTACTTAGGTAACCATTTAATTGATATGAGAAAATTATTTTTAGACCAGTTTTTGCCGATAACTGTTAGAAACAGATCTCGAAGACCTCTGTAGCCTTGGGTTCAGACCTGTATTCTTTTCAACCTGGCTACACTGCTTGAGCAGCATGGCGAGCATGGTGACAACATTCAGTACTGAAATATTATTACTAGGCAACCATGAATCTCAAGTTTTTTCATTGGAAACATAAACTAGAAAACGAAAACTTTTAATGAAGAATGATCTTAAAAATGAAAGGTAAGTTATAGTTTGCAAATGCATATAACCGACACAATACTAATATCCAGAAAACAGACAATCATTGCAAATCAGTAAGAAGAAGAAACAATTCAATGGAAAAACGAGCAAAGGATAGAAACAGCCAATTCACGAACCACAAACATATGCCAATAAACGTGTGAAAGGACTGCCTGATTTATCAAGAAAATACAAATTAAAACAAGATAGCATTTCATATCTATGAGACTGGCAAAAATTTTTCAAGTCTGGCAACGTGGGCGTGTAGATTGGTACAATTATTTTGGAGAATAACTTAGCAATAATTATAGAATAAAAAGTGCTTATTCTAAAACACAGAACTTTCATGTCTAGGTACATTTTAGGGGGCAGTGTTTTCCAACCTCTTTTGCATCATGGCACACATAGAGAATGATGATATTCATATAACACACTGGGGTAACCTGAGGAGGATGCTCACAGCAGGAGGTGACCCATCCAGGGCTCTGTGTTTCCCTCAGGTCCCACCTGGCTTCCCTGAGGGCTCAGGGACCCCAGGTCTTCTACTCAACTGTAAGGTACTCCTGTACTGCACTGGTTGGAAAGCTCTGCCCTAGAGAAGCTTGCTTTGTACGCTCAAAGAGATGTGTACAGAAATGTCCACCACAGAGTTTTTATTATACCCAAACCAAAAAAAAAAAAAAAAAAAAACCAAAGTGGCAACAACAGCTTAAATGCCCATTAGTAGGGGAATGAATAAATAAATTCTGTTATACGAGGGAACACGATATAGCAGTTAAAACTCATGAACTTGAATACAGGGGTGAATTGCAAAACCGTAATGTTGAGTAAGGAAAAGCAAAATGTAAAAAGATCTATATACTATATATCATAATATATGCATGCAAAATTTTAAAACAGACAAAACTGTACATACTCACATACCTGTTAGGTAAAGGTATGAAATTATTCATGGGCGGGGTATCACCACCTTCAGGGTAGCGAATGACTCTGGAAAAGGAGGGAAGGCAGTGGGATTTGATGGTGGGTGAGGGACTCAACGGATATCTGTGCCATCCTATTTCTTAAGAAACAAAAGTAAATGAAGCAAATGTGGCTATAAGTTATGTGTTAAATCTAGGTAGTAAATACTAGGTCTCTAATATATTTTCACTATATTTTTTGTGCATTTGAAATATCTCAAAATTTAAAAAAAAACTAGATCAATGGTTTTAAGCCTGTATACACATTAAAATTACTGAGGAGTTTAAAAAATTTCCCATGACAGGGTTGCATTAGAGATGAACCAAGTCAGAAACAAGATGTTTCTTAAGATGGGGCCTGGACGTCGGTATTATTGAAAAGCTTCCCCAGTTATTCTAATGTTCAGAACTGCTGAATTAGATGATCTCAAAAGTTTCTTTCGAACAATATTCTCTTTTCCTAAGTATTTTAATTTCACTGTTTCCTCATATGGTTTCAGGTGAACACAACTGTATGAAAAGCCAGGTTCTGTTAATATTCACTGAGAATTTTCCTTCTATCAAAACCAGTTATCTTTTCCGGGTGCTTATGCATCTTTTGTTTTCTAGAACCACATATAACTCCTCTCCCATTTAGTTCATTCATCTCTCCCCCTTTCTCCTACCACCTTTCTGAGACCATCCCAGCAGGAAAGTCATCCAAACTCCACAAACTTAGGCTCTGAGTCATTCGTATGCATTGCTTTTGAACATATTAAATAGATCCATATGCTTATCTATAGTAAGATATAGGTTTTTCCTTCACAAAATAGAATACAAAAAAAAAAACATTCCAATATGTACACTTAAAAAATTTTAAGTAGGCATCTAAAATGAAGCAGAAATTAAAAGTAACTTGGGCCAGAATTTTGAATATTAAAACATTACAGCAAATGGTAAAACATAAACCAAATATATGTCTATTTATATCCAAAAAAGTTACTCTTTCCCTGCCACATGCACAGAGACAGCTCTCATAATGGCTCCACTTCAATCAGAGTTGGATCACAAGTAGAACAGTAACGAAAGTGGCCGTTTCCAACATTTCTACCCCGAAAGGCTCTTTATTATCCTCTCCAACTTCAGAAATTCCTATGAAGTCATCATCAGCCAATCGGAGCTTCAAATGGTTTGAAATAACTCATGTAGCCAGCCACACTGAGTTGATATAGAATCAAAGAAATGTGACATTCTCCTTAGCCTGGGCAGTTGTGTCATGGTTAAACGTATGATTTCCATTAGATTTCCCAAAATGTGGAAAAATCGCTTTCAGACCCTCGGCACTACCTCTGGGGATGCTTATTTTAGATTACAACCACTAACTAAAGTGTCATTGTCTTGAATACACCCTACCAAAATCTGATCTGAGGGACAGTAAGAAAGGGAATGCTGAAATACAATGTATGTCAGCAGACCAGGGAAACTTCCAATACTACTTAACTGTCATTGGAAGGCAGACTGATATCCCAAGAGGGGGAAAAAGAAAAGCAAGAAATGCCATAGTTACAAGATCAGACAGACCTGAGTTTGAATCTAGGTTTTACAATTTTCTAAGGCATGACCTTGGTCAGGTTACCTAATCTCTCTAAACTTCAGTTTCCTCATGTATAAAGTACAGAAAATAAATATAGTTACTTCCATAACCAACATCCAGATCTTGGTTTCTAATAGTATTCTCCAAGAAGAGGAACTAGGACTCCTGGTTCCTGAGAAATGCCTAATTCCAAGGCTGGGGCAAGTACTACATAAGATGAGCCTGGAAGCCAAGTGGAGCACCTTGCAGTGTCAGAAAGTAAGAAAATGCTCCAGAAATAAACAAAACAGGGGTTGGGGGTGTATGCCAAAGGGACGTAAGAGCCAAATGAAAGAGTTCCCAATGACCAAAGCTGAGATAATTCAATCAACAAAATAAATAATGTGGTATTGGATTATAACCAAAAGTATAAAATAAATACCCTTAGGTCTACAGTGATATAAATAAATGATTGAATGAATACATGTGGGAGAATAGACAAGTCACCCATATGGGAAAATTCCAAATAATTCCTGTAGATACTGCCCCCTCACATGGGCTGTGCACAGTGATTTTCTTCCAGAATACACTATTGCGGAAAGGAGGTAGGGGGTAAGGAGAGTAAATTTTCAGTGGAGAAACCTGACAGACACTACTTCAGCCAGGAGTTCAAGCAGCTTAACATTATCAGTGATAAATCATGTTGAGAGCAGGCACTCTTTTTTTTTTTTTTTTTTTGCGGTATGCGGGCCTCTCACTGTTGTGGCCTCTCCCGTTGCGGAGCACAGGCTCCGGACGCGCAGGCTCAGCGGCCACGGCCCACAGGCCCAGCCGCTCTGTGGCATGTGGGATCTTCCCGGACCGGGGCACGAACCCGTGTCCCCTGCATCGGCAGGCGGACTCTCAACCACTGCGCCACCAGGGAAGCCCGAGAGCAGGCACTCTTGATACGATGTGACGAGAATGGCACTTTACCTCTGTGGTCTTCCTCCAATATAATTATGAGAGATATCCAAATTGAGGGACATTCTACCCGAAAAACCTGACCAGAGCTCTCCAAAACTGTCAGGGTCACCAAAAACAAGAAAAGGCTGAGAAACTGTCACAACCAAGAGAACCTAAGGAGACAGAATGACTAAATGCATTGTGAGATCCTGGACAGAAAAAGGACATTAGGTAAAATCTAAGGAAATATAAATAAAGTATGGACTGTGTTTAATAGTTATGTATCAATATTAGTTCATTAATTGTGAAACATGTACCATACTAATGTAAGATGCTAATAATAAGGGAAACTGGGTGGAGGAGTATTCAGGAAACCTCTACACTATCTTTACAACTTTCCTGTAAGTTTAAAATTTTCTAACATTCAAAGGTTATTATGAGAAATATTAATAGTTACCTCACGGGGTGGGGGGTGAGGGTCAAATTAAATGACAGATTTAAAGCATTTAGCACAGTGCCCGGCACACAGTACAAGCTAATACCTGGGAATTATTGTTGCTCAGCAGATTTAAGCAGAGTTAATTCATGAGCAGCTTACCAATTCATTCCAGAAGTAGAATACTTATATTACTTGGGGAGCATTAAGAAAGAACTAATGAATCCTACCATCTTACGTATTTACTTGTGTTTTTAAGCATCAGTAATCTTGAGAATTCTATTATTGTTATCTTTGCTGGGCGAGTCTATCCTGTCACTTTACTTTTCTAGTATTATTCTGCATGTCACGATAGAACTCTGAGTAATGAATTGGACAACACTTCTGGATTATTAAACTTTCTCTGCACAGAGCTGGGCAATGCTCCTTCTAATAACTTTCCTCTAATTCCATCTCCTTATCCAACGAATTTAACTTTAGTCATTTTATGAGAAACATGCTGCATACACCTCCAGCACACTGGACCATCTCTGCACTGCTACAGCCCTGCATGTGTCCTAAAGAGTGCATTTAACCATCTGGTGTTTGCTTCCCCCCCTCCCCACCCCCCCAAAAATCTCTGTCTCCTACTTATACATCCATCCCTTCTCCTTTGTCCATTAAGCCTCTTTGACCCTGCTTTCAACTCAAATTGGAAGTCACAGCAACCTCCTCTGAGTGTTTGAGTTAGCTTTGCTTTTGAGCACTGGAGCACATTACTGCAGGCGTTCTTCATGATCTCCCAGTCTGTCAACTCCCTGTGGGCTGAGGCCAACTTCAGCTCCACCTGGTAACCTTCTCCACATTTAGCACCAAGTTGGGCACATCCAGTGCTCCAGCAAACATTTATTAAAGTGATGCTAATTTGGATGCCATCCAAAAAGCAACTGAAGCACTCAAATGTGGGGATTCATCTCCCTTAGCAGAGACACGAGAGAGGGATTTCCTGAGGTGTCTAGGGACGAGTCCCAAGAACCTATGATAAAATAAAATACAAATAAAAGCCTCCAGTGACTGCCTTCTTTTCCCTAGCAGTTTTTTTAGTTTTCATAGTATATTTCTCCCTCTTCATTTATCAGAATCAGTCATCTTTTCTTTTTATTTCTTATTAATGCCACTTACAGTATTCCTGGCTAACTAGCAAATATAGAAATGGTTAAATCCAACAGGTTCCATTTCTTCAAGACCAAGGAAGGGAGTTTTGAGGTTGGACTGCTGATTGCTAAATTATACAAATAGATAAAAGAAGACTCGTATCATCTATCCATCCATCCATTCAACCATCCATCCTCTTTCAACAGCATTTACTGATTGGTGTGATATGCTAGGTGTTGTGCTGGGTACTAGAGATTCAGGGATGAATAAGAAAGCCCCTGCCTTCGAAGATCTCCCAGTGCAATGCAGGGGGGATGGCAGGGGGGAGGGGGAAGGGAAACAGACAAATAAATAAATACAAAGGCAACATGATAGGTGTCATCATAAGAGTAACGTGGACACTCTACTTGCTGGGACATATTCGTAGAAAAATGGTTGGCCAAAAAAAAAAAAAATCACTGACTGTTTCATAGCTTTCTTCAAATAGCTTCCTTGTCTTGCAGAGGATACAGAAGGCTGAGAATGAAACCTTGCCTCTGACATTTCCTAACTCTGACCATCAGCAAGCCACTGAACCACCCTGAGTCTTAGCTTCCTCCTCTGTGCAAAATAGTATCATTGCAATTATTGCCTAAAAGTATCTTAAATTTACTGGGAAGATCAAATGGGAGATCTTTGTAAACTCTAAAGGGCTGTAAGAATATGAATAACTACTGTCACATTTATTACAAGGCAAAGGAGAACATTTTCACCTTACAACCTCCTCTGCCCAACTCAATCCCCTTAAGAACTGAAAATTTTGTACGGTCTATTTAATCGATCTCCACTTTTCTGCTTTGACTAGACTGGTATTGGGTGGCTTCCTCAGACCTCTGGGTGCCCAAATATCAACACATTCTGTGAGAGAGACCCTGACGGGCAGATTTTAGGCATCATTAGAGGCGCCGCCCCCATGGCTACTGAGCCATGGGGTTAGCAGTTTGGGTGGTCTGATTTGAGAACCCTGTTTTTCAGTCTAGTCAGAGACCAGTTCATATCCTGGGGCAACAAAGAAACAAAAATTAAAAATCAAGAGATGCCACATCTTAAAAAAGAAAGCTTGGATCCCGTTTGAAAAAGGTAGTAGTGATTAAGAAGGGGAATAAAGGCAAGAGATGGTGAGTGCCGGAATACCGTCTCCCACGGGCTGGCACGGGCTTGGCGTCCTGGATAGATCCAAAGCAAAAGGGCCGACAGGATGTGGAGCTTTTCTTGTGAGCCCAACAAATGTAAAGATCCCTTAATCCACACCAAAATAAAACTGAAACGTAAGCCGACAGGAGCCCGGACCCAGCGTGACCTCTTCCACCGCGTCACTGTCCGTCCTCCAACCTACTGAGCTCCCGGGCCATGCTGGATTTCACCTAAAAAATGCTCCCTTGTCCCACCCCTCCCCCTCCATATTCTTCTGACATTTTGTGCCACCCAGACAGCAGCCCCAAATGCCTCCTTGGGTGACATCACAGATAGCCATGGGTTGCTTCTGGTATCCCATCTGTTCCTGCAGGCCTGGCCTCCGCGAGGGCGAGATGCGAAGGGAGTGTGGAGTGGAGGCTGGGCGGGGGCGGGGTGGGGATCGGGCCTTTGAAGCTGTTTTCTATCGGGCGCTGCAGCTGTCAGCGTTGGCTGCGGAAGCCCGTGATTGTCCTTGCAGCTCCCGTTGCCCGCGGTGCACTGTGCTTTGGGATATTAATTGGGCTTTCATTATGCGAACGTACCCAGAGGCTTTTGCGGTTGATTCCTATATCTATATTGATTCATAAAAAATGCCAATAAATAACAGCTCTCTCAAAGCAGCTTTGCATGTTTTGGATAATGAGTTGGTTGATGTCCCACCTCCCCCACTCCCCCATTTTTCTTTCCTTTTTTTTCTTTTTACCCATTACCGCATAATAGATCACAGAATCTTTAGGACAATGGACAAGCACATGGGCTAAATCACCTTATTACAGTTCCATATAGTTGAAAAGAGGCTTAATGCTAAATTATCAGATCCCGGCTATTGTGGAAACCGAGAAAGAATAATGCTCCCAAATAACCCGGTGGTGCCTCTGTGGGCTCATTGTCTGGGGATCTATTGGCCCGCCTGCCACGGGAGCGCTCCATTGACTCAGCAATCCCCTGAAATGAACAGTGCGGCCCAAATTCGGGCTGGAAGTGAGTCTCTTTTACTTTTTGGTATATTGGAGGTTATAGGATATTTTCAGGCCTGGCCTTTCAAAAAAAAAAAAAATCTTGTTTTATGTTTGTGGGTAACTGTGGGCAAAACTATGTTATTAGATTCGAAACGCCCCAAATTCGGCATGTCACAGACGACTTGGGCTCACAGAATTACCGTATATTATCCCACATAAAGTGGAGATGAAAGCAGAAATTGTACATCCGTTTCATTTCACTGAAACTTTTCAAAGGAAGGAAGGATGTTCATTAAAAGTTAACAGTGACACAGCTGTGCAGAACTCTCAGAGAAAATGTCATTGTCACGGGAGCCTGACTGTGACCAAGTATCATTCTCCGTAGCAGAATGTGAGGTTCCTGTGGTCTGCTGAGCTGTTAATGGCATTGAAAAAGAAGAGCGGTGCCCCCAGGAGAGTGGCGATGCAGATGGATTTTGGAAGGCCATTGTTCTAGCCCGCGTGCCATAACTTTAGCAAGAAGTAAATATAATTTTGTTTCCAAAAGCTAGGTAGACTCAGAGATCCTAAGGAAACTCTTCTCATTTCTGGGAAGATGGGTTGGACATCATTTCTTTGTAATAAACTATGTCCAATTCTCTGTCTCTGTTGCTCTCTTTCTTTCTCTTTCCCTTCCTCTTTAAATAAAAGGCCCACAGATATTAGATGGGCAGCAGTGGAAATGCAAAACAAACAAACAAAAACACCCCACTGCCTACTAAAACTGAACTTTAATAAGATTGCTCTTGTCCTGCTCCACTGCCTACTGTTTCTGCAGTATTATATTTGGTTGTCTCTCATACAATCTCTGAGAAAAACAAGAAGACAGGGTAAACAACAGAGGCTTAGGTAAATATGCAAAGATAACTGTGTATTCTTGCTATTAGATACATTTCTCTTGAACTGCTTCATGCAAATGTTCAGCAATGGCCATGGAAATTTGGGTAGTAAAGATAATAAGTGATAATTTGGGGGGAAACAATCCATATTTCTCACTTCCAAGAGATTTTAAAATATCCAATGTGATACTTCTCTTTATAATTTGAAAAATGGGTTAGTTAGAGAATAAACATCTATTTTTTTTTTTCAAGATTTGAGAAATTCTTCACAAGTCTCTATCTGACTCAAGACTAAAAAGAGACTTGGAACCAATTTAAGAAAACCATCAAATTCCTCTTCAAGACCACATTAAGTAATGATTATACCTTCGTACCAATATCGTCTTTCAATTTAATGGGGAAATAACAAGACAGCCAGCAAAATCATGCAAAACCTTTATCCAACTGAGGTGTTCTGCTGAAGTAGCTATACAAATGCACCTCTACTAATTACGGTATATTAATAAGTAGGAAGATAAGATTACATTCAGAAGGGCACAAAGAAGATGTAATGGGCATGCACCGCCTTTCAGGGCACACAAGATAAAACAGAAAAATGACAGATATTCAAGGGATGGAGCCGTTCTGTCATTCTTATGGTTTTCTCACGTTGCTCAAATGGATCTTCACCAGTATAACGTTTCTTATAATGGCCTCCATTTATTTAGTGCCCACTATGTCCCAGGCTCCATGCAATATGCTTATATAATATGAATATTTCCCACTCCATTATCAGAAATGGCAAAGACCAATGGCTCCTTATTTATTTTTAATAAGGACTTTGGAGTGGGGTGTAACAGCAGAGATATGAAAAGGACAAAGAAAGGTATTTATCTGCATTTGGTAAATTCTTTTCCATTTTTCAGCTTAATTTCTTCTTGACTAAACTCACAGCAACTTAGGACTTGCGGGAAGGGGATAAACCTCAGAGTATCTGTGCTATTTCTTCTCCCTGAAATGTCTGCAATTTATCCTCCGGCCTCTTCTATTCTTTCCCTCACGATTTCCAAACAATCCTATGCCAGTCCTGTGAAAGCCTGGAAAACCAGCCCTGCAAGTGGAGGAGCCTTCCCCAAAGTGATCATATTTTCTGAACCTCAAAGCAAGACACATAGCCTAAGAAATAGGGGCATTTGAAAGAAAAACTGGCTCAACTTTGTGAAATTTAGACTCTCTCAGAAAATCCAAGGCATAGCGTTGACATTGTTTTAGGAATCCCTGGGTTATAATTCAGGACTGCACACCCGACAACCCAAAATTCAGCAGAGACTGGAATTCTTTCCACGTCCTGAGCGGATCTCTGACTAGGTTCCTGTAGGCTCTGCCTCTCTCACAGTTGGGCCATTTGAGAACGTTTGCTCCAGGTCACCTTCTCCTGAGTGACTGTCTCAACTTCACAGGCATGAACAAACAGAGGGTCCCACAGCTTGAGGGCGACTGATGTATCTTTACGGAGCAAAGCAGGCTGCTAAAAACAAAATAGAACAGGAACAAAGAGTTCCTGTACATGCAAAGTCTCTGCTCCACTCACAGTCCAGAGTCTTTTAGATGGGTGTCAACTCACTCAACAGTAATATTCTAGAAAGCCATTCAGCCAATGTGTTTGAGAGACAGGGATCTGATAACCTAGCCACTTGCCGCATATGGCTACCGAGCATTTGAAATGGGGCTAGTGCGAATTCAGATGTGCTGGAAGTGAAAATACCTGCAGGATTTCGAAGATTTAGAACACAGAGAAAAAAAAAGTAAAATATTTCATGTACAACTCTAAAATATTGGTTACATGTTGAAATAATATTTTGGAAATATATTACTGGAATTAATTTCATCTGTTTCTTTTTTTTAATGTGGTTATTAGAAAAATTTTAAATGACGTGTGTGGTTTATGTTTAAAGTTCACATTTAAGGCTCGCATTATACATCCCCATTGAATATCACTCATCCAGATAGTTGAACAGAGAAACAGAACATGATTGCATAGGTCAAGGCAACAGATTTTTAGAAATTACCTTTGCTTCGCTCTTAAGTTTGCAGTTGACAATAATACAAAACTCCTACATACACGATGAGAAAATATTTTACGTGCATATCTTTTGTACAGATATATTTTTTTATTAGCACTGAGTCACTTTTTAAATTAAAAAATAGGCAAAGAATTTTTAGACAATTAAAATATCAGCTTGAAATACAGACTTGCAGATACATAGTCTTCAGTTTTTAACTTTTAGCATTCTCAGAATCATAAAAAAATATTTTTTTTGATCTCCCAGCCCTCAAAAGATTATTAAAATAAGTTTACTTGAATTCGATTTTTAAATTCTTTAAACTCAGAAGTTATGTTCAAGTCAAAAAAAGTCAATGTTATGCATTTCGGGAATATAGTCACTACTCTGAGAAGAAATAAAATATTACAGTATGCAGTGGGAGATGTTTAAAAGTTGCATACACATTCTGGGTTTTATCGTTATTCTTAATAATTCAAGCACGTTCTTGTTTTTTTTAAATTAAGCAACTTGGTAAATAAATATTTAACATTTAATTTAAGCAACAGAGTTTTGCCAGAGTGTACTCTGTGCCCGGCCAAGACGCGCAGGCTTCAGATTCTTTCACCCGCATGTTGAGATCATCTTATATGACGATTTTACCTTGGTGCATATAACAGCTAATCAGCTATAACAAACAAGTGCTAGATCAAAGGCAAAAACACACATTTTTCTTCACTAGCAAGTCCTGGGATTTAAAACTTCAATATCACCTCTAAGGCATGCTTTCATAATAAGTAGTATCATACAAATATCAGAACGCATTATAAACAGTAGCTTTATACTGTTTACTTAAAATCATTTCAGTTTATACTTACAGTAAATACTTAATCTTTAGACATAAAATGTTTTCACACAAGGACAAGATTCTTGCTTGATAAATGCACAGGGATGCTATATTTCTTACTCAGAAAGCTTAAAAATATGCGTATTCAGAAATGTTTGCCGTAGTATTTGCAAACCCAAGCTTCTTCATGCTAAAAGAGATCAATCCAAGGCTGACACCAAAGGGATGGTGTTGCAGAATAAAAAACTATATGTTTTTTCCCTTTGGAATTTTTTTGTTTAATTTTGGGGTTTTGGCCCAACTTTGGATTGTTGAGGCATCAGGTAAGAATCTGTAAAAACATATATCCTCCCCAAGCTGAGTAATATACAGACCACAGCTGTAACCGAAGTTAAGCCACCAGCCAAGAATAAAAGCACCAGAAAACAAACCAACCAAAACCTAAAGCAAACAACATGCTTATCACACAATAACTATTGAATAATGCAAATATTAACAACGCAAACCAAGCAGGGGGCCTCCATCTCAGGAAGAAGAAAAGCCAGCGAATAGAAGGCAGTGATTGGGAAATCAGGTCAGCTCTTCCTCCTCGGTAGAAAAAGTGGATCAGGACTGACATCTGCTGGCCTTGTTAATGGGATGTACCCATTGAAACAAGGGTCTTGGAGAACAAAACATTCTGGTGGGGTGATACTGCATCACTGGGAGGCGGGGAGGAGCTTGGCAAAGGCCTTCCTGATGGGCCGCCTGCAAAGTGACCAATCAGCGGCCGCCCCTCCAGAAAAGAGTAGCCTCAGTGTTTTCCTCTCTTTGATGTTTCACCTTCATAACCAGGAATGTTTTTCCAATCACGCTAAGAGGGGACAGAATACTACATAGGTGGATTTCTCATTAGAATTACACGTTTTGAGAAGTAGTGGTCAACGAGATACTCAACAGAGCTGATGATTTCAAGTCTTTACCAAAAGACTCATTGGAGATTAAATTATTTTAAAAGGCTAAATGTGTGTCCACAGCCTGACAAGCTCGGTGGCTTTCACCCTCTTGAAACTTCATCAAGTCAATGTCCTAGATCTGACCTTTGTCATTCCCTCTTGTACTCCCATCACTTCTCCCCTGGAATCCATCTGACTGCACAGATATCAGGTTTGGGAGATTTTGTCCTCATGAGGACTTGCTTCCAAGCTCTGCAGTCTTAGTTTTCTAAGCACAGTGTTATCCACCATTGGGAAAGGCAAGTTCCCATTGTCTTGGAAGGTATGAGAAGCCTGGGACAGGGTCTATCTTACTCAAGTCATCTTCTGGGCATCTAGCATGGTCCCTACTACATAATAGTCACTCAAAAAATATTGATTGCTTTACTTTGAAAGTTTAATATTCTATATTCCCCCATGTTGCTTTTAGGAATGTAATTTCTTCTTGGTGGATCTGAATAGAGCTGAATATTCTAATATTTAAGTAGATACACTGGTTTTAATTGCAAATAAGCGATGATGCTGAGTACTCTTTGAGTCTCTCACCAGTGCTCACTTCCCTACTATTTCAATCTCATCTCTTATGGGAGGCACAATCTTACTGTTTGTAATAGTAAAATCAGGTCATGGGTTGTAGAAATTCTTCTCCAGAACAATCCTTAACATGCTTCCTCTCAACGATAAAAGTGAAACTCGTGGGCCAGAAATCTTTCCCCCTCTACCCTTTGCTTATATGACTTCTAAAGTGTGTCAAAGTATATGTGACTGTGTCATACACATGTGTGTACCTTCTGGTATATGTGTGCATGAGTCTCTGGACATAAACAACTCACTTAAAAAAATATTTTTTATAAAGCATATAGAAAAAATGAAACCTGGAAAACTCTCCCAAAAGACAGAAGGAGGAGAAAGCCTGAAACTTTGCCAGTGAGTTTAAGAGGCATACTAATGAGGCACCATCTTTAACAACACTAGCAAAAACTATCCGGCCTAGGACAAAGCAGAGTCAAACTGCCACCTCAAACGGCATTTTGGAAGGTGGAGGCCAAATAGTGCATATAAATCATTAGCTTTAAGGTGAAAATTATTAGCTTATGTCAAAAAGTGTACAAAACCCATTTTCTCTTTTCACCTTCTGTACTTTCTTCCCAGCTAATGCAAAAGAAGAACAAAATAGTTTCACTTTTCTTAAATATAGCTGGAGTAAAGGTTCTGTTTTTGGGGGGTTTTTTTAGAAAAAACTCTGAGAAGATAATTCTGAGTATTTATTCCAATGGTTAACACTGTTATGGATTTCAGAATTTATATATATATTTAAAATCCTCTAAACCCCAGTATTATTTTCAGATTAAAAAATAGATCTTAAAGAAAATAAAGGGCTTAAATTATTGGGTTGTATCATCTCAATATTTATAACTCTAATCTCAACAGTTTTGTTGAAAACATGTTAATTTACATTTTGAAAAAAAATGAAGGGGGAGATTAAAATCATCCTGCCAAAACCTTTGCAAAGCATTTTGCTTTTTATATACCACGGTAACCTAATAAAGACACCATCACTTGACAGATGGCGTGGCATATTAGCCTCGAAATAAAGCACTAGATGCCAAAATTATTAACTCCAACATGCTCAGCAATAAAAAAAAATAATTTCTGATTCTTTTTTTTTAACATTTTTCTCTTCCCTTATGTCATCCTGCAACAAAAAGTACTCAACTTGTAAAAACAGAAACAAAACCACCCTTCAGTACCTACTCAAAGGCCGTTTGCAGTATACAGGAAGTATTTGAAATACGGAACCTGGAAAAGATCACCTTGGTTAATAGTCTCAGTCCTCTTTAAGACCATTTCAGCCAACACATAGAGACTCTCCACTTTCGCATGGTTGGAGCAGAACATTTCTTTTGTCATGCTATTGCATCTTTATCCCTGCCCCCCTCCAAACATATAGCTGATGGGGTAAAGATTTTCCTCAGCTCTGTACTCCTGAAATCTAAGCCTCGTGGCTATGACATGATGTAGTAGGGGTAGGGCTAGGTCTCCAGGCCATGATGAGCCCTGCTCAAAATAAAGTCTTGTCTCTTTAAGAGATGATGGATTTTTGCATGCAGCCTCAGCAGCCAACGCAAGGCACTCACGCCAGGTGGCAATGCTCCCACATCCCTGTTTTAGGGTGTGAAAGTAAATGTGGGGTACCCCTTTCCCTGAAATTTCTCCTGCTTTTATGGAGGCCGACATTCTTATTTTGTAATTTTTTAGAATCTTCATTCAAAATTTGAGTGACACTGGATTTTCCCTTCCCTTCCTTTCCTCCTCATCTTTCTTCCTTTCTTTCTGAAGCTCTCATTCGGCACATCACTTTTTAACCTCATCTACGTCAGGACAAAAAAGGGAGTAACACACATCACAACTTTTTTTACTAAAATAATACAGAAAGAAAGAAGGTTATCTTGTTTAGAGAGGAAACGATTAAATGTTTTTGCCCCCTGTTGGCCTGCTGTCTTTTAAAATATTATCATGTTATTTCAGTGCCACCTAAAATATCTACAAATGCAAACCTTTCTCTGCCAAAGAGATGTCATAATTTGCAGTCCCAGAAAGGAATTCTATGCTCAGATTCCCATTAAACAGACTCAAGGCCACTAACCGACTAAGGAAACACCTCAAGGAGAACGTTCCAAATATATGGACCAAGGACATGAAACTCTTCGGATAATTTTTTTTTAATTTCCAGATTTAAAACTTAGTAGGTCCTTTCTGAAAGGTGACACTTAGAAAAATCTTAAAAATAATCTGGCAATATTTACTGGTCTTTCCTCCCACCTCAGGTGTTCACTTTCCTTTCTATCATGTAACTAGATGAGTGCTGCCACATCCAGAAATCAGGCAGGAGACACTTCCAAGCTGTGGGCTTGATATGTAATATGGAAGCTATATTACTCTTTTTGTTGTCTTTATAGGTTTCAACAGTCCCTACCGGCTGTCAGAAGAGCCAGGAACAGAAGCATCAATAAGCACACTTACTGGGCCAAGGATTCTTTTAGTCAGTAAATATTTGTTGAGTGACTACCAAGTACCAGACATTATTCTAGGCACTGGGGACACAGTAGTGAACAAGAAAGGTCCGGATGAAGGCAAAACCTCAAAATTCTCATTGGACAGGAAATAAGATCACACACACACACACACACACACACACACACACACACACACACAGAATAAAGTAGGTCACTTCCTAATTTTTAAAATAATCTCTCCAACCAGCTTGGCATTTGGGGCTGAAACTTCCATCATGGAATTGATTCCTTTGATTTAGCTGACTCTCTGTCTTTATTTGGAGACTATCTCACCTTAGGAGCTATAATGGGGGAAGGATCTGTCGCTCACTCTATGAGCTAAAAATGCAGAGTTGTTTTCCCCATCTTCTTTGCAATAAGAGAGTAGCTACATGATCTAAGCTCAACCAATCTGATATGTTTGCTCTTGGCTTTGACTTGGGAGCTAGTGAGTTAAAGAAACTAGGACCACAGAGAACCCATTCTGGGTGTGGATGGTGTAATAGCAGCAGCAGTGTTATCCTTCAAGGGGCAGCCACGTAATGACAACATCCTGCTTTGAGGCTGGGGGCATCAGGGGTACAAGCTTCAGCGTCCAGCCTTTAGCAGCAATAGCAATGGCGCCCTCACTCATTTTTTGTTCGCCACGATTTTGGCAGGGGTTCTAGTTTATGGGAGAGACTCATTAGTTTTTCACCCATTTTCCATTCCTCCTGGGCATACAGCTGGATTATATCTTTCAGTCTCCTTTCTGAGTTAGATGTGACCTTATTACTAAGTTCTGGCTTCTTAGCCATCAAAATAAAGATGCCACTTCCAAGGTGAATCCATAAAGACCTCCCACCAGATCCTTTATAATCTCTCTACGTCCATCTTTTTTTTTTTTTTTTTTTGCGGTACGCGGGCCTCTCACCGTTGTGGCCTCTCCCGTTGCGGAGCACAGGCTCCGGACGCGCAGGCTCAGCGGCCATGGCTCACGGACCCAGCCACTCCACGGCATGTGGGATCTTCCCGGACCGGGGCACGAACCCGTGTCCCCTGCATCGGCAGGCGGACTCTCAACCACTGCGCCACCAGGGAAGCCCTCTACCTCCATCTATTAATTGACTGACAATACCCAGAATAACCTGGAAATCACATGTTTAATACGGCACAGCCTCCATCAGCCTGGGTCCTCGAATGACTGCAGGGAGTGAACCCTCCTCATCAATTAGATTTCAGTAAATGTGAAACTCCTATTGTATTATGCCATTGTGATATTAGGATTTATCTTTATAGAAGCTAAATTTTCCTAACTAATGTACCCATTTGTACCAGAAGTGGAATGTTTCCATAACAAAAACCTAAAATGCATGATTTTGAGTAAGCAACGGCGATGCCAGTGGCAAGGAAACTGGCTTTGGAGGCTGGAAAGACGAAGATCTATGTTATGCAGTGGGAAAATCTTTGATAAAACTGTCTCTTGATATAACTCAGAAGACAAGTCAGGTGTATGCTGATTCTTTAGCTCTAGGGGAAAGGGTTGGAAAACAGAATGTTTGTAGCAGTTTGCAAAAGAGTGGATGAACTCAGGCAAGAATTGGCTTGCTTTCAAACAAAAGTGAAACCGAATGTCAGAAGCCAGAGCTGCTGAAAAGTTGGAAAAATTGACTGCTTCCAAAACTCAAACAGTAAGAAATCAGATTGAATATGACTTAGCCCTGCAGCTACGATCAAATCAAGGGTGTGGTCTTCCTGTCTAAGCTTGATGGCCTTAGGCTGTAGATGGAGACAGTCATTGTGATTAGGAAGCAAATCATAAATCGGGTTTGACAATTATGACCAGGAAAAGAACTTTGGGTACAGTTACTAGCACATGAAGCTGATTGGAAGCAAATAGATTAGAAGTCTACTAGGTTTCTGAGGGAATTATACTGCCAAAGAAACCATGAGCTTGGACTAAAACAAGCCTTTGAATATCAAAATAAATTTTGGGCCCCTAAATTTATCAGCAATATATGGGCTTTGAAAGCTATGCAGCCTCCAAGGAGGGCATACTTTCCTCCAAACGTAACAGAGATGGCCAAAGAAGAAACTTCCAGACAGTGGAGCAAGGACCCATGAAGAACAATGGACAAGAGTTTCTCCCAGGAAGCAGATCTAGGGTTTATTCTAGAAGCTTTCTTCACTCCCAGGGTAGGGTTTTCAGGAAGCCTGCCCATTAGAATTTAACATCTTTACGTACCAGTGATCGCTGGCTATCTTCTCTTTTCCACAGGGGTGGGTTTACTATCGTTTTGTTCTTGTTCTCTCATTGTATATCAGATACTGTTGGGAGGAGGTAGTAAGTAACTTGTCCTTCTAGGTATTGGTAGCTAGACCGTGAGGAGTGATGGACCTGAACCTGATGGAGAATACCGAACATCCCTAGAGAATCTGAGCTTCGAGCCAAATTCAGTGACTGGACAGTATTTGGGGTTATCTTTCTCAGGGAGGAGATGATTGTGTTCTCTTTGTGGACGGAAGCATGGCCTAGGTATTTGGTGACAAGAGGATGGGCTGGAACAGAGATTGCCTAGCTGTTCCTCTGTTCCTGGGCCCCAGCTGGACTATATTTCCTAACCTCTCTTACAGTTAAGTGTGGTCATGTGACTGAGTTCTGACCACTAATATGAGAACAGAAGTGATGGATGTTGCTTCCAGACTTGGCCTATAAAAATTTCACACGTGGACCTCCACTCTCCCCTTTCTCCTATTTGCTGACAGAATGTTGAGGCTCAAGGCGATCTTGGGAGTCGTATGTTGAAAATGTTAAGGCTCTCATCGGCTTGAATTCCTTAGTGAACGCATGGAGCAAGCCCTCACCTCCTTTCCTTTGATTCCAATTGAACTTTGAGTGAGAAATACAGTATCTTGTCTTAAGTCACGGAGATTTCACAGTTTATCTGTTAATACACATAGTACGTCTGTATTACAATGTACTGGTTGCTGCCTTATCTTTATTCCTGCCCATTTTCCAAAGCTGGTGTGGTCTTGGCCACGCTGTGAGCTTCTGAATATCCTTCCAGTTTATTTCTTTTCTGTTTGTCATTCAGAATTGGTTTACTTGTTTGCAACTAAAATCTTTGATTGGTAGATTAGTTGTAAAAGTTAAATAGTGTCCTTAGCACAGTGCCTGACACCTAACCATTCTACAAATGTTAAATTTCCCTTTGGTTTAACTGGAAGAACCAGTTTATAACTTCCATATGAGTCAATAATAGAATCTATAATAAAGTCAGATAATATCTCAATGCAAATCAAATTGTTGTCTCTGATTCACTGACCCGCTGACCATGCCTAGAGGAAAATGTTGTATGTTATTGGTAAATTGCGATGAGATGGGGAGAGGAAGTCTCCAATGTTGCTGAGCTGGGGTAGGTCTGAGGAGTAGTTAGTCAGGTGCATGTCGCTGCTCAACTCAGGGGCTGAACTCAGGTGGGAATGAGCATTCAAAGGAATCAGATGGGAAGCAATTTTGTCCACTTAATTTTTCCAAGGGCATCATTACTATATAATAATCCAGATACTGTGGAATAAAAGTTCAGAACCTTCTCAGTATGGGAAACGACAAGTGTTACTTGAGAATAAAACTTGATACCCAGAAACCACACGAGGATGTAGAACATTTCCAAAGGAGAAGCCCTCAGTTCCTATGGTGTAAGTTTGTCTGCACAGGACAATGTTAATGAGGAAAATATACCTGCAGGTAGGTAGAATTATACCTTTACGGTTATATTTTAGACCATAAGGTTTAGTTAGTTTCACTCTTGGTTGCAAGGGATAGCCAATTACATTAGTTCAAGTAATTAAGGCTTATTATAAAGACCCACATGATAATAAGGGAGATGGAATTTCCCAGAAATCCAAGAATATGAGCCACATTAGCTAAATTTCATGGATCTAGAACCATGAGGTCATTCAGAATCTAAGTTTATCTCTAAAGACCGCTGAAACCTGATTCTGTATATCTTCATTCTCATTCTAAACCATGAACATATTTCAGCTACTTTTTTATATCTTTCTTGCCATCAACTATGACTGATTAATTCCATATTTCTTTGCTCTATACTTAGGTTGTAGCTTTCTTCCACCAATAGGGTCCAATATGGTGGCTTGAGCTCCAGCCATCACATTCAAGTTTCAGAGACCAAGATAGAAGAAGGAATAGAAAAGAAAAAGAGGCAAAATGAATGTGCCTCCTGTCACTGAAAATAAATTCCTGGAAGCCACCACATGATACTTTTGTTTATATTGTCTTGATCCGAATTTATTCATGGGATGCTGAGAAATCTAATCTTTATTTTAAATGGCCAAAAGTCCAACAAAAATTGTTTTATTAGTGTGGAAGAAGAACATTAGAGATTTTGAGAGGTGAGGAAAAAAGTGAGATGGAATCAAAGAGGGAATAGCAGCCCTTAGAATTGTACTTAGCTTATTTTATTTAACAAACACTGAAGTAGTACTTATTAGGTTTCAGGCACTGTTCCAAAATGCTTTACAAATATCAACTCTTTTAATCCTCATAGCAACCTTATGAAGTAGGTGCTATATTATCTCCATTTTACAGATGACGAGACTAAGGCACAAAGAAGTTAAATAACGTGCCCAAGTCACATAAGCCATTAAATAGCAAAACCTGGGCTTAAACCCAGCCAGTCTGGCTCAAGTACTACCACAAAGTTGGGATTAACAGAAGGATGCTCCTAGCAATATGCTGGTAAATATTTAACAACTGGTTCTCCGGGGGAGGGGGGGGAACCCTGATTTATAGTGTTGGCTGATATCCGTGGTATAAATACTCTCGCCATAGATAAATAACCTCAAGAACGTAGATAAGAGCAAAATGTAGCCAAATAATTAGGAAGTGATGAGTTTTGAGAATTTATTATGTTTTCTTTTTCATATAATTGATTTAATTGTAAGTTACATCACTTAGTTTTTAACACTAACTATGTTTAACCATAGGTTCGCAAATTTCGTGAAAATTTAACAGTTGGGTCTTACGAACAGGCACAAGTCACCTTCAGCACAGTTTGGCACTGGATGTGGCAGTGACAGAAAGTCAGGAGTCAGAGGACGAAGGTGATGAGCAGTGAGAGGGTGGGTACTGAGGTTATGTATTCCTGAGTCCTCAGGTAGATGCTGCCCTTGCCTCCCTAGGAGCATCCATCCACCCTCCTATTGCAGCTATATGGGCACAGAACAGCATCCACCTTCTCAAACTTGACATCTCTCCTCTGCTCTGGGGCCTAGAACGCTTGGCTCCTCCTGATTCAGACTTAGAACACAGATGCATACAGGAAGTGATGAATTTAAAACCAAGTCTCAGGACTTCCCTGGTGGTCCAGTGGTTAAGATCTCACCTTCCAATGCAGGGGGTGTGGGTTCGATCTCTGGTTGGAGAGCTAAGATCCCACATGCCTCACGGCAAAAAAAAAAAAAAAAACAACACCAAAAAACAAAACGAACAAAAAACGTAAAACAGAAGCAATATTGTAACCAATTCAATAGACTTTAAAAATGGTCCACATCAAAAAGAAAAAAATCTTAAAAAAAATTTTTTTTTAAATGAATAAAATGAAGTCTCATTAGTTTCCTTCTCATTTATGTTGATATAAGGAATATCAATTTTAAAGATTAAACCAGTCTCTGGAATTAGTCTTTTGTTAGAGCTCTGTTACCTTGGACACCTTGCAAATGTCAGCAATTTTTACCAGACCTATAATGGATACTTTAAAAATGTCAATTAGTGAGAAGTAAAAAGTAATGAACTATGGTTCTTGGAGATGTCTGTTTCCATTTTGACAGCGTTATAAAAATGAACAAAAATATGAAGATGCTATTCATTTAGAAATCTAAAGATCCCTGTCCTTCCATTACTTCTCACAAAGTTGTTATTAAATGAAGACAAAAATAAGTCTTAGTGAACACACATTACTAGATACTGGCAATTTTGGTAGATAGTTGTGGGTACTGATTCTTAGACCATCTTGGTCTCAACACTGCATTATTAATAACGACACACATTATTACTACACATTAATACACATCCATATCTATGACCTATACAATTTATCAATTGATCTTTTTCAGAGGTCTTAGTAGAGCTCAGATAAAGCTCCTGATGCTGGGGAGTGGGGCTCACAGCACTCAAAGAGTTTAGCGTATTCTGTATCCCACTTTCCTCTTGGCTCAGAAAATGATGGGGCCTTAAATTGCATGAACCCAATATGGGGGCAGCTGGCCATCTTAAGCAGCCAGAAAAGGAAAAAGATTGTGGCAGAAGAGAAACCATCCCTTGTTACTGAATGGGAGAGTTACTGTGAATTTTCATGCATGATAGAAGGATCCTGTGGTCCTGGGTTCTATTTCTCCTTGTGGTCTTGGTCTCTGTTGGGGGCCTTCCCTGATGCTCCTAGGCTGGGTGTAGTGGTCAGTCTCCATGATGGCTCCCCAAAGCCCCCTCCTGGTATTTATGCCTTTGTTTCGTTCCCTCCTACATCGTGTCAGAGTTGATCTGTGACCAACAGAATACAGCAGAAGTGACGGTAAGTCTCCTCTGATTGTAGGTTATAAAAACACTGTGGCTTGGGACTTCCCTGGTGGTGCAGTGGTTGGGAGTCCGCCTGCCAGTGCAGGGGACACGAGTTCGATCCCTGGTCCAGGAGGATCCCACATGCCGTGGAGTAGCTGAGCCCGTGCGCCACAACTACTGAGCCTGCGCTCTAGAGCCCGTGCTCAACAAGAGAAGCCACCGCAATGAGAAGCCCGCGCACTGCAACGAAGAGTAGCCCCCGCTCGCCGCGATTAGAGAAAGCCCACGTGCAGCAACGAAGACCCAACACAGCCAATAAATAAATAAGTAAATAAATAAATAAATGTCCCTTTAAAAAAAACCAAAACAAAACAAAACAACCACTTTAGCTTCTGATTCTCTCTCAGATCACTGACTCTGTGGGAGGATGGCAGCCTGAAGAGGGCCACACGGTGAGGAACTGAGGCCAACAGCCCTGTGAGTGAGCTTTCTTGGGAGGATCCTTCAGCCCCAGTCAAGCCTTCAGATGACTGCAGCGCTGGCTGACATCTTGACAGCAATCTCACGATCATCTCTGAGCCAGAATTACCCAGCTAAGCCACTCCTTGACTTTGGGCTCTCAGAATCTACATGAGATAATAAATATTTGTTGTTTTAAGCTGCCAAGTTCAGGGTGATTTTTTATGTAGCAACAAATAAGACCGGGGCTTAGCTTATCTTTCCCTTTGGTCCCACATAATTTATTACTCAAGACTGCAATCACTCATTCATGTGTCTGACTCCTCTGGTGAAACTTTTCTGCTTTGGGGGAAGGAATCCAGTTGACTGTCGAACCTCCGTACCTAGAATAGTGCTTAGCACATAGTAGGTCTCAATAAATGTCATTGAACAAATGAATAAAGTGAAATGAGATAACGGACATGGTTTCAGACCACATCACGATTACTGCTCGCTAAAGAATAAGTCAGCACAGGTCAAGTTGGGTTATTCTCTCGAATTGTCAGAAATTCATACTGAACATTCATTTCCTCTCTTCTATTGTTACTGGCCTCCCTACCATCCTCCCAAATAACTCACAAGTCAAGTTCTATTCTTCTGTCACCACCACGGAGATCGTGGAACGGTAATCTGGGGTCTGAGGAAGGAGCAGGATTCAGAGGAGAGAATGAATGCTTCGGTGGTTTCCTCCCAATTCGAAGTGAAAAAGAAGAATTTCTACGATTCCCCAGACACAGGAGACACTCCGCAGAGGAGACTGCTCAAGGTGTGGGATATAGAGTTAAACTAGACCAAGGGACAAAGCAAAATTAAGGGTGGGACATGGGGCTTTTAGATTTTTTTTTTTAAGGAACTTTTAAAAATGTTTGTTAAGAAGAGGCTAAAAGTTCACTTACTGCTCTAAGTGGTGTGGTGTCTGGTTACAAATGTTCTAGGACAGGCACTTCTACTTCAAGACCCAGCCCTGCTCACCCTAGGAGAGCCACATGAAAACCCTCCCTCCCCCTCCCCCCAAGCCATACCTCTCTAACTGGCAGAACATACATGGGAGGTTTTCAAAGAACCCCTGGATGGCTCTGAAGTCCCATCAGGCACTAACTCTCAGAATCTGTTGATAAAGTCTTAATTAAGCACTATGAAAAGACCAAAAAGCCTTTAGTTCGAAAGGAATAAACCTCCAGTGCAGTGCATGATAACAGAGATCTCATTTTAGGGCAGGTGGAACCTTCCCAGTGTGCTGAGAAACCACATCATTTGGGGGAACATGATCAGGCTAATTTAAATACCTTTTCCTCTTTTTTTTTCCCACATGCTCAGGCATGTGGGTGGGGGGAAGTATCGTCTATCGCGTGATCACTTCCCATGCGGAACATTTTGGGGGGAAATACACAGCACTCAGCTTGGTATTGTGCGTGGAGTCCTGAGCATGGAGCAGGATGGTTTGATTTCAGATCTCTCATCTGTTATTTCTAATTGTTCAACCACAGGCAGTTAGCTTTTTTGAGTCTCAGTTTTTTTAATCTGTAAAGTGAAGACACTAGTAATTACCCACTAGCACTCACTAAAAACATGTTAGCTGAATCTGAATAGGGTCCTCAAGGCCAAAAGAAATACAAAAGCTGCAAGTGGACCTTGGGAATGCTTGATTAAATCTAAGGCCTGCAGAAAAAAGTAAACCATAGGATGCCTACCAGCTTGGGGTGGTGCGCTGCGATTTCCAAAGGTCATTTCATATCTTCTAGGATACGTAAACACAGCGGGACCCACAAGAGCCACAAAATGGTACTTCCGTTGACAATGTCAAGCTCAGTCTTTTGTTTCTACATTTTCAAAAGAATATTAATAAAACTTAGAATATGCTGGTAAAAGCCACTAAAATGGAGACAACATTGCAAATGATTTGCCAAAGTTAATAGGCCTAGAATCCTATTTGGTCCAAGAGTCTGAGTTTCTACTATTTCCTTCTTTATCAAGTTACTGAAGTGTTCACTTCGGTCTACTTGGCACTTACGGTTATCATGAGGAAAACTACCTCTTTGACGTATTCACACAGGCCCTCTCAGAAGTCTAGTGAGGCCCATGCCATGTCCAGGTTTCATAAGAGCTAGACATAATTCTAAAAATGGAGATACACGGGAGCATAATTGGACACCAAAAGGCCAAAAAACTTGTTTGCCTTTTGCCCTCCCCCACCTTTTTTTTTCAAATTCATTTAATAGTTGAGCTGATAATTTTACTTCTGGGTACCTCAGCTTCCTCATCTGTAAAATGGGGTTTTTATCTGATAGGCCACCTAAGAGGATTAAATGAATTAGTATATACAAAGCACTTCAAAGTGTGACTGACACAGAGTGTACGCTAGTAAATGAGGGCTGTTATTCTAATGATCAACATTAATTTTTAAGGGAAGTGGCTTTTATGTAAACGTTTGAGAAGATTTCAAGCATGGTCCTCATTCACTAAAATCTGAAATATTTACAAGTATATAAATACTAGGTCCCCTTTGATCTTGGCCCTCCCAGGCTAAATGTCTCTCTGGAGGCCTTCTCTCATCAGCCTTGTACAGTTCCCCCTACACACTGCCAGGTAAGTCAAATCAAATGGTCGTTCTATTCGTTTTTCATGGCTGAGTAATAAATTACCACAAAGTTAGTGGCTTAACATAATACACACTTATTATCCCACAGTTTACGTGGGTCGGGACTCTGAGCACGGCTTGCGTTGGTCCTCTGCTTAGGAGCCCACAAGGCTGAAATCAAGTTGTCGCCCAGGCAGCGTTCTCATGGGAAGGCTTGACCAGGGAACAATCTGCTTCCAAGCTCATTTAGGCTGTTGACAGAATTCATTTTCTTGCAGTTGTAGGACTGAGGGCCCTAGTTCCTTGCTGGCTGTTGGCTGGAGACTGCCCTCAGCTCCCAAATGCCACCCATAGTTGCTTGCCGTGTGGGCTTTGCCCACATAGCCACTGGCTTCACTAAGCCAGCAAGCAGAGTCTCTGGGGGCATGTTCGCCAGCCAGACGGAGTCTTATGAAACATGACATAATCACGTGAATGGCATCCCACCACCTTTACTATATTCTGTTGATGAGAAGACAGTCACAGGCCCTGCCCACACTCAGAGGGAGACAACTACACAAAGCATGAGCGGAGGAGGCCACCTTCGAGGTTTTCCACCACTGCCCCAGAGGGGAAAGGCCGGGCCCAACTTCCATTTAAATTCCCCAATTCATTTTCTGCTCCGACCACAGAGGTCAGACAAGGTCTTACAGTCCGTTAATTAGAAGGATGAAAGGTAGGGAAGGCAAGGGAAAGTAGAAAGAATGGAGTTTAAGAGAAGGTCAAAGAAGAGACAGCTACTCTCTCCATGTAAACTGTGGAAGTGGTGACGTCAATGTCCAAAAACAGCCCCTTAAATTCCCAGAGTCCCTCCAAGATGGCTTCGGGGAAGGCAATCTGAGTAGGCACCTGAGGTGTTTGAGGTCCAGGCCTAAGTCAGCCATCCTTGGACCTATTGGAGTCATAAGGATGGAAACTGGCCCCTGACCATGAACAAAACTGTTTGCTGTGTGGATTAAAGGGAAGATACTTTTGACCTTCTTTAAATCCATAAAGGATTATTATCAAGACACAATCCAATTATTCTCTATGTCTTCTGAGGGGGAAATGGGGGAAATGGGCTCCAATTTCAGCAAGAAGAAATCTGTATAGACCTAAGGAGAAAAGTCTTAACAGTAATGATGATTAATCGCTGAAACAGGCTATAAAAAGAAGCTATAAAATATCTGTCTCCTGAGTTGGAAACAAAATAGGCTAGACACCTATCTAGATGGTGGTCCAAAGGCAGTGAAGGAGATGGTCCAGACCTTTCCTTATGCACATAGTGACACCTTAAAAATAAACACTTAGTAATGTCTTAGTCATTTCGGGATGCTATAAACTAGACTGAGTGGTTTATAAAGAACAGAAATTTATTTCTCAGTTTTGGAGGCTTGGAAGTCCAAAGTCAAGGTGTTGGCAGATTTGGTGTCTGGTTAGAGTTTGACTCTTAGTTCTTAGATGGTTACCTTCTCTCTGTGTCCTCACAGGGCTGAAGGGGCAAGAGAGTTTTCTAGGGTTTCTTTTATAAGGGCACTAATCCCATTCGTGTGGGCTCCACCTTCATGGCTCCACCTAATCATCTCCCAATGGCCACACCTCCTCACACCATCACTTTGGGGATTAGGTTTCCACATATGAATTTAGAGGGGAACGTTCAGTCTACAGCAATTAAATAAATCGAAGTCTGTTTGTTGCTCTTGATGACCCACCTGATAACAGTATTTTAAAAACTGAGATCCTGGGACCAACTGTGTCAATGTCATCCGAGGTGCTGTTTAAAATGCCAATTCCCAGGTTGATCTAAGGATGTAACGAGTTAAAATCTCTTGTGGTGGGGCCTGGGCATTTGCTTTTTTAACAAGTGCCCCAGGAGGTGTTGATGTACAAATTAAAGTCTGTGAACCACTGTAAATGAAATATAATCCATATCAGAAGTTGAATTCCTTCATTCCAATATCCTTATCCCTACACCGCCACCCCCAAGCCTAAATTTCAAAGGCACAAATATTGTGTCCTCCTTCGAGCAGCCAAAAAGCATCCCATAGTCCCCGGACTTCCATCCCTAAATGCGGTCAAGCAACCAAACTACGTGGACATAGGCAATGCTGCTGCCATGCTGGTTCCCCAGGGAAGTTACGTAATAGGTCTCTGGCACATAACGTGCTTACTAGAGTTACAAACGAACCCTATCTCCACCTCTCCAGGAGACCTGTGTCCTGAGCAAAACCACGAGAATATGTCTGCTGCTCATAGCCCAGGGTAGGGAGCAGGGGCATGCTTGGAAAAGCGTGTGTAGTTTGCTGCACGGAAACTCGGGGAGCACCATCCTACTCAGGGTGCAGCTGTAGTCTGAACTCTGTCTCTACATACTGTACTTGAATTTTGCAGGACCCTATTAGGGTCCCCAGAAGAGCTCTCATATGAAGTCCAAGAAATCTGAGGAAAACGTGGAGCTTACATGATGAACTAATTTCATTTCAATAAAATTCCCATATTACATTCAATGCGCCTGGCTATATTAAGTTTTGTCATAAACACTGGGAATACTTCCAAATTTAGGCTTGCACAATTATTTTTATTGGTGCGTTAACTAAAAATGGTATATGCATAAGTCAGAGTGTACATTTGACTTCATCTGGGGAGCCAAAATGAGCTTTAGTTTGATTTATAGTCATTTTACCCCTGTAAATGAGATACAGGAAATCGGGGTTAGAGTTTCTGATCACAGCATTCCTAAACCCTCCGCGGGTTCCATCCCCAGCTCTGCCATGTATCTAATGAATTTAAATTCCAAATGTCTATCGGCAGCCCACAAAGTCACCAAACAAAGAGGCTGGCTTACTTTCAGACCCAGAGCCATCCAAACTGGTCAAAAAAAATAGAGGTTTGTTGCACTAAAGTGAGACTGGGGAGCTCTTGGTGCTTTGAAAGGTTTTAATTGCGATGGAAAAAATCCTTTCAAAGATTTTTTCCCTTAACATGGGCCCCTTGGAAACTTTTCATAGGGGAACTGTAAAATATTTATACAGCTAGCAGCACTGTTGAAAAAAAAAAGCAAGCAAGAAAGAAACATAGCGCTGAATGAGAAGCAGACTTGAAGTGAGCCCTGCAGATTCAGGCGATCCAGAGAGGGAGGTTCCTGTGATTTCAACCCCTGGAAAACAGAATTAATCCCTCCCAGCCAGGCCCACAGACAGGGTCGACATTTTGAAATTCTTCATTTTGGAACAAGGGGCCCTACATTCTCATTTTGCACCACTTCCTGCACAGTATGGGGCTGGCCCTGCTCACAGAACTTCCCCAGGATTGCTGTTTTCAGACATGGCAGTATGGTTGTCCCTTCCCTTCTCTGTTGGCTTCTCTTTTGCTTTCCCTCTTCTGCAGGAACCTACAATTCTGATGCTCCCCTTTGCCTGTCCTTAGTGGCATCAGCTACACTTCCCATCGGTTTGTTTGGCTGGCAGACATTCTGCCTGTACAGCTTCATCACCCCAGGACATAGAAGGCGAACAATCTATATCAGAGTCCTAGAAAACATGGCACTGTCCTTGTGAATGGGCCAAATATTGGAGAATTTGAGAGTTGAAAGGAACCGTGGTGATCTCACTACATAGAATAAATTTAGTCCTGGAAAGAGGCAGGAAATTTCCCAAGGCTACTTTGTTTAGTAATATCAGGTTAGGGACATGGCTAGCTCATTCTACAACATCTGTAAAAAGGGGTTAACATGGACAGTTAGAGTCCCCAAACAGCCCCCAAACTCATGCGAACTCCTGCTTCAGTATTTTCTCTAAGCTTTAATCAACAGTGACATTATTAAAGAGAGGGCTGAAAAGAAAATTGCTTTCTCCACAACAACTTCCCAAATATTTTCATTCCCTCCCACACACACTTTATCTTTTACTGGTGAGGATACGTGGTAGTTTAAAAAACAAAAAACCAATAGATGTAAATCGCATGGCCTCTTCATGGCTCCAGCCTACCATCAATGCTAACAACCCAGTAACCTGTGGAAAGGAGGAGAAGAATCCAAGGGCTCAAAAAACCCACAAAGTAGATAATTAACACCAGAGAAGTCAAGATTTGGCTACGTTCCGGTAGCTAAAGTACTAAGGGGCAGGATGAGACATGGTCCTGAAACTTTCTAACAGGTGACAATGGGTTACAGAATTACCACAGTCTCGCCAATCAGAAGGGACCCTCTTGTCTCAAGGCTGACTTAATTGCCATAATTCAATTAACATGCTTCCACTAATTATATAAGCTTTTAAATGACAGTTCAACAGCAGCACCACTGAGAGTAAGCCAACTTTTTTCATTTTTAACTTAATTTTAAATTAACTATAAGTAAATTGCATTGATTTCTTTTTCACATCCTGCCTGCAACTGTTTTGCTGTAGAACTAGCACATAATTTTAAAACTCTTGATCTTATGTAAAAGAGGCATTTAATACCACATGAAATAATGGTAGTATACATAAATATAGAGAAGTAAGCTTTTTCTTTCCTCCCTCCCTCCCTCCCTCTCTTCCTTCCTTCCTTCCTCCCTCCCTCCTTCCCTGCCTTTTTCTTCATAGGTGACAGTTCTAACCAGATGTTAAATGAGATAAGTAGTAGTCACACCAACGGAAAGAACATTTACTTTCCAAATGCTTGACCTAGAAACAGTGTCTTATACATGTCAAGAAATATTTGTTAACTTCATATCAATATTAATTATTGGATGAGATGCTTTGGACATGATAGAAAAAAGTTGAAAAGGCATCAAAGCCCTGGTCCCTGATCTCAAGAGTATAGACATTCCTTCAGGAGATAATACGTAAGTATATGAACATAACAGGTCATTCAAAACCTAGCTGGAATTTAAGATACTAAAGGAATGCATAGCATATAGTATATAATAAAAATATAAAAGGAATGTAATGGATACTAAGAGGAATACATACTATAAGTATAAAAATGGTAAATCAGATTACCTCTTCCACTGAGGAAGATAAGAAGATGGGCTATCAATAATAGTTAGCATATCTACATATGTAGATATGATATGAGATATGAGATCTCTACATATGAGAGTTGACAAATGTAAATTGCCTGCTACAAACCAGTGGACAGTGGATTTATCACAACTGGAAACATTTCAGCAAAGCAAAGGATGCCATACTAGGATTGGGCAGGTGCTAATTTGCATAGCAGCACAGATTCATTTTTTAAAAAATAATTTTTACTGAAGTATTGTTGATCTACAATGTTGTGTTAGTTTCAGGTGTGCAGCAAAGTGATTCAGATTATATATATATATATATATTCTTTTTTAGATTCCTTTCCCTTACAGGTTATTACAAAATATTGAGTATAGTTTTAGCACATATTCATTTCGAGATACCTTTAGAGGTGACATCCAACAAAAGTATATATTCTTTGCACCAAACCATACCCAGTTTTTGCATCTTTTCATGATTTTTGATTGAGTAAAAAAAATATATAGATATGTCAGAATTTTTATAGCTATTTAAGACTCTAAAGTCAGTTAATCACAGAAGAATTAGAAGTAATATTTTTTTTTCCTGAAGGTTATTTATTCCACTTTTCTACCTAGCACTTCATTTTATTCAGATCAAAATTTTCTCTTACGTGTTTTCAACTTAATAATGTTACAGGAAGTATGAAAAGTATAGGAAAACTCATATTCCCATTAATGTTATCAGATAAACTGGCTGGTGTCAGCTCAGTTAGTTGAAAAATCAAAAGAGACATTTTAAAATTTAGGTAGCTACCATGCTATGCAGGGTTATGACGGCAAAGGAGACCTTGGCCCATGAGGATGGGACTAACCCCTAACCACCTTCAGGTCAGACTAACCATCACTTCCTTGTGGAAACTGTCACTTCCTCTCCACCCAGACATGAGGCCTCTAGGTATTGGCTACTTTTCTCTATAGAACACCGAACACTTGAAATTGATTAATTTCAAGCAATCATTGAGCGTTAGCTCTTCTCAATAGGCCATGATCTCCCTGACGGTCAGTAGAACCTGTTTGCTCACCACCATATTTCCAGTCTGGCATGTATTCTAAAAAGTCTCCTGTAAACATTCTTAGGGAGTAAGAAAAAGAAAGTAAAGCTCCTTCCTAATTCTGCTAAGGTCCATGTATTCATTGTGCACCTTTCAATTGCACCTGATAAACATCCAGCTTGAACTACTTTAAAATTTGAAAGTCAGTAAGGCTTATAGGCCAATAGGTTCTTAAAACCGAAAAAGTATTTGCTAAAATTGAAGGGAGGGGAGGCTGGTAGACACATTAAGCAATGATGCTCACAGAGTCTCCCAGCCTGGTCTGGAAGCAGCAGAGGCGTTTCCACAGTTCTGGATTCTCAACAACAGTAGTCTTGGTATGGATGGCTTTTATTTTATTTATTTAAGAGCCATAGGGATTCATGGCAGCTCAAATTACCACTCCTATCTCTAACGACTCTTTCCTGAGGAACAAGTATGCCCAAAGAGCAATAGCAATTTTACAAATTAATTCAAAGGGTGCTACCAATATAACTACTTTTGATTGATTGACTTAGAAAATAGAAAATAACGCACATATCATGTTTTGTACTTAGAAAATAGAAAATAACGTAGAAAATAGAAAATAACGCACGTATCATGTTTTGTACTTAGAAAATAGAAAATAACGCACGTATCATGTTTTGTACTTAGAAAATAGAAAATAACGCACGTATCATGTTTTGTACTTAGAAAACAGAAAATAATGTAGAAAATAGAAAATAACGCACGTATCATGTTTTGTACTTAGAAAATAGAAAGTAACGTAGAAAATTGAAAATAACGCATATATCATGTTTTGTTTTGAGGAAGACTGAGAGAGCAGGAGTGGCAATAGGGTTAGGAGCAAAAAGTGTTCTAACTTCATTCTTTCTCTTTTTTTTTTTTTTTTTTTTTTTGCGGTACGCGGGCCTCTCACTGTTGTGGCCTCTCCCACTGTGGAGCAGAGGCTCCGGACACGCAGGCTCAGCGGCCTGTGGGATCTTCGCGGATCAGGGCACGAACCCGTGTTCCCTGCATCAGCAGGGGGACTCTCAACCACTGCGCCACCAGGCAAGCCCTGCTCTAACCTCATTCTTAAGGATGCTTTATTGCTCCTCTACATGAAAGCACAGAGTGGCCAGTAATATCTGATTCTTCTGGGGCCCTGGAACTCCCTACTGTTTTCCTGTGTGCTCACGGTGTTTTCTCACACTGAAGCTACTCGTGTAAATCAATCCTGCTTACACAGAGATGTGTATGATGAGACGGATTTTTTTCTTTATGAGTTATACTTTCAGCCCACATGTGGCTGCACATGAAATATCAAATTTTCCCCCCTTTTTCACTTTGCGTGTCGAGTCAGGCCTCTCCTCTGTTTACACAAGGTCAGAAGAAAAGTTTGAGGAAGGTAAAAGGGTCGCTGGGCCCATTATCCCAGCGGTCTATGGTTTTCTCTTGCCATCTCCTCTCATCCATCATTGTCCCCCCCAAGGAACTCATCTATATCCCCTGAGATTTGGTTATTTTTCCTACATAATGCTCCTTTTAGGGAACCTATTTTAAGATCATTAAGTTCTCTGCAAAGCAGTTTTGCCAGAACTTTCCCGTTGATCCCAATTTTCTGTCTACTCAGATTCTGTTTTCTCTGTTGAGGCCGTGCAGGGAATATTCTTTCTGATTGTGGGGAATGGTACAGTAATCTTACACCATATATATTTTTATACTGAAAGTCATAAGATCTTTATTTTGCATTCCTTAACCATGAGCCGTCATCCATTTCCCATCCATCACAAGGGCAACTCAGGCCGGCCTGCTTCTCCACCAGAGAGTTCCTGGGAATTAAGACCTTTTACCTCTCATTTTGGAATAAATGGGGTTATGCTTGTTTGTTTATTTTGGTATAAACGCTCATAATTTCTAGCGTCTCCAACTGTCTAATTCCAGGTATTTCATGCTTCTAACACTGATGTCACAGCTCTTTTCATTAAAAATAAGCACAGGGTTTGAGAGAGTAGAGAGAGGGCCCAGTTAGGAAACAAGAAATAGAGACACAATTGCCTTAACACTTTGCTGACTTAAGGTGGGATGGAGGGATAGAGGTATTCACTGATTCTGGGGACAAAGAATGTCAGCGTCTTTCATCCCTATATTCTGCAGGACACTGTTTCCAGAAGATGTGAAAAACAGTGCTCCATGGTCAAATAACTTTGGGAAACTACGTGTTCCCAGAACACGTATATTAAGGGCTCTGATGGTTTCCCATTAAACAAACCTATTTAACCTTGTTTAGCTCAGCATCCCCTAAATTTATTTGAGCTTGAAACACTTGTCACAGTTTACCCAGAGGTGACCTGCAGAATGACATTCCTTGGACTACCCAATTAGAAGACAGAGAAATACAATTCTATTATCTTACAACTGATATGCTCTTGGTAGATATTAAAGACATGAATTTAATTTCTTTTTTATTATTTTTTTAATTTATTATTATTTTTTGCATTACACGGGCCTCTCACTGTTGTGGCCTCTCCCGCTGCAGAGCACAGGCTCCAGACGCACAGGCTCAGCGGCCATGGCTCACAGGCCCAGCCGCTCCACGGCATGTGGGATCTTCCCGGGCCGGGGCACGAACCCGTGTCCCCTGCATTGGCAGGCGGACTCTCAACCACTGCGCCACCAGGGAAGCCCTAATTTCCTTCTTACATCATTGCTTCACTGCATCTCTCAGAGACTTGAGCCAAGGGGCTTATTGACTCAGAGGCCGATCTCTGAGGGTAGGTTCTTGGCATCTTGAGTGAGATAATGGGCAGGAGAAACAGGCATTATAGAGAGGGAAAGGATTTTTTAAAATTCCTTTACCTCCACGTTGACATATCTGGGGGTTAGGTTTGATGGCCTGGGTAGAATTTTACCTAAGGGACATCTAGGTAGGAAGAAGAGGTGGAGAAGGGAAGTCCACTCTTCCAGGTCTGCCAGCATTGGGGGGATAATTAGAGAGAGAGGATGAAGGGTGAACTGATCAGGTCTGTTCCAATTTCCCCTCATGAGCCTTTGGACTAGAGATGAGGGAGAAGACTGGGTAAATATGGAGGGCTCAAGTCCCTGATCCCTACCTAGGAGACACGGTGTTTAGTCTGTGGTGTGGACAGGCAGAGCATCTGAAATAAATTTTATTGCTCTGCTCTAGGTTTTTGAATGACATAGATGACCCACCAACTCCCATAGTACTCAGATGAATTGAAACTCAGTGAGTCTTCCATGGGGCCAGATAGGTCATGTGACAGGTTTAAAGGGATCCTTAGTGCCCGAGAGAGCCAGGTTGTGGCTGAGTCGGCCAGGAAGGGCCACGAGAACCTGACCAAGGTGAAAGGAGCCAGAACACAAGGTTCGCCACCATTGCCTTCAGCACGTGTCCCAGCAGGAATAGAGGGCAAAACAGGGATGCTGTGTGGTCTATGACCCCCTCCCTGAACCCCCAAAATATCACATGAGCCCTGCGACCTGCCCCAACCATGCACCTGAGGCCACCGTGTAGAGAATTTGAGGGAAAGGGGCAGAAATAATGAAGACAGAGCATTAGCTATAGGGAATATTTACATCTGGGGATTGGACTAAAATTTAAACTGAATTGGGCAGTTAGTTATTTCCTGCCTTTCTACCCATAGGGTGGGGCTTATAAGAAAGGCCAGATTGATAATAAGCAATATAAAGAGACTACATTTTCGTTGCACATCTGGATTTTAGTGTGATCGAAATTTCAAATATTGCTACATGCTTTTTCTGTGCGTATATTCACAAAAGCTTATCTCAGGCCACCTAATCCCCAGTTTTACGTCAAACTGCAGGACTGCCATAATGTGTCAAACGCTTACTGTGTGGAACCGTAATATTGGTTTGCTTGGCTGTCCGTCTTATTGCACCATGAGCTACTTCACTGCAGAGGCCTTATTTCATTCATTTTCCCCCAACACATAGAATAACACCTTAATAGAACAGATATTCAATAAGTGTTAGTTGAAATGAATGAATGAGTGAAAGAATGAAAGAAAAATGCTCAGCCTCTGCATCTCAGTTTGTTTCTCTACAGGGGGGAATCTCACCTGGGTATTCCTTTCTTTTAATTGAAGTATAGTTGATTTACAATGTTGTGTTACAATGTTGTGTTAATTTCTGCTGTACAGCAAAGGGATTCAGTTATACATATATATATATACATTTTTTATATCCTTTTCCATTATGGTTTATCACAGTATATTGAATATAGTTCCCTGTGCTATACAGTAGCCCCTGTGTTCATAGCAGCACTACTCACAATAGCCAAGACATGGAAGCAACCTAAATGTCCACTGACAGATAAATGGATAAAGAAGATGTGGTACGTATACACAATGGAATACTACTGAGCCATAATAAAGAACAAAATAATGCCATTTGCAGCAACATGAATGGACTTAGAGATTATCATACTAAGTGAAGACAGACAAAGACAAATACCATATGATCACTTATATGTGGAATCTAAATACAACATAAATGAACCTATCTATAAAACAGAAACAGACTCATAGACATAGAGAACAGACTTGTGGTTGCAGGAGGTGGGGTGTGGGAGAGGGGTGGATTGGGAGTTTGGGGTTAGCAGATGCAAACTATTATATACAGAATGGGTAAACCTGGGTATCCTTTATGATGACAGGAAGAAAAATGAGCTTCCTTGGAGAGTTTGGTAGCAGCCATGTTTCTGTATAGGCACAACATCCTTTCTTCTTTTCTTTATCTCTTTCATCTGTTTTCAACGGCTTACTTTCTTTTCCCTTTGCTTTTCTTCCCTGGGAATGCTTTGGAGATGAAGGTGATACTGGCTGGGAGGATGGAGGAGTGGTCTTGTCTGGGAGTGTTCCCAAATCCTCCTGAATTGCGACTCAGGAAGAATCTTAAATTTATATGACAAAAAAAAAAAATTTATGTGACAATTTTGGGCTTAAAGGAAAAAGAGAGTCTTCTGTTCATAGTATGATAACGTTGCTAATCTCTAAATGACTTGCCTGTCGCTGCCTTCATCTTGTACCCTCTCCCCCTCTACCACCGTAATCTCTGTAAGTCAGATACAGGCTGCACGTCTTGTTTATATAGCTTCTGTACCTCCTCTGTGTTCCCACGAGGCTTTATGGTGACACGTTCTGATGGACTGTAATCAAATTTATGCCTATTTTCTCCTTTAGATTGCAAGCTCATTCAGAGCTTGCTTTGTCTTCATTATTGCATCTCCATGTTTTACAGTATGGGCATTTAGTATATGTTTGCTAAGTGATTAAACTAGATAGCTTATGATTCCTTAAAAGCAGGAAAAAAGAAAAACTTACTTTCCAATGCGTATAGACCTTTCTATTTCCCGGCTGCTTCATCAAGCCTAGGAGATGTCATAGACTGTCCACCCTTGCCCTCACCACTCCTCTAGCTGAAAAGATGCTTGGGTATTTCAGGGAGTGCCCAGGAGGAAAATTAGAATTAAGTCCATTTTTATCTTTTTGCTTGACTGCTTTTATATGTGCCCTGTCCTGGGAGCCTCCTAGAGTTCCTAAAGATGCAGAACTCCCAAGCTGCTAAATGGCGCTGGGCTCCCTTCAAGACTCCCTGCATTAGAGCTGGGCTGACACCCAAGAAAGATGGGAACAAGGTTTCCTCATTTCTGCTTATGCCCTTCCCACAAAAACCGGAAGAGATGAGTGTATTGGTAGCTTTCTCTGTAAGAATCCTTGACCCCTTTTGGGTCTCAGTGCCAAAGGGAAGCTTTCTCTAGATTCCCAACTAGGGACTAAAGATCTATGTGTAGTGGTATCATACCTGTGGCTTTCCTTTTCAGAATCTTATCATGCTGCATTGCAAGAGCCAGTTGACTTATCTGTTTCTTCCATTACCCCGAAAGCTCCATGAAGACAAAGATACTGTCTATTTTGTATACTCTTACCATCTGCTTACCTATCATTATATCTGGCATATAATAATAGTAATAATTTAGCAATTATGATAATAATAATAGTTACAGTGAATACTGTACTTTTTCTGAACCAGACAGTCTTCTAAGTGCTTCACCTATACTAGATCATTCGCGCCTCACAACAACCCTTTGAGGCAGATACATATGGATAAGCGGAGGCACAAAGAAGCTTAGTAACTTGTCGAAGGTCACCTCGCAAGTAAAGGGTAGAACTGGAATTTCAACATATGAATCTGCTTCTACAGCTCATGTGCTTTACCACCAGACCACTCCAGGACACTCACTCGATTACATGGTACTGTACTCTACGTTGAAACTCTGGGTAATGGGCTCATTTGTGGAAGCAAATGTAGTCAGACTGGCCTGAGGACACCACTTGCAGGGCCCTGAGGGGACTCCCAGCATGTCAGGGAGCACAGAGTTTATGAAAGGAGCAGGGAGTGTGAACAGGACGTAGGAATATAGAAGAGTGGATGGTTCAAGAACCTGGAGGAAAGTCAGGGGCACAATTAGAGGCTCATATAAGTGGGGGGTTTGAAGGAGACAGAGTTAGGTCTAAAGGAGATTTTTGAATAAATTTCTACCTTAGGCAGTCTCTAGAATTCCCATACCACCTCTTCTAGAAAACCTTCAGTAAGGATCTACATTATGTTTTAAATTCGGCTTTCTTTAAGTGAGACCCCTCACGAAAGCTGGGAGTCTTACTACATGGAGTTCCAGAATTGACTCAGCTTTTATAAGCAGTCTGTGAGGTGTGTGAGTTCACTGCTATAGCCTCAACCTTGTCTTTGCATCTCTTGGGGGAAGAACGAGGAGAAATGGTGATGGTTGGCACTTGAAACCAGCTGTATTTAGGATTTCTGAACAAGTTCACTCTTGTTTTGGAGTTTGGGATACATGTATTCACGAAACTGCGAAAAGGAAAGAGGGGAGGAAAGGATGAGATGGTGCGGAAATAAGAATAAGAGAAAGTGAGGGAGGATGCAGGAAAACCCGCGTCTTTGATTTGTATTGTGCGATTTCTGAAACTGCTCCAGCCTCGATAAATCTACAGGATTTATGTGGCTTCATTAATCACATTTTCTTTTGAAATGGAATTTTCTGCCTCGGAGCCTTTGAACGTTGACGTCCAAATACAACATATTCTTTTAAAATCACCTCTGGATAAAGGCAACACTGTTGGGGTAATTCCCCCAGATTGTAGGCGGAATCTGTTTGGTCCTCAGATCTTGATGATAATATGCTGAAAATAGAACTTCCCTTCAGAGAACAGAAGAATGCTGGTATGATTAGGATCCCAGTTGCAGACACCCTGAGCCAGGAGTCCGTGGAGAGAGAAAAAAAAAGAAAGAAAGAAAGAAAGAAAAAAAAAGCCCCTTGTCTTTGATGAATAACAAGCAGCGCCATCTAGTGGCAACTCATGTTTATCTTGGAGTCGTCATGACCTTGACCTCCCCGCCTAGCTCTTTGCTCATTATCAAACAAGCTGGAAAACAGAAGTTCATCTTTCCAGTGGCAACGTGATCTGAAATCTGGTGGAAGGGCTTAGGTGAAGACACGAGAGTGTTAAAATTGCTGCCGACCAGAGGTTGCACCCAAGGCATGTTTTTTGGTTTGTTTTTGGAGGGGTTGACTTTTGAACGCTGGTAAGTCCACAAAAGCGACCGAGAAAAAAATTTGTGTTCTCTGGAATCCTTCCCTTCACTGTCACCATCCCCAGGAGTCACAGCAGATATGCATCACCTTATCTAACCCTCATATTCCCCCTGTGTTGCTAATCAACCGAAGCACAAAGTGGTCAGGTGCAAAGTCAAGCTGTCAGAGCAGCAGAGGTTGGATTTGAATCCCCATCTGCCTAGAAAAGCTTTCGCTCTGATTCAGCTTTTGTGGGAATTTTCCTCCGCCAGTCAGTTCCCTGGAAGGCCCACGTTTCCAGGCCTTTGCCACGGATCTTCAGTCTTTCAGGGTGATGTGACTGAGATAAGTCACAGCACCGTAGAACAGGCAGGGGCACCGGAAAGGTGTCTCACGCTTCCTCTCGGCTGAGCTATCGAGAGCAGAAACAGCCCACACGTCGTCTCTCAGGGCTCGGATCCTGCGGGTGAGGTTGCTGCAGCTGATGGTGGATACGTGCTCTCTCGCTGCAAGTCACCACCAGCTGCCACTCCTGGGGACACTGCCACTCCAATGAGCTAGGCCACCTCCTGCCTCCACTGTGGGGATGGCAGCCACACCTCCAGCCATCGTTTCTGCCCCACACTGCTCCCTTAAAGTGAATTCCATCCGTTCGGATGTGGTTCTAAGAAACCACTTTCTATGCATTAGTGTATTTTTATTGCACAAAAACAAACTTTACCTTCTTTATAATTAGAGACTAGATAGATGTTGATTTTGAAATAATGAAGTACTCGTTTGATTACCGATTTACTTGAGGCTTTTCAATGGATGACTTGATCAGAAAAATAAATGTTAATTTGTTTTATTTATGAAAGCTCACTAAAGTATGGACTAGAACATAGTGGAATATAAACTCTCTTCAATTCAACAGGTTAATGATGGAGATTAAGAAAACAGGTCTGGCCTACTCTAGGCTCTCTTAGAGAGCAAGAGAGAGGCATTCAGCTAAAGCCATAAGCTTATGGTAATAAAGCAAGCATATGTAGCTCTGAATTTTTAATTTAGCTACTCCATTACAGTTACACAGGTAAAATGTTTTACTTGAGCAAACTCTGTAGGCCACTGCAGCTACACCAACATAAGGGACATAAAGTAATAGGTTATACAGAGAATTAACACTTCCTCTTGCTATTTTAGTTGATGCCTAAGAAAAGACGACAAAGGAGGTTTCCTGACTTTTCAATAAGCAAATTATTTTACAATTTGAATAAACAAATCTAAGCGATAACAATGTCCTTGATTGGTGAGAGCTACAGCTGCCAAACCCATGCGATCAAAACAAGGATTCTGTTATACTCTAATGTTTCATCCATAATGTTAAAAAGTTGTCAGGGAGTCTAGTTTGTGAATGACTTACTTTTGCCCTGAAATCCTTTACAGTTGACATTTTGGAGAGACATTTTCTGAAGGATTAGATCAGAGTCACTCTGATTTTCCATCAGCAGGTATTGGCTTTGGTATAAAATGCAGGCAACGTGAGCATGGAAGTAACAATGGGGTCTGTTGAGATATCTGTAAAATGCTTTTTAAAAAACTAAAAGCACGTATTGTCTCGAAGTTAATATAATTAAAAATTAGAATTAATTTCCTCTGATAACTCAGGCTTTAACATTTCTGAAAACCAACTTGATATGGGTTTTAGAACTAAAACTCAATTTTTTTCAACATCAGCAAGAAGTAAAGATAGGAAACCCAATGTCAACAAACTCTCTGTTGATGAAAACAACCCCTGATTTTTATGACCCTCGGTCCTGGTGACCATGTAAAGAGGGGTGAACCAGGATGGCAAACTTGAATAAAGATCTGGTCACTTAGTGGACTCTGACGTGTGCTACCCCTGGTTTAGCGTCTACACCATCACTTTTTAAAATGTCTGAAACCATGGCGAGGACCCTGTTTCTTAATGGAAATCTCACTCTAGACGTTCTACCCATGGCGGCCGGGTGGAGGAGGAGGACACCATGTGGCCCTGAATGAATAAAAATAAATATTATTTGCTGCAACCCTACTAGGTGCCAGTGTTGCATTTGTATGACGAGCCTCAGTACTAAGTGTTTTTTGTTTATTTGTTTGTACATTCCTCTTTTAATTCTTGCATTAACTCCCTCCTCTTTATTTATGTGAATCTGAGAGCTTAGGTAACTTGCCCAAGTTCAAGTAGATTTTTGCCTGCAGAGTCAGAAGACTTTGTGCTCTCTCGTGGCCAGGCTGGGAAAGTAGTCACCAAGGGCAAGAAAGCACCCGCACCCTTTGGGTGACACAGAGCAGGGAGAACATGACGTGCTCGCTTGCTCAAGCAGTTCCTCCGACTATGTCCCTAAGCTCCAAGTTGAGTCCACAAAACTGTCATATTCTGAAACCCTCCACTATCCGCCCCCCAACTGCTTTGCTTGTTTCACAAGGTAATAGAGATGTTAATAGTTTGGGAACTGAACTCATGGCTTTGTGGAAATAGACAGCCACCAAATGGTGCAGTGGGAATGCAGTGGGAAAATAGTGAGGTGGTCCCAGGGCTGGCAATTCCCTCACTTTGGGACTGGCCTTAAGACAAGGCAAGGGCACTCTCTGCGCTACATGACTCTGTCCCCATGGACATCACTGATTGGCCCAGTAATGGACACCTGACCCAAACCAAGCCAATGAGATCTCTCCCCAGAATTTTTTGAATAGTACTTAAGGGGCTTTCCTGCAGGCAGCAATGCTGTAAATGTAAAGATCAGGAATTGCTGCTGGTTGCCATGTTTCCTGCCATGTAGAAGTTAGTTTGACAATGTAAGGCCAGACACTATCAAAATCTTAGAGGAAAACATAGGCAGACCACTCTATGACATAAATCACAGCAAGATCCTTTTTGACCCACCTCCTAGAGAAATGGAAATAAAAACAAAAAGAAATAAATGGGACCTAATGAAACTTCAAAGTTTTTGCACAGCAAAGGAAACCATAAACAAGATGAAAAGACAACCCTCAGAATGGGAGAAGATACTTGCAAATGAAGCAACTGACAAAGGATTAATCTCCAGAATTTACAAGCTGCTCATGCAGCTCAATATCAAAAAAACAAACAACCCAATCCAAAAATGGGCAGAAGACCTAAGTAGACATTTCTCCAAAGAAGATACACAGATTGCCAACAAACACATGAAAGGATGCTCAATGTCACTAATCATTAGAGAAATGCAAATCAAAACTGCAATGAGGTATCACCTCACACTGGTCAGAATGGCCATCATCAAAAAATGTACAAACAATAAATGCTGGAGAGGGTGTGGAGGAAAGGGAACCCTCTTGCACTGTTGGTGGGAATGTAAATTGATACAGCCACTATGGAGAACAGTATGGAGGTTCCTTAAAAAACTAAAACTAGAACTACCATACAACCCAGCAATCCCACTACTGGGTATATACCCTGAGAAAACCATAATTCAAAAAGAGTCATGTACCACAATGTTCATTGCAGCTCTATTTACAATAGCCAGGACATGGAAGCAACCTAAGTGTCCATCGACAGATGAATGGATAAAGAAGATGTGGCACATATATACAATGGAATATTACTCAGCCATAAAAAGAAACGAAATTGAGTTATTTGTAGTGATGTGGATGGACCTAGAATCTGTCATACAGAGTGAAGTAAGTCAGAAAGAGAAAAACAAATACCGTATGCTAACACATATATATGGAATCTAAAAAAAAAAGGTTCTGAAGAACCTAGGAGCAGGACAGGAATAAAGATGCAGACGTAGAGAATGGACTTGAGGACACGGGGATGGGGAAGGGTAAGCTGAGACGAAGTGAGAGAGTGGCATGGACATATATGCACTACCAAATGTAAAATAGATAGCTAGTGGGAAGCAGCCGTATAGCACACGGAGATTAGCTCGGTGTTTTGTGACCACCTAGAGGGGTGGGATGGGGAGTGTGGGAGGGAGGGAGGGAGACGCAAGAGGGAAGAGATATGGGGGCATATGTATAACTGATTCACTTTGTTATAAAGCAGAAACTAACACTCCATTGTAAAGCAATTATACTCCAATAAAGATGTTTAAAAAAAAAAAAAAGTAAAACGTAATACCAACCTAGCAGATGTCCATCTCAAGTGGCCCACTGTTTTCCCTACTTTCCTTTGTAATGCGTTCGGTTTTAGTTTGCCTGGTGAATCTTATATCAAAATGTGTGAAAATCGCAACGTTGTCCTTTTGGGATAAACAAAGGAAAGAAATAAAAGTAACATTGAAGGGAAAAAAAAAAGAAGTTAGTTTGAGAGAATAAAGACAACATTCAGAAAGAAATGTGGGATGAGATGGAGAGGTGTGTCTTGATCATCTTTAATAACCTGGTTCCTATTGTTTCTGAAGGCCCCTTGTACCTGTGCCTGGATCTATGCCTCTCTTTAAATCAGTACATGTTGTGTTTCTGTCACTTGCAACCACTGGATTCTGGCTGACACAATCTCCTTCCTCAAATGATTAATTCATTGCATTTTCAGTCTCCTAACAGAATACAAAAAGCCTTGGGTTGGGCTTATTTTTTAAGCTGTTTTAAATTAAAGAACAATTGCAGTTCAGCTGTCTTCTTAGAAGCATTATTAGTACCAGCCAGCTGAGGAGGTCTTGCAGACTTGAGGCAGAGGCCAGGCGAGGCCCTTTGGAGATAGGAAGGCAGAATTTGTGAGAAATACGAGGCTGAGGGGTGGGATGGGGAGGTTTAGAGAATAAACCACAGGAAGAGAGACCTCAGAGTGGAAAATGGTTTTGGAAGTGAGTCGTGGAAGAAACAATAAATAGACATATATATATATATTTTTTTTACTTCATGACAGTCTGAGGCCAATCTTTCTGAGCCTCTAATCAAATAGAAATGGCTCTTTTTTTTTTTTTTTTTGGAAGAGAGGGGCGATATTCATTGCAATTTTTCTAGAATATTATTTCTAAGAATTCACTGACTCTGGAATTTCTAAGAATTCACTGACTCTGGTCCTACCCTCAGCATATATTTTTTTTTGAAATTGTTTTTAGTGTTACATAAATGACAAACATGAGTTTTTGCTCAGTCATCCATAAAATAGGGCCTACAGGCCTTAAGCACCTTCTAGTGATCCTTCATTTAAAACATGGCGGACTATAATTTTAGAGCAGTAAACCTCATTATAACATACTTATATTTGACATTTTCAGGCTGTATTGTTCACGTTTTTCAGTCCTGGAGAAAGGCCCATTAAAGCTGTGTTCCTCACATTAGTTCAACATTTAGCCATTTATAACACAAACCCCAGTCTTTTGGAAAATGTCAATTAAAAAGTTCCACCATATGTGGACATTATTTATTGCTTGAGCCCCATTGTCTACTTATAATATGCCCTTTATCAGACCCAAATGCCCACTTCATAGAATTTCGTTTTGAGCAACAACTGACTTCTTACATTATCCAATGAGGCAGGAAAGTTAAATTACAGCCAGTTCATATCATAGAAACAAAACGTTTCCTGCAATTACTGATAAGGGACAGTTCATTTTCTCTCTGTCATCCTGAAAAAAACCTCCTAACAACAATTCATGCCTGGTTAAACAGGATTTCCACATCTCCCGCTGACATCTTTCCAAATAATTCAGGGTTGTTATTACTGTACAGCCCTGGCAAGGCTCAAAAGCAAGCAGACTTGACGAGTCTGCTCAAAGCAGAGCTTAAGTAGTTGTAATTAATAATAATTACATGTCCACTACACTCCAGTTTTATCATATTATCCCGTCAAGGCAAATAAAATAACCCACATACAACACGCTTGCAACAGGATTCGGGCATTAATGAAGCCACTCTGCATATGTCATCTCTCTAAAGTTTAAAATATTTGTAGCAGTTTCTGTTTTATTGATTTTTATTATTCTATGCCTGGTTGCAAAATGTTGTTGGATGGGCTACAGCTTGGGACCTGCGCTATTCTCTTCCAAAAGCCTTCTCCTCTCCTGCCGTGACTCGGATTCGAACCGAGGTTGCTGCGGCCACAACGCAGAGTACTAACCACTATACGATCACGGCGAGCTACAGGGGAGCTGAGCGCCAGGAGTCCTTTAAGAGTCACTGTGATATTAAAATCTGTGGAAACACTGCCATCTATTGCCTAAAGATGTACATTTTCTTAATATTGGCAAAGAGGAGCAGTGTTTCAGTAATCTCCAGTTATTTAAAGGAACAATAACAAAGTGTCTGAACATGAAACTAATATTGTCTCCTTGGCTGACGGGCGCAATTGTATTACGTAAGATTCACTGGAGTCACCGTCAGGAAACGATAATCTAAGTAACAAGGCTGAGAGAACCCAGCCTGTTCACTCAAGCTTCCTACTTTTAACCAATAATGAATATAGATTTCCCACCCCAAACTGCCACCACCAATTACGCTGCATTAAATGACACATGAACCTGAGCCTCTTTTGTGGTTTCTTCACTGCTAGCCTTATTTCCATGTGCTTAGGCAGCAGAGACATAAAAAATATGGCAAGAACAAAATGGACTGAGGACTGGAGAGAATCAGGGAGGCTTGTTCTGCCCTATTAGAGGAAGCCAGGGTGAGCACACCCTGACTGAGGAAAGGCCTTCTTTCAAATCCATTGGTCCCTAAAGGTTTTTTTTCTTTCTGGAATATTTGTCTTAAGCCACAGTAATGTCAAAAAAAAAAAAAAAGCTTTCTGATAACGTTAGCAACCCACCACACAAAGAAACTGGAATGCTCCATGCTAAATAAGTTTCAAGGAGACATTTTAAGGAAATTTCCTTGTTATAAAAAAATTAAAGTTGTCTGGACAAGCTATCCCCCAAGGTTTGAAAACCTTAAAAGGAAACACACAGAAAAACCTCTTTCTAATCACTGGATTGTAATCGGGTGTCTCCTTTAAGCCTTCTGAATGGAGAGGCCCTGGGAGCAGCTGGGGCTAGTTGGCACTGTGTATGGGATGGCAAGAACCGAATCCATCTGTTGGGTGGCTGCCAAGAGCTCCAGTGCTTCTGGAAGGAGGATATTTCTGCAGATAAAAGCTTCAGACACAAATGGTCACTCCCTCCCTCACTCCCTCCCCTCTGATCATCTATGGCCCCTTCTCTATCTTCCTTCAAACTCTCACAAATCCATTTTTCTTCCATGGTCACAAAGAAAACTATTGCCCTGAGTTCCTGAGCAAGCCTTATACATTCTGGGCAGGAAGCAAGGCAGTGCCCTATGGCCTGAACAGGAATGCAGGTGGGGGAATTTGCTAAGAGGTCAGTCCGTGGCAAGAAGGCAAAGCAAATCTCCTGGCTGGCAAAGGGGAGGTTCCCGAAGCACCATCATTTGTGTACCACTGTCATAATTTTTGCTATGGGCGCATACCAATTGAACAATAAGGGAAATCTCTCTCTTTAAAAAAAAAAAAATCAACTCACAGAGTACAAATTGTGGAAACAGACTTCTAGAGTCTAATTTTGGCTCTGTCACTAAGTAGGGGAACTTGGGCTGCTTCTTGAACCTTTGTGCCTTGGTTTTCTCATCTGTAAAGTGGAGATAATAATGGTAACTACTTCATAGAATTCTTCTGAGGACTGAATAGGTGATGACATGCCAAAAACTTTAAGGAGACCTGTCACATGGTAAGCACTGTAGAAATGACAGTTATATTATTTTGTACCATTCCATAAATTGAAAAACACCATATCATGTTCCCTAAATAGAGATCACTATGAAATAAACTATGAAAACAAAACAACAGAATTAAATTCTAGCCAGATATTCTGAGCCCAAGTTTTGCTTTCAGTTAAAAAGGAAGGTGGGCAACAGTAGGAGAGATGTTAAAAAACATATCAGCCTCTGATCAAGGCTTCTCTTCGACTCATCTGAATAACTGGAAGAGATTTGAAAAGGGAATAACTTTCTCTTCACAGGATGCAATATTATGAAATGTCACAGTCATTACCACCCCTGAGATTACCTCACACATTGCATCTGTCAGGCTAGGTTATGCTATGTGACAACCCCCAAATCCCAGTGGCTTCAAATAAGGAAAGTTTTCCCTTGCTTTTGTTCCATGTTCACTGCAGGGCCCTGCTCTGCGTCTCCTCACTCAGGGACCCAGGCTAAGGGAACAGCTACTTCCATGAACATTTTTTCATTGCTTTACAAATGGAAAGAGAGCTCTGGAGTGTCTGGAACTAGCAACTAAAAGCTCTTCTCAAAACTCATTGTCTAGACTGGGTCACGTGACTCTGCCCTGCTACTAAAGCACCAAGAAGAGCACTGGGCCATGTGCCTGGAAGGCAGAGTTGGAAATCTTAGGTGAACAGCGTTCCTGACTTCCAGCCATGGCACTAGTGGAAACGCCAGCTTGGAGAAGTCTGGGAGGCTGTATGCCTAAAGGCAGACATGACTGTGGAGCAGGACCTCCGAACACGGGAGAGATTCCCAGCTTCTGGGTTCACCAGGTAGGGCTTTTCTTTGGCATCTGTATGGGCTTCCCGTTTAGTTGATGATGTCAATCATCTTGTGGTGGACTCTGAAATATTCCTGCCTATTAAAGGGGAATATGGGCTTCTGAACAGCTACCGGGCTTTTCTCCTGACCATCACTGTCTTCTTAGGGATATACATTAAGATTTCTTCTACAAGCACCAGTACGTACAACACACTTCAAAGGGGTAAATTGATGGAATCAAAACATGGTTTCTGATGGCATTTCCAACTTCTTTGCAATCTACCAGGTGATTATTTTTTCTGACTTTATTATGTCAACACTGATGTTATTATCACTCTCCCGCTAATATATCACTCACAAAGACTTGTTGGGGACCAACTATAGTCCAGTCATTTTTCTGGATCTTAAGGATTCAACAGAGAATAGGAGAGACATGTATCATTATTTCATGCAGTTTTGTTTAGTGAGACAGATGCAGGTGAATAACAGATGAATAACCAGATGGAATATATGAGGTGATGTCATGGAAAGGAATACATATACACCTATATTGCTTAAAGTTAGTTTTCAAGTTAGACTGAAGTAGAGAAAGCCAGGGAAGGCATAGCACCACGTGGTGGAGAACCAGAGCGAGAAAGAGAGAAAGCCTGCTTTGTCTCAAGTCCTTTCTCCAGTCCTTCTACCTATGTGACCTTGGGCTAGTCACTAGACCTCGCTGGATCTCTATTTCCTCATCAGTAAGGTAAGGGGAGGGCTTTCCTGGTGATGCAGTGGTTAAGAATCCACCTGCCAATGCAGGGGACATGGTTTGGAGCCCTGGTGCGGTAAGATCCCACATGCCACGGAGCAACTAAGCCCGTGTGCTGCAACTACTGAGCCTGCACTCTAGAGCCCGCGAGCCACAACTACCCAGCCCACACACTGCATCTACTGAAGCCCATGTGCTCTAGAGCCCGTGCTCCACAACAAGAGAAGCCACCTGCACACCGCAAGGAAGAGTAGCCCCCGCTCACACAACTAGAGAAAGCCCACGCGCAGCAACGAAGACCCAACACAGCCAAAAATAATAAGTAGATTTTTAAAAATTAAAAAAAAATAAGGTAAGGGGAATTGGACTAGAGGATCTGTCAGAATGTTTACGTTTCTGATGTGCCTTCCATTTAATTTAGAGAAAGACATTCACAGACAAGAGCCAAATGTAAAGATTTTGAAGGGAAAAAAGCGATCCAAACAGATGAGTCCTTAGAGCTATACTTTTTTTCTTAAGTTCACAGAAGCTGTCCTTTTTGTCTGCTTCTAAATGTCGTGAACCTTATTTCCCTGCCTGTGGCAACATATTTGAAATACAGAGGGGTTGGTCTCTGGATTTAAGTTGCGCGTCAAGAAGAAAGTCTTGCTTGTGAGGAGCGTTTAGCCACGGAGTTCATTCCCAAAGAAGAATATTGTGGACTTCCTTTTTCAGGAAGTTTTTAAACTTAATACGATTGCTGCTTACCAGCGTCTCATTGTTGGAACTGATGGAGCTACAGACTTTCTGCCTTTCCTCTTGCTGCCTGAGTACAAGATTTTCCCTCCGATGGAGTCATTCCTTTCCCGGATTTTTCATAATGGATTCCAACAGGGGAGCAGGGACTGACAAGAGGGGCCCTGGGAGGCCTCCACCCGCCCTCCCTAGCTGAGTCTTTCCTCCAGGGTCGCCCCTCCTACCTTTTCCCAGACCCAGCTCTGCTTCCTCCTCTTCACCCTCTTCTTAGCTTGCCTCCCCCCTCACTGGGGGTAGGGAAATGACAGTCAGATCCATCACTGGGCTGGAGGCCAGGAGCAGCAATCCACTGGGTTGCGGCTGGCCCAGGGCCCGGTTTTCAGACAAAGACAGGTTGGGAACCCCCTGCAAAGAAGGCCCCTCTGTCCTCTCCTGCCAAGCCCTGTTTCCAGCCAGGGCCCAGACAGCTATGACCTTATAGGGACCTTAAAACCACTTCTTTGTTGGGTTCTTTCTCTAACTTCATCCCCATCCCAGGGAGCAGTGTGCGTGCGTGTGTGTGTGTGTGTGTGTGTGTGTGTGTGTGTGTGTGTGTGAGAGAGAGAGAGAGAGAGAGAGAAGAGGGAGAAATGGAGGGAGGGAAAAGCTGGACAAATTTGGTACACATAAGAATTTGATCCATGTAAGGGAATCAAGGATCGCTCACACACACCCCTGGGAATACTTTGAGGGGGGAAAAATAAGGTGGCTGACAGCAGAGGAGGTCCAAGTAAATGGTCGCTCCCGATTTCACACTTTCAAGCATGTCACCATTACCATAAAGAAGGCTGACAGCGCCATGGTCTCAGGTTTGACCATCTCCATAGCATTTCCTGCGTGTATCGGAAAATTTTTGATCATGAGAAATCACAAAGCACGAGAGAAAATGCTTTATTTTCAGAATGCTCGTAACCACAAAATGTTCTATCAGGTTACATTTTGAAGGGTACACTGCCTGGAGTGCTTTTCCCCCTTGCTTATTAATGAATTTGATTTAACCAAATCAGAAATCTTGCTGTGGGGAAAGCAGGAATGGCAAGGGTGGGAGTGGGGGGTGGAGGGAAGGCTTGTTGGTTGTTGGTTTAATTTTAATTTTTTTTGCCTGGAGGCACCATTAGAAAACTCCAGATGCAAAGCTTTCTAATAGAATTCCTCATCTGATACAGCCCTCTGGAATACGTGGGCCTAACCTTTACGATGTGGCGGGCCAGGCCTCTATTTGGAAACCTTATGAGGGGGGCCGATCCATTAGTGATAATATGAACAGCTGAAGGCCTGCGGCGGCAGAGAGTTAGGAAAAGTGGTGGCAGTGGGACCCCCTTAGGAAGGGGGAGGGTGGAGAATGGGATCGCCTAAAAGTGGAGAGGCAGGGAATGGCCCAAGACCACATTTTCTCGTCCCATCATATTAGGAAGTTAAGGTTTTAAGAAAAAGAAGTGTTGGCAGGATGGGGACCTGTTAGCATTCTGGATTTATGGCCATGAGGGTTCTAGCCAATCACCTTGGAGCTATTTTTCTTAAAGAAACTTCAGTATAGGCTGCTGGAGATTCTGGGGCTGAGAGCCTTGGAGAAATGATTTAATCTCTCTGTGCTTAAGTTTCCTTCATAAAAAAGGAACAATTGGGCTTTCCTGGTGGCGTAGTGGTTGAGAGTCCGCCTGCCGATGCAGGGGACACGGGTTCGTGCCCCGGTCCGGGAAGATCCCACATGCCGCGGAGCGGCTGGGCCCGTGAGCCATGGCCGCTGAGCCTGCGCTCCGCAACGGGAGAGGCCACAACAGTGAGAGGTCCGCATACCGCAAAAAAAAAAAAAAAAAACATTCAATGAGTCAGTGCTTCATAAATATTAGCTATGTTTTAATCAGACCAGACACGGGAGGGAGCTGCTGTGAGCTCCAGGCCAGGATGAGGAGGTGTCAGAGGGGCGGACATATGCCAGGACCCAGAGGTGGCCTGAGGTTTACTGACTGGACTCTGATTACGATGATAAGTGGCGTCCGGGCCAAGTGGCTAGTCAGATGCCAGAAGGAAGAATGCCTCAGGGTCTGGACAGGTGGTTCCCATCCCAGAGATAGGGGCGTGACTGGGACACATAGTGAGAGTAAGGAGAGAGGAATAAACACAGCGTCAGAATCCAGAAGGCCCCCAACGTGGAGACAAGTTTCGGGCTGTCATGTTGTCCCTTCTGCTCTACGGGAGCCAATACTGGAACCAATTTAGTCAGGAGATGTGTGGCATGGGAGTTGGAGGAAGAAGGGATGGTTAAGACATGTAGGCGCCGAAGTCATCCCTCAAAGCCCCTCTGTGTAGAAGGATCAAGGCCCTCGGCTCAACAGCTGGGCCTCTTCTTTCTCTGGATCTTTCTTTTTAATAACGGCAAGGACAAGTTTGCCCTTAACGTGACCGAGCTCTCACGCATATGAGGTACCTGGCCTGAGTTGGGGTAGCGTTGGGGGGAAACCCATGACACACCTCTGCAAAGGAGTGGACTATATCTTACTCATCTTTCTCTCTTCCCCACACTTAACCTTAGTGCCTAGGACGCAGCATAGGCTAACTAGATTAAAAAATTAAATTGGCCTGGTTGTGCATCAGAACTCCAAAGTTTGGTCTCCCTTTAGAGCTGCAGGATGAGCTGCTAAATGCTTAAGGGCTTTTAAATTGGCCTCTTTTCCTTAACTTTAGGTATTTTGTTATCAATGAGCTTAATTTTGCCTTTCCTGCAATACATATCACAAGTACACTTATGTTGAATTGCATATGGGTCTTTGTCTAATTCTGACATCCTCTGTGAATGTCAATAATCTTTGGGGCCATCATCTCCCCTGAGGTGGGGCTATGAAATAAACAAGCACCATTACAGATCTGGAAGGGACGGCTACCCAACTGATCAGACATCAGTAATACGGAGATTAGAAATATGGGAAAAATTGTGCAGCTAAGCATCCACTGATCTCTCAATTCTTCCATCACGAGAGAGAGAGACAAAGACAGACAGACAGACCGACAGACCAGGGAACTGGATAGCCTGATGGCATGAACATTATTACCTGTTCATGCTTTGTTCTGCTTTATTCATGATGAAGTTTCTACTCTGAGAACATTCATTTAACCTTCTTTGCCTCACTGACTTAAAAAAGAATCATAAATCTGCTCCTTGCCTACTATACAAAGGTATTAAGAGAAAGATGTGAAACATTCACAGTGGCTGGAATGACGTTACGTAGAGCATACCACTGCCGTATTTTTTTTACTATTATCGTCATTATGGTAGCCACTATTGATTTGGAAGATAGATATTAAGTTTACAAGATGAAACCAGATTTCTACCCTAGGTAACCCTAGAACCATAAAGATATCTTGGATGAAAAACCTGGTCCCCTGACAACTTTCCCTTAATTATCATCAATTCTTTGAGTGGGCTGAAACGAAGAGAGGGAGGGAGAGAGAGAGAGAGAGAGAGAGAGAAAGAAAAAAAAAAGGAGGGAAAACCAGCCTAATTGAATGTAGGATAAACTATTCATTAGCAAGCTAAATAGCTGCGACATTTAATAACCTATAGTGCCTCATGAAAAACTAAGACATTGCCAAAAGTAATTGAAGTTTGTGATTCTCTAAATTGTTATTTAAAGCAGAGTTTGGCAAGGCTCTGTGGGTCTGCACCAAGTTTAATTGCATTTTTAAAATTCCGGGTGCTGATTGAGTTCCCGTACGCGTTATTTGTGTGGTGAATCCCTTTAGAGTACACTTGCTTATAGTGAAACCTTATGCAAGGATTTTAAAGTTCAAAGCATGTAGGATCTATCTATATCAAAACCTGTGCTTTACTTTCTGACCTTTTAACTGCTTGATTCCCAGCTTGCGTATAACTCCCAATTCTTGCCCTTCCTGTCCTGATTTATTTCTAATGAGATGGCCTGAATTTTTATTCCTACCGCAAAGAGCTTGCTGGGGGGTTAAGATGGACTTGACCCAGGGAGAGGATGTCCCCCAGTGATGACTGAATGGGCTCTGGGGCAGAATCACCACGCAGCCATGTTTGCCTGTGGAATAAGCAGCAGTTGCCGTGTATCCTAGAGACCATTAAATATACACAATGCATTTAGTACAGACCTTTCACACAGTACATTTATGAGCGGCATCTATGATTGTGTGACCCTCACAATGACTGAAGGGCCTTCTCTACTCCCTGTAATTTCCCATGAATAATTATTTTAAAAGAGCTACAATTTGTTAAGCACATATTAAAGCAGCAGGCACCATGAAAAACATTTCACAGGAATTAGCTAATTTCATCTTCACAGGAGGCTTAGGTATTACCTTAGGTATTATTATTTTCTCTACCGTACAAGGTGCAGAGTTGGTTAAGGAACTTGCTCAGGACCACACAGGCTGAGCCACCACAGCTGGGATTCGAACCTACCAGACTGATTCTGGATCCCACCTGCTTCACCAACATCCTCCACTACATACCGTTTACACAGTGCTGTGCCCCACGGGTGAAATTTCCTGATCTTCTCCTCATTAAAATTTTTGTGCCCTATGTCCTATCACACAGGAACCTGGATCTCTGATAGTTTTAGTTTCCTACCCCGGAAAGGAGATCACAAATAATGGCTTCCACAGGAGGCTGTGAGCATTAAAAGAGAATGAGCAAAAAATGTATTTGGTAAAACGTCCAGCAGTACACACCATGTATTAGTTTTCTGGGGCTTCTATAACAAAGTCCCACCAGCTGGGTGGCTTAAACAAGAGAAATTTATTGTCTCACAGCTGTGGAGTCTAGAAGGAGTCAGCAGGGCTGGTTCCTTCTGAGGGCTGTGAGGGACCGTCTGTCCCATGCCTGTCCTCTGGCTGCTGGTGGTTTGCTGGCAACACTTGGCATTCCCTGGCTTGCAGACGCATCACCCCTTCAATTTCACATGGCATTCTCCCTGTGTGCTTGTCTGTCTCTGTGTCCAAATTTCTTTTCTTTTTTCAAATGACGTCAGTCATATTGGATTAGGACCTATCCTAGTGACTTCATGTTAACTTGATTATTTTTATGAAGACCCAACCTTCAAACAAGGTCACAGGCTGAGGTACTGGTGTTATCACTCCAACATATCTTCTGCAGGAAGATACAACTCACCGCCCCCAAACAAAACCATGAGCTACTATTTTTACTAGTAATAATGGTATTAATAGTGTTTGTAACAACAAACATGTCACTTTTATCCAGTACAGTGTTTGCAATCTGCCAGAGACTGCCACACCCCATGCTTTAACTCAGGGCCATGATTGTGACTCAACCAATCCTGGGCAAGGTGGCAGGAAAACTTTTCAGAAGGCTTTAAAACAACTCCACCATCCCATGACTCTTCCGCTTACATGTGGTGTTGCCTTCCTCCATCCCAGAATAAGTAATGGGACAGTAGGAGGCAGACTCACAGAAACGGGAAAGGTAGATCAAGGCTACACAGCTAGTTATGGCAACACTGGGACTAATTGGTTTGCCAATGCCTTTTTTTTTTTCTTGCATGTAATGTGAGTTATCACTTTCTTGCTCCTCCTTGGCAATCTCACGCCACCCACCTCCACCCATCGTGCTCAACCATTACTTCCTAAAGATGGAGTCCCGAATCAATGCCTCCATCTTCAGTTTCTTTCCTACAACACAATCCCATGTGTCTAATTAGCTACTTAGCCTCCTCACTGGAAGTCCCGTAGGCATCTCAGGTTCATGGTCCAAGCTGAAGGCAGGTGCCTCCTAGCCATCCACCTTTCCTCTCCTTCTATATCACCTTCCTCAGGTAAAGGCATTGCCATCCCCTCAATCTCCCAAACCAGAAGAAAACTTGCTGCCATCCTCAGTCCCTCTCTCTAGCCATGCTTCTCCATCCCATTTGTTCTAACCTGACACCAATTCCAATGCATTCTACTTCCTACACTCCCAGGAATCCTTCTTGGCCGACTCTGGCTTGTACACAGATGTATCCCCCAGTGCCGAGCACAGTGCCTAGTACAGAGTAGGTCATCACTTAATATTTATTGTATGAATGAACAGAAAATAAAAATTCATCTGTGACTCCTCATTATCCACAAAGTCCAAGCTCTTAAATAAAACATTAAAGGTTCTGCAGTATACATCCCCAAACTATTTCTCTAGTTACATTTTCTACAACTCTGTTCAGTCCCCCAAACTAAGACCAGCAAAGAAAAACTATTTGTCATTTTCCAAGCATGCTTATGATTTTCATGTCTCTAGTTATGCAAAATTGCATATTCAATATGCTGGCTTGAGGTGTCAATGAAATAGCCAGATTGAGATATCAAGCAGTCAACTGGATATATGAACCTAGAACTCAGAAGAGAGACTTAGGGTTGAAATAAGATGCTTGAGAGATGCAGCATATAGGTGGTATTAAAACCAAGGCAATGAATGAATTCACCTAGAGAGAGAGTATATTAAGAAGAGTATTCACAAACTCCACATACGTTCTCAAATCAGACCTGTAGTTTTAGGTGACAGTACGTCATTCAAGTAGCAATGCTAGAAGGCAGTGTCTAGAAAGAGCTGACACATGAGTTACAAGAAGCAATGAAAATAGAGATTTGGAAGTCATCAGCATAATGGTAATTGTTGAAGCTCTGGCCAAAAAAGAGTGGATTATCCCTGAAGATATTATCAACCTCATGCCAGAAAGCAAGATTTGTTTTCATGATCAGATGCTGGAAAACTCAGAAATGCAACCAGAAAAACAAAACAGAAACAAAAAACAAATGTAGATGGTATAGCTACCATTCCCTTATACAGACATTTGACATTGACTGAATTTTTTCCTTATCCCCGTTCACTCTTTGACTATTAAAATATTGTGAAATATGTCATATGTAGATTATTAATAATTAAAAACTGGAAAAAAGCTCAACCAAGTCAGAAAGAGAACATTGTTGGGACCGTCTAAGCCCTTATTTTAGGCTCTCTACGTCCTCATGGAGAAAACCAGTATCCTCACTTTTGTGATAATCATATCCTTGTTTTTCTTTATTGCATTACCACCTATGTGTGTATTCCTCAACCATAAATTGTTTCATTGTGCTTGATTTTGAACTTTATGTAAATGGAACAATACAGTATGCATTCCTTTGCACCTTGCTTCTTATTCTTCTTAATTATTAAATTAACCTGTACATTTTGGGGGGAGTTTCTATGTTCATAATCATATATATCACATGCAAACAATGATCATTTTGATAATTTCTCTTCTTTTCTATTTCTTTTCCTTGTCTTATTGTGTTGGCCCAAGATATACAGTACAAGTTTGAATAAAAGGGATGATAGCAGACATTCTTGTCTTTTTCTGATCTTGAAGAAAATGCTCTTAACATCTTAATCTATTACTAAATATGATATTCACTGTAAGTTTTTGTAGGTAACTTTTTTCAGGTTAAAGAAGTTATCTTCTACTGCCAGTTTGCCTAAGAAATTTTTATCTCTTGTAGAACTTAGATCATGCAGTGAATATTCAATTTTAGCAAATACTTTTTTGGTATCTCTTGAGATGATCATACACTTTTTCTCTTTTAGTCTGTCAGTTTGCATACTAATTTTCAAATGTGAAACCAAACTTGCATTCCTGAAATAAACCCAACTTGGTCATGATGTATTTTATTTTGGGGGCACTGCTGGTTTGGTTTTCTAGGATTTTCTGTAGGATTTATGCTATGTTCTTGATTGAGATTGGCATGACATTATTTATTGTTTTATACAGCCAGTACTTATTTGTTTGCTTACATATTTACCACTTTCTGTGTTCTTCCTTCCTTCTTGCGTCTCAGATGTTTTATCTGGGGACATTTTCGTGATGCCTGAAGAATATCCTTTAGTATCGTCATTAGAGAGTCTGCTGTTTTCTGTGTCTGAAAATGTCTTGATTTAATCTCCATTTCTGAAGTACATTTTCACTAGGCATAGAATTCCAGACGTCAGTCCTTTTCTCTCAGCATATTGGGGATATTATTGCATGTTTTCTGGCCTTCCTGGCTGAGAAAGGAGATCCCAGACTTGTCCCTCTGAAGATAGGCCTTTTCTGTCTGCATCCTTGCAAGCTCATTTCTTCATTTTGGCTTGGCTTTGTTTGTTATGCTTTCTTTTTGTTTCTGGTTTGACTATAATGTGTCCAAGTATGGATTTTTTTTTAAATTACACTGCTTGGGATTAGCTGTATTTCTGGAATCTCTGAGTTGGTGCATTTCATCAGTTCTGGAAAATCCTGAGATTATCTATTCAAACGCTGTCTTTGCTTAATTCTTGTTCTCCTATCTATCTAGGACTCCAGTCAAATATACATCATGCCTTCTTGTTATATTCCCCGCGTCTCTGTCTTCATTTGTATTTTTTATTGTTTTGTTATTCTGTGCTGCTTTCTGGATGATTCCTACAGGTCTCTATTTTAATTTCTACAGTTCACTTTCTTTTCAGTTTTCATTAGTCTACTGTCAAACCCACCCATTTCACTTTTTTCCATATATAACATTTATAGTTTGTATCAGCCTGTGAAAATGTGTATGTGTATTATACCTGCAGTAATATGACTTGAAATTACTTAATATAATCATACATTTAAAAAAAATCGTGCTTTAAAAAGCTAATTTAATGGACATGATAAAAATAGCTGGGCCCACAATAGCTAAGTAAATACACTCGTCTCTTAAATAAGCAAACGTTATTATATAATCTTTCAGATGTACACAAGAGTAGAGGGAATAATATCTAAAAAAAACTCCACATGCCCATTATTCAGCTTCAATAATTATCAATATTTTAATAATTTTATTTAATATTCCCCACAAACGTCAGACAAATTTTTCTTAGAGCTTTTTTTTTTTTTTTTTTTCCGGTACACTGGCCTCTCACTGCTGTGGCCTCTCCCGTTGCAGAGCACAGGCTCCGGACGCGCAGGCTCAGCGGCCATGGCTCACGGGCCCAGCCGCTCTGCGGCATGTGGGATCTTCCCGGACTGGGGCACGAACCCGTGTCCCCTGCATCGGCAGGCAGACTCTCAACCACTGCGCCACCAGGGAAGCCCTCTTAGAGCATTTTAAAGCAAATCCCAGATATCATATACTTCCATCTGAAATGGCATTTGATTGGCACTCATCTCTAATTGATAAGAAGATTTATTTTTTGGTGGAGAACCATCATGCTATTATCACACCTAAGAAAACCAACAATAATTCCTTACTTCACTGAGTTTTTTATTTAAAGAATTTTATATTTCATCTCTAGAAGTTCAATTTAATTCTTTTAAAATGTGCTGCTTCACATTTTATAGTTTATTATTTCTTGCACATATTTCCAAATTTTTCATTTCTTTAAAAATATTAAACATAGTTTTTTTCTAATCTGTATCTTAGCCTTCTATGATCTGAAGTCCTTAGGAGTCTGTGTCTGTTCTGTGTATATGGGGTTTTTTGTTTTAACTCTTGCTCATGGTGCTTTATTTCCTCGTGCATTTAGTTAATTTTTATTGCAGTCTGCTCATTATTCTTGGAATTGTTTTCATGAGAATTCTTTGGGGCTGGGAAAGAAGATGTGTTCTTCAGAGAAGATCTGCATTTGTTTCTACCTTGCTTTTCTGTGGCATGACTAGTCTGGGGTCACTTTCAATGAAATTTTTGGCTTGAGGCTCTTCAGGCCACTCAGGGAGTGTGAATTCAGGCTGTAAACTTGAGATAAGTTGTAGTTTCAAGTTCCCAGTAGTGACTATTTCTTTTCTTTTCTCACCTTCTCTCAGCTGTCACAGTGTATTTTTTCCCCTAGCAGTCCTCTGATGGAGGGTGGGAGTATAGAGAAGTGGAAGAGCTGCTTCCAGGTCATTTTTACTCTGAAGGTACAGTTCCTTTGGGATAAAAGTTTGTGGACTCTTCATCTTGGTCAGCCCTGGGATTTGTCTCCCATTCCCCGTACCTTGGAAGTTGTGAAAACAGAAATTTGGGTTCACCTGGTTCAACAAATGGCCTCAGTTCCTGGGCTGAAAGTTCCTTCCTTTCTTGAGAGTTCATTGATAGATTTAAGATGGTGATATATTTTAGACAAGAATTTTAATTGTCTACAGAAGGAAGGTTGACCCAGGTGCCTACCCTGGAAATGGAAGTTCTCTATTCATCCTTTGAGCCATACTGATCTGTGCTTCTGACCAATGAAATCAGAGGAAACTTGACCAAGAGTCAAAAAAGTATGCAACTTGTGGTTTGACCATACAAATGGGATTGAGAAAAAGCCTGGTTCTTGGCAAACATACAATATTTGAGTATATGGATCTCAAAAAGTTAACGGCCAATGAACCGAAATAAAGTCTTGGAAGCTAAGTTCACCAGACGTAGTTTCTTGCAGTATATAAACCTTAACTATGTCTTACAATTCTGTCTTACGTCCTCAACTAAACTAATTCTTTGAGGAAGATTTGTCATCTACTTACGTATCTCTTAGCACCTTCCATAGTAGGCATAGCTACTAGCTGAATTAAGGAACTATATTATTGTAGAAAAAAAAGTTTTTATTTAAAATCTAAACTGATTTAACTGTTTATGTATTCGAAGAAGTTGGGAAGGGACTGTCATAATTCCCATGGGAATGGTAGTAACATTTTTCCAGTGCTTTCTTTTCCTTCAAGGATCTAGCGGGGATGGGGGATGGGGAAGCCCGGAATAGATGCTTCCTTGTTTATCAGAGGACAGTAATGAGTCCTTGGATATGCAAAGGGAATTCCAAAGCTAAGTATGGAAATAAGGCTAGAAACAACTAGAATGCTCTGCATAAGACAACGGTAAGAATTTTTATTTTGCCTTGCGAGAAGAGCAAAGAAGAAAGAGTGGGAGAAGAAAGGTGGGTGGGGTGGTAACTGTGCAGGATGCAAAGTGGCCCAATGACTTTCCAGACCATCGATACCTGATATTCCACTTTAAGGTTTTCATGTTTCTGTAATGAAAAACCTCTTCTATCTTCCCAGTCTCCAGCCACGTCAGCTACACTTGCAGAAGTTTTATATGAGCATGTGTGTGGAGTCGGGAGTTGCTGGGATGGTGAGGTACATGTGCCAATCAAAGAAATGGAGTGGCTCCCAGTTTGGGTTAATGCTAGAGTGGAATAAAGGCACAGCACTATGATAAGACAGTAAAGAAAAGGAAGTTGGTGGAATGGCGGATCAAAGATGAAGGTGGCCATGAACTTTAAGCCCCTGAGAAATCTGACACAATTTGAATTCGGATTTTAAAGGGCAGGATGTTTGTCCCTAACACCTGTGTCATTATTAATATTTATACTAAAGTTCAGCAGTCAGCAGTTAGTGTCAGGATCTAATAATTCCCCAGCCAAGGTTTTACTTCTCCCGCTAGGTGTCCAGCAGTTGTTCTCAACCTTAGATGCACATTGGAATCACTGGGAGAGTTTAAATTTACTGACACCCAGGTCCCACTCCAGATATTCTAATTTAATTGGCCTGAGGTGGGACCTGGGCTTTGGGGCTTTCAGAATATCCCCAAGTGACTGTGATGTGCAGGCAAGGTTGAGGATCTCTGGCATAAAGCTATGAGTATTTTAAGGACAATCGGAAACATTCCAATGAAGGGACAAAAAGTGATAGGGAATGTATGAGTTGCAAGTATGATCATAAAGGAGGTTACTTTTTTTTGAAATGCATTATTGTATCATGTAATCCCTGCACCTGTGGGGGCCAAAATATAAAAATGCAAATGACAAAAATATTTCTTAGAGCCTCTATATAAATGAGAACAAAAATCACCTATACCCATTCAGCCTACTATTTACATGAACACAATTTACTGTTTGACTGCATTTAATCTAACTTTACTTTTTCAGGAAACTCTTGTCCAGGAAGCTGAAGTTGCAGGTAATGTTGTTGTTCATTTCAAGAACTTTCCCCAAATTCATTTATTCTTTCTCCATTCAGCACCCCTTTCTCAGGACAATAAATAGCTTCAAAAAATGATTTACTCCTCAAGACTCCTTTTGAAATCTTCCCAAATCTGTGTCCACCAATATTTAACCATAATTTAATAAATGTTGCCCAATTCTAATTAAGTGTCCCCTTATACTGCACTGAAAGATCAACCTTAACTCAGACCCCCCAACTCATAAATAACCTGACTTTGCCCTCCCCTCTCCTGCATGCTACTAAAACTCTGTCAAAGTGATGCTCTCCTTTCCTTTGATTAGCAGCAAACTGGACTTTGTTTTATCGACTAGGCATAAAGTATTTATTCACTGCTTGTTCAGGGATGCTCATATATTTCAGTTGAGAAATGTCCAAATGTCTTCTTTCAAAACATCAAATAAAATAGCTACTATCTGGCCAGTGCCAACTATGTGATTTATAGACATTGACTGTAATCCTTCAAGGTTGGTATTGCTAAACATATCTTTCATATATGAGGTAATGAGAGTCAGAAAGTTTGGAACTTTACCGAAGGTCACACAGCTATAGTTAGAGCAGGGATTTTGATCCAGGTGTGTTTTTTGTTTGTTTGTTTTTTTTGCAGTACGCGGGCCTCTCACTGTTGTGGCCTCTCCCGTTGCGGAGCACAGGCTCCGGACGCGCAGGCTCAGCGGCCATGGCTCACGAGCCCAGCCGCCCCACGGCACGTGGGATCCTCCCAGACCGGGGCACGAACTCGCATCCCCTGCATCGGCAGGTGGACTCCCAACCACTGCGCCACCAGGGAAGCCTCTGATCCAGGTGTTTTTGATTCTTACACCTGAGTTAGCTCCACGGCAGGTACCACGTTGCCTCATTGAGGACTGATCTCTCTACCTCGCTGGAGTAATCACTTGAGGTCTTACCAATTTTAATGAGTCATCACCGGCCGCCACCTTCCCAATGGGACACCACCAATGTAGCCAGACAGATGAAGTAAAAGAGTTGCTTTGTAATTTTTTTCAACTACATTTCTATGTTTTAATTCTTTAGCTGGACAGTGTTTACCAGATTATTCTTTATTACATCTTTGTGTACCTAATATACTTTATGTTTTCTTCCTTTTAAAAAGTTATTATGAAGCATTTTTAACATGAACAAAATAGTCAGCATAGTATACTGAAGATTTAATGTGTCCATCACCCAGCTTCAATATTGATCAACTCTTGGCCAATTCTGTTTTATATATATTCCCATATACTCCTCCTCCCAATATTATTATGAAGCAAATCAAAGCTGAAATAGAATTTTTTCATGAATATTTTAGTATATATCTCCAAAATATTACGACTTCTCCAATACGTATCTCTGAAAGATAAATACTTTTTAAAAAAACAAAACCACAATACCATTTCAGGTCTAAAACAAGTTGACAGTAGTTTGTGAATGTCCAATCACCCAACTGTCCCATAACTATCATAATATTTTAGAATTTGTTTGTACAATTTAATTAACTTCCAGTGACTCAAGATTTCTTTCATCTCCGCTTTGAGCTAGAGCATGAAAACTCATCCTAATGGGGATATTTCTCTTACAATGCAGCATCTATTACCCACCCTCAGTCCCACCAAGATATCAGTTCTCAATGTTTTAATTTGAATTTTCATGAAAATTTGAATTTTCATGAAGTCTAATTTTTTCAAGTGTGCCCTTATTTCTTTCAAGTTCTGAACCTATGGTCCTATTTTAATTTTCATGTCTGGACCAGATAATATCTTTATGGGACTCAAAGCTCCTTGAGGATGGCAGAGGATGCAGTTAAGAGGTATTATCAATACAAATTAATCTGGGAGGTCTGCTCTAATTTTTCATGTTTAAGTCAATAAGTACTTGGACATATAAATCTGACGTTTTCCTGTAGCAATTTACATTCCTGTTATTAGAAAGCATTTCTTTCTTATTCCTTCGTGGTTATCTGTGTTTCTAATGAGCAATAAAAGAGTTGTCCACAGCTGATGTGAACCAAGAGGGAAAAACTGAGGGATTATATAGTTAGAGGCACAAGCTCCTTAAGTTCCCCAAGCAGTTTTAATCAAAGCCCACCTTTACCGGTTCATTGTATCCATGGCACTTTTACATAAAAATGTAAAAAAGAAAGAAAGGGAGAAGGAAAGATGGAGCAAGGGAAGGAGGTAGAGAGGAAAAGAGGGAGGGAGGGAGGGAGAAACTGGCTCATGCCTTTCAAGTTAGATGATGATGAGTTCATCTTGTCTTTCTTAAGGAGTGGTAAAGTCAGCAGCCTTACAGGTCACCTGTCAGAACCTAAGAAGGAAATCTCAATCCTGGGACTTTACAGTCTATTCTGCCTTATTCCCTAGTTGAAACGTCTATCCCTGATGAGGAGTCCCAATTTGGCAGTAGCTCTGTAAGCTAAACAAACGTCTGCCAAAACACTAGGCAGATGGTTGTCAAATGATTTTGCCATTCCCAATATGAAGATCACCGTGCCCCGCTGACGATGGGGTTACATAGGGACCAAAGCAAATTAACAGGATGAGGGGGAGAATTCTATCAGTTTGGACCACACAAGTGGTTAAATAAAAGCAGGAACAATCAGAGCACTGGGTTTTATTTAGATCAGAATGTGCTTTCTCAGAGGGATTGGAAGTATTTGCAATATGATTTGTTCTTTTCTACTCACACTGATTGCTTTGTACCATGGTGCCTGTTAAGAAACCTCATGGGTTCAGAATCCCACCACAATGTGGCACTGACTTTAGAAGTCCCATGAAGGTGGGTTCCTGCTCTGAGCGCCGAATCTTGTTCAGGGTGTTTTTTGCATGGAAAAGATACTTGGTTTTCTCTGACTACCTCTGCTCAGAGACAATATCTCTGAAACTACTCTTGGCAGAGGATAAAAACTGACACCATCCAGGCTGTGTATTTATATAACAAACACTTGGCAGATTTCTCATTCTGTGCTTAACTTTGACATGAAGTTAGTCAGTTATGTTTGAAGATGAAATGAAATTCTTGCCAACCCCATACTAGATAGGGAGAATTTATCTCCAACCATACTATGATGTTCCCTTAATACCTTTCAAAAACACAAGTGCTTACATCCTAATCGGTTTTTAGCTTAAGATCTAATCATCCACTCTTGAATTAAGATGCTTGAAGGAAGCCAACTCATTTGGAACTAAGCACTTTAATGTCAACAGAGACATATGGTATGGAGACGGAATTACAAAGGCTCTCTTCTGAGGCATCCATTAGGAAAGGAAGACTAAGACCCCAGCATCATTATTAGTTTACTCATTTATTTCTCAGTAAATAATTGAGAGTATCATCATTTTCTGAAAGTGGAAATAGTTGAATAACTACATGTTAGGGATAGGGTACCTTCCCATTCGAAATGATTAAACCATTCCCTCGCTCTATAATTACTACCAACTTCTTTTGTAAATGGCATTACATTTTTAGACCGAAGAAAGTACAACATGTATTACACATACTGTGTGAATATACAGGTAGTGTAGCCACATGTGGAACGGTACATCTCAGTCTAATTATAAGTTGTCACTTAGGGTCCCTCAAAACCAATGAAAATGTCAACATAATAATGTAATTATAATATTATATCTGACCTGTCATATGGGAAAAACATATTAATAAGGAGTTGTGGAATTCTGAACCTTCGAGGAGATTATCTTATTGAATTTAGATGCAGAAAATCTGTGAAATAGAAGTATGCAAATTCTGCCCATCTTGGTCAAATTAGTATGTTCAAGAGTCTTGAATGACTTCAAGTTATTCAAAGCATTTGACTAGAAGGCAACCCTTTCTCTTGCCTAATTAACTTCTATTAACTCTGAAATATCTCTTGGTGATGGTAGGAAGGGGGTCTTTTAAACCACCCAGACTATGTTGGCTAACTCATTTTAATATCCTCTAGTTCTCTTTTGGAGCATTTGTCACAATTATGTTATTATTTGGTTAATGTCCATATTTCTTGCTAGTTTATAAGCTCTGTCAGATTAGTACTACACCTGTCTCTTTCACGAATTTATTGCTGTTGTACATTGTACCACCTATTAAAAATATTCAATGCCTTTCATTAAAGGGCGCCGTCCTCTCAGAGCAGTCTATTTCCAGTTCTGTTGATCTCAAGCTTAGTCACGTGTCTTGTTTTGGCCAATAAAATATGAGCGGAATTGACACATGCCACTTCTAAAGAAAAACTTTAAGAGTTTCCACATGGCTTTACCGTTGCTCTTTCCCTTTGCCATGAGACCAGCATAGCCCAAGTAGGGCAGCTCCTTTAACCTGAGTCCTGAAATAAAGATTTGGAGTGCAGTCAAAGCCGAGCGGGGATGGACATGTAACAAGAGCAAAAAATGAACTTTTATGGTTATAAACCACTATGATTAGGGGTTATCTGTTGTTGCTTAACTTTGCTTAATTTGATTGATGCAAATATCCAACGACTATCAGAATGTCTGGCACACGGTACGCATGCAATACCTATTTGTTGACAGACTGAATCAATCCGTAGAGATCATATGATCTAGACACACAAGAAGTTCAGGCATACGCAGGTCTACAGTAATAGGAATCTGAGTGCGCATCATTATTTCAACCACAGAAGTTTGGGTTTAATGTAAATGTAATTCAATGTTTAATTATCTGCTTTTGAAACCTAAGCCACTCAGATTAAATACATGTGTGTAAAAAAAGTCATGCATAATTGAGTGCCAACTGGTGAGGTGGAAACAGTGATTTCATGGAAGTGAGGGAACAGTGGAGTGTCACACTAGCCAAGCAAGATTTCACTTGAAGATGTGAACTGGATGAACAAGGGGATTTGTCAGGGCTTTTAGTTAGTGGTTGGGTGAGAAGAGGACATGGCAGATTTCTGAAGGGAAAATACATGAAAACAAGCAAAGGGCTGGATTGGGAAAACTCAGGGATGGGAATTAATGAAGTTGATGCTTGAGGCAGATTAGTCAGGTGGCAGAGTGCAGAAGGCATGGGTTAGAGAACTCAGAGACTGGAAACAGTTAAGAAACCAGTTCAGAAAACGCAACATCATAAAAGTGGCAATTCACTCTCAGTCTATAAATTCAAAGTGATCTTAATAAAATTACAAACAAGATTATTATTAGTTTTTTTTTTTTTTAGGAACTAGGGTAGAAAATTCTAAATTCAGATGGAGAAATACATAAGAAAAGACAGGAAAATTCTGAAAAACAATAATAAGGAGATATTAAAACATGTAAAATCTAAATAATTAAAAGAGCAATTTGGGCAGGCAGCTCAATGGAAGAGTTTTGAAGATCAGAAACATGTATAACTTCATTTGCAAAATTAGTATATGGGAGGTGACATTAAAAAATCAGTGGGGAAAGATGGCTTACTTAGTTGAGGTGACATCTACAAAAACATTAGGTTGGACTTGACCTCCAATCTTGCACCAGAATAAATTCCATGCAGTTCAAAGAACTGAATGTACTAGATTGAACCATATGACCATCTCTTGTAGTAAAAATAGTCAAATTTTGATTGTATACCTCTCACTTCATAAAAACTGAAATTGTGGAAGTACTCAAAGAAACCTCAGGGGGTTTGTTTTGAATCTTGAGATGGGAAAGACTTTTTAAACTGTTATACAAATTTTGAAGGCCTATAAAATAATCGATGGCTAAATTCAACTACCTAACAATGAACTTTTCTGCATGGAAAAAATCACCATAACAAAGTCAAAACACGAATGACAAACTTGGAACAAATTTTCAATTCTTATCACGAATATGGGAGTAATTTTTCTTTGTCTTTAGATAAATAACTTTTATAAATTAATATGCAAAAGACCAATAACCCAATAGGAAAATGAGAATGGTGTATGAACAGATACTTGAAAGGACAAGAAAATCAGCTGGCTCTTATTCATATGAAAGGAGGCTCAGTCTTACTCATTATATGCAAATGCAAATCAAAATTAAAGTAAGAGAGCATTTTTTACCTATCGGATTTCAGAGATCTAGGAGTTTTATAACACACTGTATTGGCAAACTCAAGCATTTCTAGTGGAGTCTAAATTGGTACAGCTTCTATGGAGGGAAATTTGGTCCCAGCAATCAAAATTACCTAAGTACATAGTCTGACCCAACCATCCCATTTTTGGGAAATTATACTAGAGATGCACCTGCACATGTGTGAAATGACAATGGCAACATCATTAATTGCAGCACTGTTTACTAAAGCAAAAGACTGGAAACAACCTGAAGGTCCATTACCGGCGGATGGCTAAATAAGTTAGAGTACAGGTTCACGACCAAACACTAAGCAGCGGTAACAACCAATGAGAAAACTCTTAAATCCTGACATAAGACCATGTCCAAATTCTGTTACATGAGGGAGGAAAAGAAAGGATAATATGCATTGTACACTACCATTGATCTTAAAAAGGCTAAAAAAGAATGTATAAACAAATATATCTTATAAAGAACATCTGAACACATATAGTTTTCATAAGTATAAAACTTCTAGATAAGAACATACAAGATACTAATAGCATTGGTTGTTGTGGGAAGGGGAACTGGATAGCTGGGAATAGCAGGAAGTGACACTTTTCTTGTCTATCCTTTGCACTTTTTCAATTTTGAACCATTTTCATCTATTACCTATTCACAAAATTAAATTAAATGTGACAGATCAGTTAAAACTAATTGACGTCAACATCCTTTGAAAGAGAGCTGTTCCTACTGCAGATAAAGTAATATCGGACTTGTAGAAAGCAAAACAAAACAAACAAACAAATCCAGACTCAACGTAATAAATGACCATAATATTCTACGTGTGGACCTATATGTAATTACAATAATTAAAGTAAATGAATGTGTAGATAATCCATTTCCCCCATTGCAGTTAGAGTGAACTAACACATACATTTGATCATGTCATTCCCTTGCTTAAAATCCTTCCACGGCTCTCCACTGACCTGAGAATAATAAAATCTGAGCTCCTTAATATAACACTCAGGCCTTCTGTTGTTCTGGACTGTGCTTCATTATTCCAGCTTCATTCCTCACTCTTCTCTCTACTTTTTTTTTTTTTTTTGCGGTACACGGGCCTCTCACTGTTGTGGCCTCTCCCGCTGCGGAGCACAGGCTCCGGACGCGCAGGCTCAGCGGCCATGGCTCACGGGCCCAGCCGCTCCGCGGCATGTGCGATCTTCCCGGACCGGGGCACGAACCCGCGTCCCCTGCATCGGCAGGTGGACTCTCAACCACTGCGCCACCAGGGAAGCCCTCTTCTCTCTACTTTTATCCTGAATTAGCCTTTAGGAACCAAGCTCCACTCTCGACCTTAACATATATCTGCTCATCTGCCACATTTCCTTTTTTTTTTTTAACCTTAGAAAAGTCTCACTTCCCCCCTCCCCTCCCCCACCTTGTTTTTCAGTAATTAAATATCAAGTCACCCTGACGCCCCAAACTGGCTAGCTCTAGTCTTCTCCACAGTCACTTAACATCCCACACTATTCTCTATGGTAGTCCTTACTCCACTACAGTAGCTCCCCCCTTGTCCATGGGGGATATGTTCCAAGACCCCAGTGGATGCCTGAAACTGAGGATAGTTCAGAACCATATATATACTGTGTTTTTTCCTATACTAATGGGTGGTTAGAGTATAAGTGAATAAGTTTGTCAAAAGGATGATTCACCACCTGGGCAGACAGAGCAGGAGGCTGCGAGATTTTATCACTCAGAATAGTACACTATTTAAAACTTATGAATTGTTTATTTCTGGAATTTTCCATGTAATATTTTTGAACTGCAGGTTGACCACAGATAACTGAAACTGCAGGTCGGGGGCACCACTATATTGGTCATTAATACATTCATCTCCTTCAGTAGATTGTGAGTGCTTTGAGGGACCCCCATGCTTGGTCCAAAAATCAGCAGAGTTGACTCACGCTGAATGTTTCTTGAATAAGAATACAAATGAACCAGTGTTGAAGGAATCCAACCATGAGGTGGCAACGGGGATAGAGTAACACAGGTGATAGGGAGAAATCATGCAAAAGAAAAGCAGATAGTACTTGGCCACAGATGTGCCGTAGCCAATGAATCGACTTTGTAAAATTCCACCACAGTGGATATTTTCTGCCAGGCCTAATCTTACAGATCAGAAGCCAGCAGGAGTCCTTTTCCCCCCTGTAGAATTACAGTGTTTCTTCCCCCATAGAAGTACAGGCAACAGTGTGTGTCTTGCCCTCCCCGTTCCATCAGTCAGCCCACCCTGGTCCCTCTTAGGTACTAACACAAAACACAGGAAGCCAAAGACCATACTCTGTGATCCAGGTCTGCCCTTTGTTCCCTGTAAGCCGTGGAAACTTTGGCTGTGACAGTTACTCTTTCAGGTTTTAAGTGGGTGCTCTAGGGCCACTGACCCCAAATGGTACAAAGGTGTACGAAAAGCATCAAGGAATCTTCCAGAAGAGTCCAATGAGCAACCAAGGGATGGCAAAACAAGGAGAGAACTGGATTCGAATGTCATGCATGTACATCCTTGCTGACACTTCCTCCCAGGGCATACAGGCATTTGCTCCAAAGAGCACCAAAGGCAGAGGGGACTGGATGGGGACCTCTGGGAAACCTGGGTAGCATGCCCTGGCACTTTAGAAAACATATACCTACAAATTTTGCATTCTAGCTCATAAGTTATCTGGTTATATTAATAGAAATAGGTTTTAAATTATTTTCAAATTACTCAAAAATCTTTATGTGCAATCAGTGCTTTAGGTTGATAGACAGAACACATCCTCTAGTTTCTGCTTCCCAGACCAGTGTACTGTGTGGTACATCACTGAATTCTTCCAGAATGTGCAGAACCGATAAGAAAGGCATAGGCCTGTTCGATTTTTATCCTTGGCTTTTAGATTTCTTAAAGGGACTCTCATTTGGGAAAATTTTCTCTCCTCGAAAGTGAGATTTTTCTTGTCTACCAGGACTGAGGGGCCACAGTCCTATTAGAAAGTTCTGGGGATCTCAGCACAGAGTCAGAGCCCATCACTTTGCTGTATTAATTTTTCATTGAGCTATAATCATTAAAAATCATGCAGTGCTGCCCAAAGGCAAGAGAGCACGCTGTGTTGATTTGTTGCCAAGGCCGGCCACAGTGGTTCCTATGCGGGGAGTGTGTGTCCAACAACTGTTCAAAAGTTGACATTCAGAGAGTGGGACTGTTTTACCAAAACACAAGGACGTGAAACCTGTGAGTATAACTTAAAATACAGCCTATGGCCATAGCATGAGAAACTGCAACTAGCTAGGAATAAATCTAACAAAATATATAGATGTCTTTATGGGCATAAGCACCAAAGAATATAAATGTAGCCTTGAATAGAGAGCTATACCGTGTTCTCAGATGGAGAGACTCAACATGTAAAGATGTCAACTCTTTCTGAAGTAGCCAATGCAATTCCAGGGAAAATCCCAACAGGAATATTCCCCTGTGCATTTAATAAATACCCTAGAAAAACAGTCACTCTCTTCACCTATCAATGTCAGGATGGTGATGCTGTTCATGACAAAGAAAATCTATAAACCCCTTTCCCATGTCGAGTAGCATAATTAAGTGGATTTTCCTCACATTTTATTAAAATCTGTATTTTGGGGGATATGAGGGCCATTCAGATAGTTTACATTATTGCAGTCGTTTCGTTTTCTCCCTTCTTTTCTAAAAATACAACCTGTGTTGGCATCTGAGGCTGCAGATCACATGTTGCATTTCTGCAGTGAAAAGTCCTGGAAAACGGGAAAAAAAAGCCCGCTTTCTTGCCAACCCATCACTAGCGACCTATTTCGTACACAACTGAACAAAACTGGTGGGATTAGGTGGAGAATAAAAAAAAAATGCAAGTAATAAAAATTGAAAAAGAAAGATCGGGGTGATAATCTAACAATGTCTTACAGGTGATAATCTAACAAACCCTTACAAAGAGTTTTCATTTGCATTATCTCATGTATTTATTGCAACAATCCTGTGAATTGGATCGGGTATTTTAATTCAGTCTACTTGGTTTATTTTGCAGATAAGGAAGGAGGCACAGAAACTTGTATTGTAAAACCAGTGAATGGCAGAGATAGGTTATGTTTTCTCTCTTAGGCAAAGCAGTCTGTGGAAAGAGCCAGGACCTCAGATTCAGGCAGGCTTGCATCCAAACCTAGAGAGTGTGCATTCTCATAACGGGAGAGATAAGGGAAGCCTTCATGGTGGTGGTGGGAACTGGGATTTGAAGCAAAAACAGAACTTCAAGTGTTAGGAGGAAAATGGAGGGCATTTCTGGTGAGGAAAGGAAGCATGCTGAGCAGAAGTTAAGAAGGAGCCAAGTTGATGTGGGCCCAGCCAGGAAATGATCTCAGAAACAGAGGGCTTATGAAGAGAGGGTTACAAGCATGGAGGCTGGATGGAAGGGGTCGCAAGCTCGGTGGAGACCCCGAGGGCCAGCTTGGAGAGCTGCTCTGATTGACCAGAGCCCTGAAAATTTCAGCGGGATAGGTAGCATGCTTTGGGAGCTGACAGACCTGGATTCTTGTCCCGACCGCTTACTTGCTGGCTCAGTGATCTGGTGAAGTTACTTATCTTCTTATGTGTCCAGTTCCTCATCTGTAAAATGCAGCAATATTACCTCATATGATCATTATGAGGGTTGGATGAATTACTGAATGTTACATGGTACCTGTCGTGTGGGATTTACTCAATAAATATGATTATTGTGACTATGAACATAAGAGTGACATGGTGACAGGCTACTACATACATGAGAAAGGTCAGTTAGATGTTAAATAATCCATTAAAAAAGTATTGCTTAGAAGGCGGAAGATGGCAGAAGAGTAAGACGCGGAGATCACCTTCCTCCCCACAGATACACCAGAAATACATCTACACGTGGAACAACTCCTACAGAACACCTACTGAAGGCTGGCAGAAGACCTCAGACCTCCCAAAAGGCAAGAAACTCCCCACGTACCTGGGTAGGGCAAAAGAAAAAACAGAGACAAAAGAATAGGGACGGCACCTGCACCAGTGGGAGGGAGCTGTGAAGGAGGAAAAGTTTCCACACTCTAGGAAGCCCCTTCGCGGGCGGAGACTGCGGGAGGCGGAGGGGGGAGCTTCGAAGCTGCGGAGGAGTGCACAGCAACGGGTGCGGAGGGCAAAGCGGGGAGATTCCCGCACAGAGGATCGGTGCCGACCGGCACTCACCAGCCCGAGAGGCTTGTCTGCTCACCCGCCGGGGCGGGCGGGGCTGCGAGCTGAGGCCGGAGCGCAGGGAGAGGACTGGGGTTGGCGGCTTGAACATAGCCTGAAGGGGTTAGTGCACCACAGCTAGCGGGGAGGGAGTCCGGGGAAAAGCCTGCACCTGCAGAAGAGGCAGGAGACTTTTCCTTCCCTCTTTGTTTCCTGGGGCGTGAGGAGAGGGGTTTAAGAACGCTGCTTAAAGGAACTCCAGAGACGGGCGCGAGCCGCGGCTGAAAGCGCGGAATCCAGAGACGGGCGCGAGCCGCGGCTGAAAGCGCGGAATCCAGAGACGGGCGCAAGCCGCGGCTAAAAGCGCGGACCCCAGAGGCGGGCGGGAGACGTTAAGGCTGCTGCTGCCGCCACCGAGGGGCCTGTGTGCGAGCACAGGTCACTCTCCACACCCCTCTTCCGCGGAGCCTGTGCAGCCCGCCACTGCCGGGTTCCCGGGATCCAGGGACAACTTCCCCGGGAGAGCGCACAGCGCGCCTCAGGCTGGTGCAAAGTCACGCCGGCCTTTGCCACCGCAGGCCCGCCCCGCACTCTGTGCCCCTCCGTCCCCGCCGGCCTGAGTGCGCCAGAGCCCCCAATCAGCGGCTCTTTTAACCCCATCCTGTCTGAGCGAAAAACAGACGCCCTCCCTCGATCTACACGCAGTGGCAGGGCCAAATCCAAAGCTTAGCCCTGGGAGCTGTGAGAACAAAGAAGAGAAAGGGAAATCTCTCCCAGCAGCCTCAGAAGCAGCGGATTAAAGCTCCACAATCAACTTGATGTACCCTGCATCTGTGGAATACCTGAATAGACAACCAATCATCCCAAATTAAGGAAGTGGACTTTAGGAGCAAGATCTATGATTTTTTCCCCTTTCCTCTTTTTGTGAATGTGTATGTGTATGCTTCTGTGTGAGATCTTGTCTGTATAGTCTTGCTTCCACCATTTGTCCTAGGGTTCTAACCGTCCATGTTTTTTTTTAAATTTTTTTTCTTAATAATTAATTTTAATAACCTTATTATACTTTACCTTCGTTCGTTCTTTCTTTCTTTCCGTCCTTCCTTCCCTCCTTTAGACAACGAATCATCCCAAATTGAGGAGGTGGTCTCTGACAGCAAGATTTAGGATTTTTCCCCATTTACCTCTTTTAGTGAGGGTGTATGTGTATGCTTCTGTGTAAGATTTTGTCTGTATAGCTTTGCTTCCAACATTTGTCCTAAGGTTCTTTCCGTCCCTTTTTTTTTTCTTTTTTTCTAAATAAGAAGTTTTTAATTCAATAACTTTATTATACTTTATTTTATTTTTACGGTATCTTCTTTCTTTCTGTCTTTTTTCCTTCTTTCCCTCCTTCCTTCCTTCCTCCCTCCCTCCCTCCCTCCTTTCTTTCCTTCTTGCCTTCTTTCCTTCTTTGCTTCTTTCTTTCTTTCTTCCTTCCTTCCTACCCTCCTTTCCTTCTTTCTTTCCTCATACTTCTACTAATTCCCTCTACTTTTCCTCCCTTTTATCCTGAGCCTGTGGATGAAAAGCTTTTGGTGCTCCAGCCAGGAGGCAGGGCTCTGCCTCTGAGGTAGGACAGCCAACTTCAGGACACTGATCAACAAGAGACCTCCCAGCTCCACATAATATCAAACGGCGAAAATCTCCCAGAGACCTCCATCTTAACACCAGCACCCAGCTTCACTCAACGACCAGCAAGCCACAGTGCTGGAAAACCTATGCCAAACAACTAGCAAAACAGGAACACAACCCCACCCATTAGCAGAGAGGCTGCCTAAAATCATAATAAGGCCACAGACACCCCCAAACACACCACCAGACGTGAACCTGCCCACTAGAGAGACAAGATCCAGCCTCATCCACCACAACACAGGCACTAGCCCCCTCCACCAGGAAGCCTACACAACCCACTGAACCAACCTTAGCCAATGGAGACAGACATCAAAAACAGGAGGAACTACACACCTGCAGCCTGCAAAAAGGAGACACCAAACACAGTAAGATAAGCAAAATGAGAAGACAGAAAAACACACAGCAGATAAAGGAGCAAGATAAAAATGCACCAGACCAAACAAATGACGAGGAAATAGGCAGTCTACCTGAAAGAGAATTCAGAATAATGATAGTAAGGTTGATCCGAAATCTTGGAGATAGAATGGACAATAGATTGGACAAAATGCAAGAATCAGTTAACAAGGACCTAGAAGAACTAAAGATGAAACAAGCAACGATGAACAACACAATAAATGAAATTAAAAGTACTCTAGATGGGATCAATAGCAGAATAACTGAGGCAGAAGGACGGATAAGTGACCTGGAAGATAAAATAGTGGAAATAACTACTGCAGAGCAGAATAAAGAAAAAAGAATGAAAAGAACTGAGGACAGTCTCAGAGACCTCTGGGACAACATTAAACGCACCAACATTCGAATTATAGGGGTTCCAGAAGAAGAAGAGAAAAAGAAAGGGACTGAGAAAATATTTGAAGAGATTATAGTTGAAAACTTCCCTAATATGGGAAAGGAAATAGTTAATCAAGTCCAGGAAGCACAGAGAGTCCCATACAAGATAAATACAAGGAGAAATACGCCAAGACACATATTAATCAAACTGTCAAAAATTAAATACAAAGAAAGCATATTAAAAGCAGCAAGGGAAAAACAACAAATAACACATAAGGGAATCCCCATAAGGTTAACAGCTGATCTCTCAGCAGAAACCCTACAAGCCAGAAGGGAGTGGCAGGACATACTGAAAGTGATGAAGGAGAAAAACATGCAGCCAAGACTACTCTACCCAGCAAGGATCTCATTCAGATTTGATGGAGAAATTAAAACCTTTACAGACAAGCAAAAGCTGGAGAGTTCAGCACCACCAAACCAGCTTTACAACAAATGCTAAAGGATCTTCTCTAGGCAAGAAACACAAGAGAAGGAAAAGACCTATAATAACGAACCCAAAACAATTTAGAAAATGGGAATAGGAACATACATATCGATAATTACCTTAAATGTAAATGGACTAAATGCTCCCACCAAAAGACACAGATTAGCTGAATGGATACAAAAACAAGACCCTTATATATGCTGTCTACAAGAGACCCACTTCAGACCTAGAGACACATACAGACTGAAAGTAAGGGGATGGAAAAAGATATTCCATGCAAATGGAAGCCAAAAGAAAGCTGGAGTAGCAATTCTCATATCAGACAAAATAGACTTTAAAATAAGGACTATTAAAAGAGACAAAGAAGGACACTACATAATGATCAAGGGATCGATCCAAGAAGAAGATATAACAATTGTAAATATTTATGCACCCAACATAGGAGCACCTCAATACATAAGGCAAATACTAACAGCCATAAAAGGGGAAATCGACAGTAACACATTCATAGTAGGGGACTTAAACACCCCACTTTCACCCATGGACAGATCATCCAAAATGAAAATAAATAAGAAAACACAAGCTTTAAATGATACATTAAACAAGATGGACTTAATTGATATTTATAGGACATTCCATCCAAAAACAACAGAATACACATTTTTCTCAAGTGCTCATGGAACATTCTCCAGGATAGATCATATCTTAGGTCACAAATCAAGCCTTGGTAAATTTAAGAAAATTGAAATTGTATCAAGTATCTTTTCTGACCACAACGCCATGAGACTAGATATCAATTACAGGAAAAGATCTGTAAAAAATACAAACACATGGAGGCTAAACAATACACTACTTAATAATGAAGAGATCACTGAAGAAATCAAAGAGGAAATCAAAAAATACCTAGAAACAAATGACAATGGAGACACAACGACCCAAAATCTGTGGGATGCAGCAAAAGCAGTTCTAAGGGGGAAGTTTATAGCAATACAAGCCCACCTTAAGAAGCAGGAAACATCTCGAATAAACAACCTAACCTTGCACCTCAAGCAATTAGAGAAAGAAGAACAAAAAAACCCCAAAGCTAGCAGAAGGAAAGAAATCATAAAAATCAGATCAGAAATAAATGAAAAAGAAATGAAGGAAACAATAGCAAAGATCAATAAAACTAAAAGCTGGTTCTTTGAGAAGATAAACAAAATAGATAAACCACTAGCCAGACTCATCAAGAAAAAAAGGGAGAAGACTCAAATCAATAGAATTAGAAATGAAAAAGGAGAGGTAACAACTGACACTACAGAGATAAAAGAGATCATGAGAGATTACTACAAGCAACTCTATGCCAGTAAAATGGACAATCTGGAAGAAATGGACACATTCTTAGAAATGCACAACCTGCCAAGACTGAACCAGGAAGAAATAGAAAATACGAACAGACCAATCACAAGCACTGAAATTGAAACTGTAATTAAAAATCTTCCAACAAACAAAAGCCCAGGACCAGATAGCTTCACAGACGAATTCTATCAAACATTTAGAGAAGAGCTAACACCTATCCTTCTCAAACTCTTCCAAAATATAGCAGAGGGAGGACCACTCCCTAACTCCTTCTACGAGGCCACCATCACCTTGATACCAAAACCAGACAAGGATGTCACAAAGAAAGAAAACTACAGGCCAATATCACTGATGAACATAGATGCAAAAATCCTCAACAAAATACTAGCAAACAGAATCCAACAGCACATTAAAAGGATCATACACCATGATCAAGTGGGGTTTATTCCAGGAATGCAAGGATTCTTCAATATACGCAAATCTATCAATGTGATAAACCATATTAACAAATTGAAGGAGAAAAAGCATATGATCATCTCAATAGATGCAGAGAAAGCTTTTGACAAAATTCAACACCCATTTATGATAAAAACCCTGCAGAAAGTAGGCATAGAGGGAACTTTCCTCAACATAATAAAGGCCATATATGACAAGCCCACAGCAAACATCATCCTCAATGGTGAAAAACTGAAAGCATTTCCACTAAGATCAGGAAGAAGACAAGGTTGCCCACTCTCACCACTATTATTCAACATTGTTTTGGAAGTTTTAGCCACAGCAATCAGAGAAGAAAAGGAAATAAAAGGAATCCAAATTGGAAAAGAAGAAGTAAAGCTGTCACTGTTTGCAGATGACATGATCCTATACATAGAGAACCCTAAAGATGCTACCAGAAAACTACTAGAGCTAATCAATGAATTTAGTAAAGTGGCAGGATACAAAATTAATGCACAGAAATCTCTGGCATTCCTATATACTAATGATGAAAAATCTGAAAGTGAAATCAAGAAAACACTCCCATTTACCATTGCAACAAAAAGAATAAAATATCTAGGAATAAACCTACCTAAGGAGACAAAAGACCTGTATGCAGAAAATTATAAGACACTGATGAAAGAAATTAAAGATGATATAAATAGATGGAGAGATATACCATGTTCTTGGATTGGAAGAATCAACATTGTGAAAATGACTCTACTACCCAAAGCAATCTATAGATTCAATGCAATCCCTATCAAACTACCACTGGCATTTTTCACAGAACTAGAACAAAAAATTTCACAATTTGTATGGAAACACAAAAGACCCCGAATAGCCAAAGCAATCTTGAGAACAAAAAAAGGAACTGGAGGAATCAGGCTCCCTGACTTCAGACTATACTACAAAGCTACAGTCATCAAGACGGTATGGTACTGGCACAAAAACAGAAAGATAGATCAATGGAACAGGATAGAAAGCCCAGAGATAAACCCATGCACATATGGACACCTTATCTTTGATAAAGGTGGCAGTAATGTACAATGGAGAAAGGACAGCCTCTTCAATAAGTGGTGCTGGGAAAACTGGACAGGTACATGTAAAAGTATGAGATTAGATCACTCCCTAACACCATACACAAAAATAAGCTCAAAATGGATTAAAGACCTAAATGTAAGGCCAGAAACTATCAAACTCTTAGAGGAAAACATAGGCAGAACACTCTATGACATAAATCAAAGCAAGATCCTTTCTGACCCACCTCCTAGAGTAATGGAAATAAAAACAAAAATAAACAAATGGGACCTAATGAAACTTCAAAGCTTTTGCACAGCAAAGGAAACCATAAACAAGACCAAAAGACAACCCTCAGAATGGGAGAAAATATTTGCAAATGAAGCAACCGACAAAGGATTAATCTCCAAAATTTACAAGCAGCTCATGCAGCTCAATAACAAGAAAACAAACAACCCAATCCAAAAATGGGCAGAAGACCTAAATAGACATTTCTCCAAAGAAGATACACAGACTGCCAACAAACACATGAAAGAATGCTCAACATCATTAATCATTAGAGAAATGCAAATCAAAACTACAATGAAATATCATCTCACACCAGTCAGAATGGCCATCATCAAAAAATCTAGAAACAATAAATGCTGGAGAGGGTGTGGAGAAAAGGGAACACTCTTGCACTGCTGGTGGGAATGTGAATTGGTTCAGCCACTATGGAGAACAGTATGGAGGTTCCTTAAAAAACTACAAATAGAACTACCATATGACCCAGCAATCCCACTACTGGGCATATACCCTGAGAAAACCAAAATTCAAAAAGAGTCATGTACCAAAATGTTCATTGCAGCTCTATTTACAATAGCCCGGAGATGGAAACAACCTAAGTGCCCGTCATCGGATGAATGGATAAAGAAGATGTGGCACATATATACAATGGAATATTACTCAGCCATAAAAAGAAACGAAATTGAGCTATTTGTAATGAGGTGGATAGACCTAGAGTCTGTCATACAGAGTGAAGTAAGTCAGAAAGAAAAAGACAAATACCGTATGCTAACACATATATATGGAATTTAAGAAAAAAAAATGTCATGAAGAACCTAGGGGTAAAGCAGGAATAAAGACGCAGACCTCTTAGAGAACGGCCTTGAGGTTATGGGGAGGGGGAAGGGTGAGCTGTGACAGGGCGAGAGAGAGTCATGGGCATATACACACTAACAAACGCAGTAAGGTAGATAGCTAGTGGGAAGCAGCCGCATGGCACAGGGATATTGGCTCGGTGCTTTGTGACAGCCTGGAGGGGTGGGATGGGGAGGGTGGGAGGGAGGGAGACACAACAGGGAAGACATATGGGAACATATGTTTATGTATGACTGATTCACTTTGTTATAAAGCAGAAACTAACACACCATTGTAAAGCAATTATACCCCAATAAAGATGTTAAAAAAAAAAAGTATTGCTTGTTCTCTTTTCTCCACCCCCTCTTCAATATAAAATTAAATTAAATTAAATTAGAAAAAAACCAGAGTAGCTAAAGGCAAAAAAAAAAAAAAAGTATTGCTTGGTTGGGAAACCAGTCGGTCATAGACAAGACATATTTTACAAACTCTTCACTGCAGATACACTGGAGTGGACTGTGCAAGATTTTCACTATTTAGGGTTCATACAGTCAGAAATGGAACCGTACCATTACCTTCCAACCCCTATCCTCACCCCGCCAAAAATATAAGTGGAGGGCTTCCCTGGTGGCGCAGTGGTTGAGAGTCTGCCTGCCGATGCAGGGGACGCGGGTTCGTGCCCCGGTTCTGGAGGATCCCACATGCCACGGAGCGGCTGGGCCCGTGAGCCATGGCCGCTGGGCCTGCGTGTCCGGAGCCTGTGCCCCGCAACGGGAGAGACAACAACAGTGAGAAGCCCGCGTACCGCAAAAAAATTAATTAATTAATTAAAAAAATAAAAAAATATATTTATGTAAGTGGAAGTATTATCTACGAGCTGTCCATTCTGGCTGCTTCGAATGTTCTTTTTCCAAAAGAAGGACTAGGAAACATGATGGAAGGTCTTGGAGATTTCAGTTAGGAAGAAAACAAACAGAAAGAAAGCACACGAATTCACACTCAAGTGCTCCGCTAAGTGAGAAGAACATATTTCAAAAAATAAACACTCTGACTAATCAGAAAGAAATCTGCTCTCAACTCAAAGGCCTCTGCATAGATATTAACAACATGGAGAGAAGAAAATGGCTCATTAATGATTCATGAAAATTGCTGTCACCATCAAGCAAAGCAGATTTTGCGATGGATAAAATGACTTGTTTAAAACACACACACACTCACGCACACACTCTATTGCTATCCGAACCCCCTGCCGCTTTGTGCCTTGTGCCTTTCTCTCTGCCTGTCATAGTGTAAGTCACCACTCGAGGGAGCCCACGTTTCTTCAGTCCTGGGCTCACTCCAGGCACCAGGATGCACTGAACCACGACGGGGGGCACATCACTCTGTTCCTCTACTGCAGGGTGGACATTGCGGGTGAGATAATGCTTTCTGGTGGGGGCCGTCCTGTACACGAGAGGATGTTTAGCAGCATCCCTGGCCTCTACCCACTAGATGCCAGTAGCAACAGCAACCCCCTTCCGGTTTTGACAATCAAATACCTCCTGGCAATGCCCAATGTCCCCTAGGGTGGGGATATATAAAGCTGTCCCCCGGTCCCTGGTTTAACCACTTCTCTGATGGAGCTCATGAGTCCCCCCCAGACTTTGGTCTCTGACAGAAGAGTGTGGCAGAACTGAAAGAAAGTCGAGACGCCAGCTCTATTTGTCTCGCTCTCCTGCCAGCAGCCCAGGGAGAAGCAGAACCCAGGAAGGAGTGATCTGGTCCCCTGGCGGCCCCGAGGCTGTTATCAGAGACCCGGCATCTCAGGCAGCCTTTATTAAGAGAGGAAACACTGTCAAGGCCTGTCTGGGGTGGCGTGAGCTGAGACGCTGCTGTTCTCTTCAGGCTTTTGGTAACAGCTCAAATGATTTGTTAATTATTCATTCCTATTTGTCATAAAATCCTGAGGCGCTGCCAGGTGGTAGCACGTGGGCAGTACTAAGGCAGGGGACATGTCTTTTCTTATTTTCCAGTAACTATCAGACATGGAGGGGCTGGGCTGCCTGGAAGACACAGGCAGGATGGTGGGCACCTGCCCTGGAGCATGCAGATGAGGGGCCTGGAACATGCTCTGCACAGCACCGTCCCCTGGGGCTCTGTGTCCTATGTGCCCCTCACGCTCCCTGCTCCATTTGCAGTGGAGATCATAAGGCCAGAGGAAAAAGCAATCAAGATGGGGGCTTCCTGCACAAAAACAAAATCTGAGGCACTGGGACCCTCCCGTTTCAGAACCTTGCCTCCTCCTCCCCGCAGGGGTGGACACAGTCCCACCGGCAAGGGCCCTCTCTTGCCTTTCCTTCCCCCGCCGTTCTCTGCCCCCCAAGGCCCCTTTTGTGATGTCTCCTCTCTCTTTATTCTCCTTTATGGCTGCCTTTGATGTTCATTTTAACCAGATAAAAAGATGTGGCTTATGGCAGGGATGCTGGGGCTGAGGTGACAGGAGATACAGTGTAATTTGCCCCAGATCTTGAAAACACCCAAGGGAGGATGGCCTTGCTTTCAGCCCCGCGGAAAGAAAACCAGGAAGCTGAACTATACCTTGCCTGACAAGGAGCCAAGGCTCTGAAATTCAGTGAGTTTCTGTGAAGTTAGGAAGTTAAATTCCAGAGTTACAGAGATTCCCCATCCCGGGAGCTAGAACCAAGGCCTTGGTGTGGGAAGGAGCTGTAGGAGCCCAGCGTGCCAGGCCAAGGGGACAGGGAACCAGCAAAAGGGCATCCTCACACTAACGGCTCAAGAAGTTGGGGGAAGTAGTGGCTGCTTTCTTGAGAATCTCAGTAGAGTTTATCACTTGGCAAGTTCACCCCAGCCCTGGGTCAGCAAGGACACCGTGGGCTGTCCTGATTGGATGAAAAGGCTACTTCTGTACCAAAGGGCACCAGCCTCACTTTTCTCTGTGAGCTGCATCCACCTGGGGTGCTGGGAAGTTGTCCTCATTCCTGACACAGCCTGTGCACAGTAGCCAAGGAGCTCACACTTGGATCCAAGCCATCATCATGGCATGAAGAAGCCTATAAAATGTGGGGATGCCTCGGTGGGAGAAACACTGCACACAGCAGCCCAAGAGAGGATGGGAGAGGATGGAACCGGTCTCGAGGCTGCCAAATGAGCCTGTGGCTACTGCTTCTATTAACACTTCCTGCATGTCTGTGGGTGCGTGTCTCTCTTCTGGTGCAGAATTTTATAAACTGTTTATTCATTCAATATTTATTATTTATTTATCCAAGAGTCATTCATTCATTCAACATATATTTATTCATTCAGTAATAGTTATTTACCCATTCACTGAGTATTACTGATTCAATATTCATTCAATAAACATGTATTGAGCCCCTACTATGCCCCAGGCACTGCTTTTGTCTCTCGCGATATACCAATGAAGAAAATAAAGATTTGTGTCTGTGGAACCCTTGTAGGATGTCAGGGACCTTCTATTTGATTCAATCCTCACAATAAATGTTTATGGGAAGCATTCTTTTTCCCATTTTACAGGTGAAGAAAATGTAGGTATTAAATGGTAGAAATGCTAATCAAGCCAGGTCTGTGTGACTCTAGGTCTGTGTTCTTTTCAACCTGACGGCCATCCTCTGGAGATGTCACTTTACCCAAGGAAGAGTAGTTCGCTTCGCAGTAAGGATTCAATAGTTTCCCCAGATCTTACGTACGGAAATTATTCTCAGAGAGGAACAAACCAACTTCCACACAAAGTGCCAAACGCAGAAAACCAGCCAATTCAGCCGACCCACTCAAACTGAGCGTGAAAGGATGGATGTTCACTACGAAGCACTCAATTATCAGATCTCAGTTACATAATAAGTATTTAGCAAGACTTTAAGATAAGTGAATGAATAAGGAGCTTTCAAGAAGAAATTTACAACAAAGGTAACCAATGCAGATAAAATGCTTGTACTTGTTCCTCCTTGTGGAAGAGGGAATAAAGCTAATTAAAATAAACGTCTTTGCCAGTAAGATAAGATGAGAAGATATGGGTCTAAGGCATTCAGGAGTAGTGAACATTTTCAACATCCCGCATAATATAGACACAAGAAATACATACTGATCTATTGACCGGGACCCAGGGGGAGTAGAGGGGTGGGAATGGGTTTCCCATTTGGTTTGGAGAGCTTTAAATTTGTTGCACTGTTTCTGAGTGTGTGAAAGCCACTGTGCATAAAAAGACTCTCACTTCGTTCCTTTACTTTGTGCTCCTCTCAGGAAGGATTTGGAACTTGAGGTATAATCCACTTGATTAAGATGCTGACAGGGACAGGACGGAAGCTGAGGTGAAGACAGAGAGGGTATGTATGAAGAAGGAGCTGATGTTCATGAGGGATTTTTACACGCTAGGTGTTTTACATACCTATTTCATTAAATTTCAAGACAACTTCAAGAGGTAGATATGATCACACTCATTTACCAGTGAATGACAGCTCTAACAAGTAAATTGCCCAAGATCTCACAGCTGGAAAAGTACAGAACCACATCCTCCTTCTCTACTGTTTTCCCAAAGAAATCACAGGTCCTTTTCATTTTAAGGATTTTATTGCTAATCACCATGATGAAACAGGCAGGGAGGAACACCTCCAACAAGTGTGAGGAGTTACAAAGTCTAGCCTCATAAAATCTCTTTCTGAAACCAGAGGGAGAGTGGGAGCTACCATTGGAAAAAAAATAATTCCAAAGATACTGGTAGCTTCTCTCTTCCCAGCCTCTGTCCCCCCACCCCATGCCCTCCTTCCTCCCTCACCATAACCCCGACCACAGCCCATCCCTAAGTGTGCCACGCTCAGCCACACAGGGAACAGCAGTGGGCCTGGGACAGGGAAATCTCCACTTCTCGTGTTCTGCACACTCCAGGTTGAACCCTTGCTGGCCTGTGTCTGCGTTTGCCTCTTTTCTGTTCAAGACTATTTTGCGATGTCCAGTTTTTTCAAAGTTGGCAGGTGTGCAAACATTGGGATATAGAGGGGCCAGCTGAGCCTGGCAGGACCCTGAACTCCTTTAGCAATGGGTTGACTCAGAGCCCTCCTATCAGAGGCCCCACCTTGACCCTTCCTACCCAGTGGGCAACATACAGGTTTGGCAAATCACACTCTCAACCAAAGGAACCGGGGCCTCTGGAGTCATCCGGATTCTATCACCTCCCAGCTGCATAGTCTATGGCGGGTTTCTGGGACTCAGGTTCACCATCTGGCAAAGGGATACAGTAGCATATCATCAACCTGAGAGAGTCAGGGTGAGGATGACACAGGACAATCATCGTCGGTGTGGTGCTTCCCAAACTCTGATGATGAGAATCACCCAGACGCTTATTGATGTACAGATTTCCAGGGCTCTTCCCTGGCAGTGTGGCTGTGGTGGGATTAGGTTGTGGCCGATAGTTTGGTTTTATTTGTTTATTGATCAATAGATGGATTGATAAGCAGCTCCAAATTATATTCTAATACTCAGAATAAGGAAGGTTTGAGAAACATTGTTTTTAGTGATGGATAAATATTCATTGATCAAGATTGTTATTCTCTCTCCTCCTGACCTCTGGCCAACTGCCCAAATCCCAGGTATTTAAAATTCTATAGCCCTCCCAGTTTGCTGTATATTTCAAAACTCTGGAGAGGGCTGTTTCCTCAGGACCACAGCTTTGGTTGTGGCTCTCTTGAGAGTCCCACGTTCCCACTGATATTCTTTAGGAACTGAGTCACTGGGGTTACCTTTGCCCACCGTCGTGCTCTGAACACTTCCAGGTTTGGGTGTGACTCAGTCTTGTGCATTTTACTGGCCTCTTTGCTTAACACGCATGCTCCTAACTCACGTAGTAGGCGCCTGTGACTAATTAGTTAGAAGCTGGGCACGTGGGCTCTTCTGCGTTTAACTATGTTTCCACTTAACCTCTTCTTTCTACCCCCGTCTTATATTCCCTTCCAGACGTTAGATCACAAGAACCTGATTTGCAGCCCACAGCCCCCCATCTTTGTTACTGGCTGCCCACCTTGGTTCTGCCTGGCAAGATTTCCAACTCTAACTCAGGTAAAGGACTGAGAGAGAAAGACTATTAGGAATGAAATACATAAATGATTATGCTTTTCCTAGGTGAGTCTCTATCATAGGCTTGAACATTTCAAGTCAAATATTTTCCAAACACTCTATTTTTATCGTTGTTGAGGTTAAATAACTACATTTTCAATTTTTTTTTTAAAGGACTATATCAGGGATTATCACGTGGCATACAACAGACTGGCAGGCACTACAGCAGTGAAGTGAGCTACGTGACCCTCAGCAAGTTCACTAACCTCTCTGTGCCCCAGTGTGTTTATCTGAAAAGAAAGATAAATTCATATGCTCCTCCTGGGTTGTTGAGAGGGTTAACGTGAGTTCATGGAGGTAAGATGTTCAGCGCAGCGCCCGGAACAGTGTTGGTGGTAGCTGTTACTGTCATTATGGCAGCCCGTTTTGCAGGGTCTGTGGGCAGCTTTGTCTGTTGACTCCGTTTTCTTCTCTTTCTACTCACTGGCTTCCCTGCTTGCTTTGGGTTACTGCTCTCTCGTGGCTCTGAAGTGCATATGGTTTTTGTTTGCCACAGTTGTGATCTTTCCACTTATTCTGATTTCAATTTCATGATCTCACTACCAAAAGGTAACCTTTCTCTCTTCCCTGATTCATCCCCCTGAAAGAGAGAATCTGATTGTCCTATCTCACCTTTTGTCCCTTCTGTGGATGAACTCTGTGGGGTGGGATGGTCATCCCCAGACAAATTAACAATAGCGGGGTCAGAGGAGTCGCAGGTACAAAATCTGGCTGCTAAGGCAGCGGGGATTCGGGGTGGCTGATTTCCTTCAGTGAGGGTATGAGCAGGCAGGCAGGCAATGATTAGCATCTTGTAGCATAAATTCGAGACCATATGTCCTCAGCAATTATATTCAGAGTTTCTTTTATGAACTCTGACTTCTGTAAGAAGCAGGAGGTAATGCCTAAAAGAACACGGGACAACAAACTGGGGGAATGGAACCCAGACTCTTTCCATAATTTGTTGTAAGGCCTTTGGTAACTCTTTTTATCCCCCATCTCTTCCTCATCTGTGAACAGAATGGAATGGGATGGATGAACTCCCACCCCATTCCATTCTTGGAGGTAGAAATTTCTTTCTACCTCCAAGATGAAAAAGAAATGGAAATGGAGAGGCATGGTGCCTAAAATCTGATCTTGGACCAGAAATGGTTAGATAATTGAGCTTGATGCCTGGTTTGAAGCATTAATTATCTGAAGAATTCCATATGTATCGATATTCTTGGAGACAATTATCTATACGGTAAGCATATGTTGACTTAGCATAAGGTTGCTATTAAAAAATACTGTGCAAATGAAATATAAATTTCTCTCATCATAGGAAGCAACAAACTCCAAATCACCGATCCTGTCTTTCGCTTAAACAGGTCTGATGACAAAGCTCCAACTTCCTTCCTCGTGGCACCAACGCTGCAATGTTGCTTAGGATGAGAAGTCTGCATGAAAGCTGGACTGCTTCTAAGTAGACCTGCCTCCTCCCTGAGGTCAGGTGGTGGCTGGTCTTTAACCACTGTTGTCCTGTAGCTGGGCTTATTTATAAACAAGTCGAATCGTAAAATGTAAACCACAGGTGGAATGTCCCCCAGAAGTATTTTGCCAAGGCTTAGGCCAAATATTGATTGAATAGGAATAGAAATGTGCAGTCAATAACACCAGGAAAATGAAGATGAAACTTTTTTCCATCACCAAGTTAGCAAAAGACTGCAAAGCTACTAAAATTATAGCCACTGTTTAGGAAGAACAAGAAATTTGCTCATCTTTGGACATGGGATGCCTCAAACAGACTTTATCTATGTAGCTCTTTTCACCAGTTGAAAGTAGAATTTAAGGTTTTTCTGGTTCCACTTTTTGCTGCTTAAAAAGTAGCTGACACCTACTCTCTGGCCTGTCAGAGGGCCTTCAAACTCACCCAGGAGGTTTGGTCTGCCACTTTACCAAACCAATTAGTGATTTTCTGTCTCAGAGTGGCCTGACACTCACAATGGTTCTGTCCAGTCTGAGCTGCCTCTCTGCTGGGAAAAGAGGCTTCATCATCTGAGACTCCTGAAGTGACTGGTCCAGCATGTTCATCAGATGGCGTCATCAAGGTCTCCTTGCCCCGAGCTACTTGGCCAACCTACGCTCTGCCTTCAACCCAGACCCAGAGGTTACATTTTTTTTCCCTCGGTAAGTTCCCCTGCTCTTTAGACTGCCCGCATAGCTCCTGAAACAGGCATTTTCACACTTAAAAGTAGTGATGATGGAGGATCATGGACAATTTGCCCTGATCAACGGATTACTTATGGATCATGAGTTGACTGAAATCTTGAGATGGCTTTTCTGTCCCTCATGATACTTTTCAATACAGTGTCTTCCTGTTGATACATTCATTGAAGTGAGCACTAACTATGCACATACATCTCTGTGTTCTGAAATGGTCCCAGGCTGGGTCCAAGTCGTGGAAGAAAATTTATGGTTCTCAATACTCTCTAGCCTGGTGCTACTCAAAGTGGTGGTCCATGGACTAGGGCCCATCTGCAGACTCTTCTGTTCCAGGCTCACGGTGGGATAAGTACAGAAATTGAGAGAAAGGGTTTAGAAATGTCACAGCCATTTTACAGAATGACTTTTATGTATGCTGAATGCAATAATTAAAATATGGAGCTTGTATTTGTATGACTTTAAAATTTCATTGTCTAGGGACTTCCCTGGTGGCGCACTGGTTAAGAATCCACCTGCTAATGCAGGGGACACGGGTTCGATCCCTAGTGATCCCACGTGCTGTGGAGCAACTAAGCCCACGAACCACAACTACTGAGCCTGCATGCCACAACTACTGAAGCCCGAGCACCTAGAGCCCATGCTCTGCAACAGGAGAAGCCACTGCAATGAGAAGCCCATGCACTGCAGTGAAAAGTAGCACCGCTCGACGCAACTAGAGAAAGCCCATGCGCAGCAATGAAGACCCGACACAACCAAAAATAAATAAGTAAAAATAAAATTTAAAAATAAATAAAATTTCATTGTCTAATAGTTCATTTTCATTACAATTTATGGTCTCTAATACATTTAAAACAACCAACTAAACCAAAACTGCTTCTTCCCCACAGATAATTCTAGAGCAATGCTTCTCAAACTATTTCAGCTTTTCTTTCTAGCTTTCATGAGCCACATTAAGTATCTTAACATTTAGGCTTTACAAAGAGAACCCAATGTTCAGCACCTCATGGTGTAGACTCTCCCTCACCCTACACACCACCCAAGAGTAGGGAATTTTCATAGTTCTGGAGGTGATGAAATGAACACTTCTCAGCTCTCAGAGGCCTGGGGTGTTGCAGAATTCCCTCCTCAACACTACTGGGGAAACAATGAAGGACAGGTTATGTCTCAGTAGGGATCCCTGGGAAAATCCACTTGTATAATAAACATTATACACATCACTTGTCACTAAAGGATATAATGTTTGACCTAGTGGTAGTAGAAAATCAATGGTCATCCGACACGTGGCCAAGATTCTAAGACTAGAATTAAAGGCATTCTTTCGGATTCTGTCATTTAACAAGTTTCAGAGAAGAAAGCCTTGAAGTGGTCCAGTTCAGTAAAGAAGTCAATCCAAGCTTACTAAAAATGGGCTCTTTGCAGATGTTGGTACCGTTCATTAGCAAATTCATCAGGTGAAAAGGAGTCCGTTTTTTACTAATGTGCTTTTCAGCACTCATTTCTGGGTTGGGTTTTCATAGCTTCCTCTCCCAGCATCACAGTCCTGCGATACTGCTCCCCTACCTGGCTCCCATTTCACCCAGGCCATACCACCCACCCTCCAATCCCCACATCAGTCATCAAGTCCCATGTATGTACCGCACGGCATTTGCCACACATGCTCTCAGATAGTACTCCACAAAAAAAGAATCCACGTGCTTTGAATTCCTTTTTCATTTCATCTAGGACCATAAAGATTTTTCTTATGTCACCACTCTGTGAAAAATTCATAGATTTGTATTCCAATTATGAAAAGGAAAGATTTCCAATGGACAATGCATAGCTTTTTTTCAGTAACTGTTCTTGATTTTCACCGTCACCTTATACTTGCAGGGCCTGGTACTGGCTCCACTTCACACGGGAGTCACTGAACAGCATCTTCAGGAGGCTGTTTGACGTGGTGTGAGGAGAGAGTGGGGTTACACACCCCTGAGATCAACTTCACACCACAGGATTATAAGGTCCACGCTAAGTACATGCGCTCTGCTTTCAAAGAGGATTTTTTTCCTGTAACATTTACCGAACATTCAATACATGCCCAATAACTAAATTAATCTTCATAAAAGCTCATGAAGGAGGTACAATTATTATTATTTTTTAACATCTTAATTGGCGCATAATTGTTTTACAATGGTGTGTAAATGGTGTGTATAAAGTTTCTGCTTTATAACAAAGTGAATCAGTTATACATATGCATATGCCCCCATATCTCTTCCCTCTTGCATCTCCCTCCCTCCCACCCTCCCTATCCCACCCCTCTAGGTGGTCACAAAGCACCGAGCTGATCTCCCTGTGCTATGCGGCTGCTTCCCACTAGCTATCTATTTTACGTTTGGTAGTGTATATATGTCCATGCCACTCTCATACTTTGTCCCAGCTTACCCTTCCCCCTCCCCATATCCTCAAGTCCATTCTCTAGTAGATCTGTGTCTTTATTCCTGTCTTGCCCCTAGGTTCTTCAGAACTTTTTTTTTTTATTCCATATATGTGTGTTAGCATACGGTATTTGTTTTTCTATTTCTGACTTACTTCACTCTGTATGACAGACTCTAGGTCCAACCACCTCACTACAAATAACTGAATTTCATTTCTTTTTATTGCTGAGTAATATTCCATTGTATATATGTGCCACATCTTCTTTATCCATTTATCTGTCGATGGACACTTAGGTTGCTTCCATGTCCTGGCTATTGTAAATAGAGCTGTAATGAACATTGTGGTACATGACTCTTTGAATTATGGTTTTCTCAGGGTATATGCCCAGTAGTGGGATAGCTGGGTCATATGGTAGTTCTATTTTTAGTTTTTTAACGAGCCTCCATACTGTTCTCCATAGTGGCTGTATCAATTTACAATCCCACCAACAGTGCAAGACGGTTCCCTTTTCTCCACACCCTCTCCAGCATTTATCGTTTCTAGAGTTTTTGATGATGGCCATTCTGACTGGTGTGAGGTGACACCTCATTGTAGTTTTGATTTGCATTTCTCTAATGATTAATGATGTTGAGCATTCTTTCATGTGTTTGTTGGCAGTTGTATATCTTCTTTGGAGAAATGTCTGTTTAGGTCTTCTGCCCATTTTTGGATTGGGTTGTTTGTTTTTTTGTTATTGAGCCGCATGAGCTGCTTATAAATTTTGGAGATTGATCCTTTGTCAGTTGCTTCATTTGCAAATATTTTCTCCCATTCTGAGGGTTGTCTTTTGGTCTTGTTTATGGTTTCCTTTGCTGTGCAAAAGCTTTGAAATTTCATTAGGTCCCAATTGTTTATTTTTGGTTTTATTTCCATTTCTCTAGGAGGTGGGTCAAAAAGGATCTTGCTGTGATTTATGTCATAGAGTGTTCTGCCTATGTTTTCCTCTAAGAGTTTGATAGTTTCTGGCCTTACATTTAGGTCTTTAATCCATTTTGAGCTTATTTTTGTGTATGGTGTTAGGGAGTGATCTAACCTCATTCTTTTACATGTAGCTGTCCAGTTTTCCCAGCACCACTTATTGAAGAGGCTGTCCTTTCTCCACTGTACATTCCTGCCTCCTTTATCAAGATAAGGTGACCATATGTGCGTGGGTTTATCTCTGGGCTTTCTATCCTGTTCCATTGATCTATATTTCTGTTTTTGTGACAGTACCATACTGTCTTGATGACTGTAGCTTTGTAGTATAGTCTGAAGTCAGGGCGCCTGATTCCTCCAGCTCCGTTTTTCTTTCTCAAGATTGCTTTGGCTATTCGGGTTCTTTTGTGTTTCCATACAAATTGTGAAATTTTTTGTTCTAGTTCTGTGAAAAATGCCAGTGATAGTTTGATAGGGATTGCATTGTATCTGTAGATTGCTTTGGATAATATAGTCATTTTCACAGTGTTGATTCTTCCAATCCAAGAACATGGTATATCTCTCCATCTATTTGTATCATCTTTAATTAGGAGGTGCAGTTATTAACAGAGTGGTTAAGTGACTTGCCCAAGGTCACACAGCAGTAAATGGTAGAGCTGGGAGTTGAACCCAGGCAGTCTGGCTCCAAAGCCTCACCTCTCAGATTCCCCAGAAGACACTTTCAAAACACAGATCACAGCTTTTGACTACCAAGGTGACAAAAAAAAAGAGGCTGTGGAATCTGTATTCTTAGCCTCAAGAAGTGAAGAGAAAACCTGCCATCCTGAATAGTTCAGTCAAGGAACTGAAAACCCATAGCCGTCAAGTGCCAGAGGCAGCATGAGGAAGTAGAGAGAAAAGGCCAATATTCTTTGCCCAATTAGACCATTTGGGAAAAAACCCTCAAATTTAGTTGGTAAAGAATAATAATAAATAAATTTAACCAAGGAGGTGAAAGATTTATATACTGAAAACTACAAGATATTAATGAAAGAAATTAAAGAAAACACAAACAAATGGAAAGACATCCCATGTTCATGGATTGGAAGAACTAATTTTGTTAAAATGTCCATACTACCCCAAACAATATACTGATTCAATGCAATCCCTATCAAAATTCCAATGGCCTTTTTCACAGCAATAGAACAAACCATCCTAAAATTTATATGGACTCACAAAAGACCATGAATAGCCAAAGCAGTCTTGAGAAAGAAGAACAAAGCTGGAGTCATTGTTCCCTGATTTCAAATTATATTACAAAGCTATAGTAATTAAAGCAGTATTATATTGGCATAAAAACACACACAGATCAATGGAACAGAATAGAGAGCCCAGAAATAAACCCACACATATATGGTCAGTTAACTTATGACAAAAGAACCAAGATTATACAGTGAGGAAAGGACAGTCTCTTCAATATATGGTGTTGGAAAAATTGGACAGCCACATGCAAAGGAATGAAACTGGACCACTGTCTTAAACCATACAACAAAAATTAACTTAAAATGGATTAAAGACCTGAAACCATATAACTCCTAGAAGAAATCATAGATAGTAAACTCCTTGACATAGGTTCTGCTGATGATTTTTAAAATCTGACACCAAAAGCAAAAGCAACAAAAGCAAAAATAAACAAGTGGGACTGCTTCAAACTAAAGAGCTACTGCACAGTAAAGTAAACAAAATGAAAAGGCCACCTGCTGAGTGGAAGAAAATATTTGCAAGCCATATATCTGATAAGGGGCTAATATCCAAAATATATAAAGAACTCATACAACTCGATAGCACTTTGGTATTGTTATGTTTTACAAGATGCGGCCGTATGATACATATTGTTCTGAAATTTTCTTTTTTTATCTCTCATCAGTATGAGACAGAAAAAAATATCACTGATAACATACCATGTCATTTAAATCAACTTATGGGTAGTATTCTACAGTACGTTATATTTAGGAATCCCCAGTACATATTTAGCTTTCCCTCCAATTTTTCACTATTTTAATGAGGCAATGAACATTCTTGCACATGACACTTTCACATGTGTATGAGTGGATTGCTATAGAAGAGTCTTAGAAAAGCCCTAGAAATAGAATTACAGGTTAAGAGATAAGCATGTTTAAAATTTTGATAGACTCTCTCGAACTGTTCACAAAGTAGCGTGTGTATTCATTCCCATCAACAGGGTTCATGTTGACAAGGGGTATTTTTAAAGCCTCTTATAACAATTTTAGACAGTCGCTGACATATTACATCATCCTTGAAGATGCTAAGTGGTTAGGATTAGACCAGGAAGTGATTCCTAAACAATGCCACCCTAAACCCACTGTAAATCTACATAATAGGAAAAAATGATAGGAAATAAAACTCAATAGGGATCCAAACTCCTTGACCTAATGAATGAAAAGAGAATCTAGGTCTGGTTAGTTTATGTTGCTAATCTTAGAGACGTTTACACTGAATCTTGGAAGAAAGGTGCAAACAAGCACCCCATAACAGGATTACAGGAGGCCCAAGACTGTGGGTCAGTGCTTCAGCAAGTAGTGGTGGAATTGCCCTTTTCTCCTCCTTTTTATGGAAAATGACCTCATGTTACTGAAACCCATACTAGCAGATTTCAGAAATGAAGTCACAACTGAGAAAGAGCTATGGAAGTAGCAGTAAATCTATAGGCATGAGTATGCTGAGCCTTTGGCCACATTCCTTCTGACAAGCTGTCCATACTGCTGAGACTTACCCCTGGGAGCTGTAACCTGCTTCACCCACGGGACAGTGTTTTGTACATGTTAGCAAAGTTTCTGGGGTAAAATGTTACCACTGAGTACTATTTTGGGAATGGAAACAGGAGATCTGATATCTGGCTCAGTCAGCTGCCCCTCACTGGTGCTTTGTCCTTAGGTCACCTCTAAGTGTCTCATTTTCTTCACCTGTAAAACGGGCCCTGTAATGCCTCACATACCTGCCAGGCAAAGTCCACATGAGATCATAGGTATGATTACAGTTTTTAGCACAAATTGGATTCCCAATGTGAGGATTTGTTAGGAAAGGAGCTTCTCCTACAGGTCTTTGTAAACACCACGGCAAAACAAACAAAGAAAACCCTAGTCAATAAGTCAAGAGAAATGATCCTGGACTTAGGTAGTGGTGGTGATAGTTGTACAATCTTGAGAATATACTAGAAGTCACTGCTTGTAAAAAAAAAAAAAAAAGAAGAAGAAGGAGAAGGAAAGAATGAAAAAAAGGAAAAAGAGAGACACCTTTCTAAAATGGAAAGACAACAAAAGGTGAAGGAAAATCACTTCTTTGGAATGTATTTTATATGTCAGGCCCTCTTCAGTCCTTTAGATATGATGCCTTAATTTCATCCTCCCCATAGCCTGAGATGTAGAAATTATTATCCATATTTTGTAAGGAAAATGAGAGAGAGTTTCAACACCTTGCTCAACATCACAAGGTAATTAATTACCTTGCCTAGGATTTGAATCTAACTCTTCTTGACTCCTAACCCTGAGCCCTTTCGATTGCACAGTGCTGCTTCTAGACCTCGTCAGAAGCTCAAAGCAAGTCAGAATCATCAGTGACATCAGACCCATTTTTTTCAGCCTCCTTTCAAGAGACTCTACGTGGAGGAACTTGAGGGCTCACCTTGACCTTAACCCTCAAAAGTTAAGTGACGTGTCCCTGCCTGGGAAGGATAGTCTATTATGTGTCTAGTGTTTATATATTCATTGTAACCTTCCTGGGTCTATTTGCATTTTCAATCCCAAACCCTGTTTTGGGTTAATGAGCCCCACAAGTTCCCCAGCCAAACGTTTACTGGCTTCCAGCTTAACATAAGCTGGTATCTAATCAATGTAGACGTTGAAACAAGTTCCATGCTGGCAAATTCCCAAAGCAAAAGGAGGTAAATGAGAACAACGTGAATGAGTCAAACAAGGGACCCACCATGGGGGAACAGTTTAATCAACACTTAGAGAAACACGGCTGCCTCCTGCTGAGATGCAACTACATCTGTTATGTAGATGTCCTGGTGCCTTTAACCATACCCTCTTCCTCAAGTACAAAGCCATTCTGCCTCTCACACCACTCCTGCTAGAGAAGTTGAGAAATCTCAGATCCAGGCTTTTTAAATTAAGTTTAAAAAGTAAAGGATAATAGCAGACACTGTGGGTGCCTTACCCACGACCTCAGGAAAGCTCACTGTGAACCTCATGACAGTAGTAAAATCGCTGAGGATTTCGTCACACCGGGGAGTATGATAGACCCGAGCGCAAGGCAAGCTGGGAATATTAGAGAGCTAATCCAATGACTGTCCTCATCCAGTGACTAAGCTGATGGGTAACGAGTTTGAAGGACAAATAGCCAAAGACTGGGTTGATATATACGAATAAGTCTCTCAGCATTTAACCCCATGGCTGGGATAACTCAGAGGCATGCGCTACACAGTCCCCCAGAGTTCTGGGCAACTGTTATGATACGGCACCTTTATTGGCATCCTTCTCTTCCCACTCTCACATCACTTCCCCTCCTGCTGTTTCCTGGAATTAGCTCCCCAAAAGTCTACTTGCATTAGAATCTTTGTCTCAGAGTCTCCTTTAGGAAAAACCCAAACTAGATAAGAGTGACTCACACACTCTGAATGAAAAAGGGTATAGTCATTAAGAAAATAAGATATTCAGTAGCATGTAATAACCAATAATGGAAAAGAATCTGAAGAATATACATATGTATATATATGTATAACTGAATCACTCTGCTATACACCTGAAACTAACACAATGTTATAAATCAACAATACATCAGTAAAAATTTAAATAAATAAAAGAAAATAAGCCTTTGACCTTTCTCTTTATTCCTCCTGTTGGTTTTGGATTTCTTTCATCCCTTCAGAAATCTTCCTCCATTGACTAATCACCTAAGGTCCTAAGGTTTTGCCTGCCATCTGTAAATTGAGTGGTACCCCCCTCCATGGCCATGCCTACAGACAGATGGTAGCGTAGCACTCACTAGGTCTCTCTTTACTTGAAAAGTTGAACATGGCAACACACAGAACGTTAGGCTTAGGCAGGCAAGAAGCTGAGACCTAGAGGGGCTCCGTATCTGTCAGAGGCTCACCCAACCCTGCTAAGCAGGGTTCCTTCCTCTGCCTCGCTGGTTCTTCCCCCTCACCTCATTCCCTGTATGGGTGTCACGTGCACCTTTGGTTCCTATCCAGGTACCAGTCTGGCTAAATTACTCCCAGACCCCTTCACAGTTCTTTACCTCCAATGACCTCACCTCCACCTTCTAACCTCTATCTTTTAAGTAAGAGTTGAAATACTGGAACGAGCCCAAAAGAAAATGACCACCAGACTCTTCCTGAAATGCCATGCTCTAGGCGATTACTCCTTTCTCCCACAGACAAGACTTTTTTGGGTTACCGAGCTGAAAAAATTCTTCTTCGTTCATATATCTCATTTTTGCTAAAGTTCTTTACCTGTATCAGAAAGAGCTCCTCTGTTTCTTTCCTTTCAAACAAATCCCTGCCAAATACAGTGCCATGGCCAAGGAAATCACCATATCTTTGCCCCTTTCTGATGACACTGGGGCAGGAGGGGTGATGCTCATCCCCTCCCGCTCAGCTCAGTGCCCTCCCTCTGGGGTACTGCCAGCTTCCCTCACTAATTCACGTTTGCAGGAACTCTCCCACAGGCAATTCACTGTTCTTGGGAAGATGAATTGGGAGTGGACAGTTTGGACATTATTTAGGTTCTCTTTTGATTGTATAGAAGAACACAAAGCAAGGAATGCTTGGGAAGAGTGCTACAAGGCAGTACTCAAGTGTGTCAGTCTGTGCAAAGCCTTTAAGGGCTTGCATTGTTTACTAAACTGTGCCGGCCGCCTCCTAGTTATTACAGGGAATGCTGTTTATATCAATATTTAAATATGCTATTTCCCCCAAATGAACCACAACGGCCTCATTTAAAGTTATTTTGTTACGATGAACAGATATTTGGACAATTTAAAACTCCACCTCCTATACAAACAACTCCAATAATCCCTCAGTGTAGCATGTAAATACAGATTTAAACAATTTAAAAACACATTGACTACATAATTTTTATTTGTTACTGCTCAAAAGAAAAGACTTTTTATTTAGTGTGCCAAATGATGTGAATTTAGATGCCTTCTGAAAAGGATGCATTATTCATGTGGAAGAGAAACAAAATCAATAAATGAAAATTCAAATAAAAATAAAAGCCATTATGATCCTGCACTCAGACAATGATCATCTTGTGCATTATTTACTCAAGGAAAGGACAGGAAAATGGCCCTTTTGGAACTGGGCTATGAACTGAGTCATATTCAACTTCTGCTGAGGCTGTTTGAAAATAAACAGAATTGTATGTTTCTAACATTCTGTTCAGTTTCTTTTTGTTTGTGACTGTAAACTGATTTTAAAATTCAACAACAAAATACATTTGGGAGATTTTTAAGATGATGTTATTATTATTTTTCCTATCGTTATCACATTACTTATTTCATTGCTACAAGGTATATAGAATACATTAAGGTCCTGAATAGGGTTCTAAGGAAAATCATATCTCTGCTTATGTGTGTTTCTGTAGTTGGTGAGAAAAGGAAGGGTATCCATACTGGCACATCTTGGGAAGCTTCCTGAATTTTCACACAGGCATCAACAGCTGTCAGCAGGTCGGATGACCTCTTGGTCAGATCTTGCCTCTGACACCACCACTACTCATTCTGTAATTTTCATCATTAACTTCTCTAAGCCTTGGTTTGTCACCTGTAAAATGGGGGTTTAATGATAGCATCTCCCTAATAATGTTGTTGGGAGAATTCAAGGAAACTTTTAGCCCAGCACATGGTACGTGGAAGTTACCTGACCGATGTTAGTGATAAGAATATCTAAGAGTGACACTGCCTGTCCTCACAGTCAGTTGACTGGCAAAGCACATGGCTCACCTTCCTCAGCAACAATGAGCATGTGCACTTCAGTTTCTTGCTGAAGAATATTATGTTAGACTCTGCTCCCCATTTCTTATCAAACATTATGAGAAATAACGTTCATGGAACATTGCCTGAAAATACCCTACATTTTATCCTTAGCTCAAGACAGATCAAAAAGCTACACATGATAGAATTTATAGAAGTGATATTATCGAATTCACTTTGTTGCACTACATTTCATGCCAGAAAAGGAAACAGCTCTAGGGAATTAAATATTTATTTATCATGGGGATGTCTACACACGTTATTACACGGTCCCCCCTTTTTTGAAGACCCTTTAGTGCCCAAGATTAGGAAAATATTTTCCTCATTAATTCATTCAAGGACCGTATCTTGTTCACTAGTTTGGGCATTGTTCTGGGTACTAAAAATACAATAAGTGAACAAAAGAGACCAAAACCACCACCCTGAGTCATGGAGTTTCTAACTCCTTGGCAACTGGTTTATTTTTATCTTATGGAGGCTGCAAATCTTATAACTGACTTGGTTCAACAATTTGTTTTGGCTTCTAGGAAGTTCAGAGCCAAATGATGCAGGTTCTTGGAGGATACAACCTTGTGTACTATCTTTATTCCAGTTTTCTCATCTATTTCTTTATTATTCTGCTGCAAAATGTGTGTTTCCACAAGCAACCTCAACACCTTCTGGGAGAAACAAAGATAGGAATTTATAAATTCATCCAAGAAATGAATAAACAAACACAACAATGCAAACATAGGTCTGTGTGGATTCAAATGACTGTAAATCAATTTTACCTACATCTTGAACTACCATCTAAGTTTTACTTCCATTACCTCCTACCTCCAGCCTCAGGGCAGTAATGCATTGAACTTCATTCACTAATTTAACAGATAATCACTGACCATCTGCAACATGCCAGACTCTACTCAAAGTGGAGGGACTCATAGTTCACAAGACAGATTAGGTTAATGCTCTCTGATCCTGTATCTGGATGGAGGCCTCAGAAAGGCTTGTCCAGTATTCAAAGACCTCTAGGAAGGGGATATTACACGTTCATTTCATGGCTGGTCCTTGCATTGAAAGTCCCTCTCTGAGACAGCGGCACGGACATATATACACTACCAAATGTAAAATAGATAGCTAAGTGGGAATCTGCTGCATAGCACAGGGAGATCAGCTCGGTGCTTTGTGACCACCTACAGGGGTGGGATAGGAAGGGTGGGAGGGAGACGCAAGAGGGAGGAGATATGGGGATATATGTATACATGTAGCTGATTCACTTTGTTATACAGCAGAAACTAACACAACATTGCGAAGCAATTATACTCCAATAAAGATGTTTAAAAAAAAAAAGAAAGAAAGTCCCTCCCTATTTAGTGCTTATATTTGATCTCAGCCCTCAGGTTGCAAGTAAGGCCTTATTTTGTCCTCAGAGGAGATTCAAATTTTTAATCGTGTCTATCATATTGCTATGGACTGAATATACGTGTTCCCCCCCAAATTCCTATGTTGAAACCCTAATCCCCAATGTGATTGTGTTTGGAGGTAGTACCTTTGGGAGATAACTAGGGTTAGATTAGGTGATGAGGGTGAGGTCTTCTTCATGGGACTAAGGCCCTTAGGAAAAGAGGAAAAGACACAAGATGGACTGACCTCTCTCCCTCTCCCTCTCTCTGTGTGCACCAAGTTAGGCTATTTGAGGACATAACCAGAAGGAAGGCTCTCACCAAGAACCAACCATGCTGGCACCCTGATCTCAGACTCCCAGCCTCCAGAACTGTGAGAAATTAATGGCTGTTGTTTAAACCACCTGGTCTGTGATATTTTGTTACAGCAGCCCGAATGGACTACGACACTATGATGAAGGAATTCAGCTGCTAGAAGATGCTGTACCAGTCGTCGCTGATTAAACTACACAATATACCACATAGAACGGGGTTAATAGTTGTGTTTGCATCTCTTTATTCAATAAGATTGTGACTCTACTAAGTTCTAGACACTGCCAGGAGCTGAGGATGTAGCAGTGACTAATCAATACAATCTCTGGCCTAACAAGTTAATAAGACATACTGACAAGTAAACAGGTAATTACAAAAGAGTGCTGTGAGTATTAGAGCAAGGGAAAGGACAGAGTGTTAGGGGCACACAGAGGAAGCACACCCACCTGGGGTGTCTGCAGGGACTTTCCCAAGGCAGTAATGTTTACACTGAAATTGTCAAGATAAGTCAGAGTAATCCCCATGTATATGGGGAAGGAGGGGAATGCCTTCCAGAGCTAGGGAAGAATTAATGGAAAGGAAGACTTGGAGGTTAGAGAGAGCATGGCTCCTTAGGAAGAGCAAAAGTAGTACAATATGTATGGACGAGGAGGGAGGAGATCCTAGGACAGAACTTTCAGGACCAGCAACTTTCACAAATAGGGGAGAACAGTCAATGCCATCGGCACTGAGTGGTCCAGAGGGGGGAGAAAGCCCAGGAGGGTTCATTGTCATGAAAGTCGAGGCTAGAGACTGTTCCAAAACGGGAGAGTGGTGGCCTGGGTCAAAAGCTGAGAGTAAGGAGGGAAAAGTGCCCAGGGATTAAGCACAAAGGAAAAGGAAGTGGCTGACAAATGTGAGGAGAGAAGTTTCAATGAAGTGGTGGGAAGAGGTGTCATTGCTCTCTCTCCCATCTACCATAACGGCCTCAATGAGAGGGAATTTAACTAGACATCAGGTACCCTTGCAGGTGAGCCCTTCGCTGCATAACTGTAGCACGTATGGAGTATTTATGCATATAAGTACGTACACACACACACACACACACACACACACACACACACAGACCCAGAGGCATGTGCAGGGTAGACCAAAACGCATCAACCATGATTTCTTCTGCATGGTGGGGTATGTCTGGGTCATGGGATAAGATGCCATTTTTCGTTATTTATCTCTTTTATAATTTACGTTTTCTAGATGTTAAACATCTATTATTCTTGTATCATAAAAACCATGAAGTTAATTTTCAAAATTGATTTACATGCATAGGGGATGCATGGCAGATATAAAGCTACAAAGCTGGGCTGCTTTATCTCTGAACCAAAACGTAAATGTAGCTCTATTTTCATGTCGGTTTTTCCAAATGCATTTCTCTGTCTTTCCTTTTTTCCCTAACTAGCGAGGTTTCATATGCTTGGATACCAGGGAAAGTTTTATCTAAATAAGACAAACTGGCTTTATGAGGCTGAGAGACATCTTCCAAATTTGGGTAACTATTATATTGAAAATGTGCCCTGAATTCAGACAAGCTTTGAGCACATACAAATACTGCCTTTTCAGAGCCCTTCTTTCCTTCACGCAGAGCAGAAATTTTACAACAGAAATTGTTAAGGTAACATTTGCCTTGCTCGGTTTCAGCCAAAATTGGTAAAAGGGCAGGAAACTCAAAATGACATGTTTGCCTTATAGTTACCTTTGTTTCAATTAGAATATTTAGAGCAAGTAAGTATCTGGCAGAGAAAAGCACTTTTCAGATCTAATGGAAAGCAATAGGCTGTTCAAATTTAAAATCTTTTAGGAAATAAACGGGTAACCCTCAGATCGCAGAAGACACACAGAGAACTCTGCTGACTTAAGCAGCCTCAGTGTCTAACGCCCAGCAACACACTCCCTTCCCCCTCCCCCTCCCTCAGCTCCTTACCAAACTCCCAGAGGGATGGCAACTAGGTGATTCTAAGTGGAAAACAGAAAATCAAAAAAGACCCTTGCTGGAACACATCAGACATGTGATTAAAGAGGAAACCAGCACTGTTCCTTCCTTCCTTCCTTCTACACGCCACACACCTCCCACGGCTAACTCAGCAGCAGTACCATCGCTTTCCGAGCTCATCATTAGCTCCCACAAACCTTCGGCCAAGCAAGTAGTCTTAGACTGGATTAACAAATTTGTTCAGCTTTTCGATTTGCTTATTTTTTGTCTCCTTCAATCACAGCATACACAACGTTTATGAATATTTTTTAAAGGACACACAAAAAGCAGGATACCCATTGTACATGTCCTGTGATCACAACATTTGTATAAGATGATGGATGCCCCATGGTAGCCTCTGACTGGTGTTGCATCAGTGAAACACAATTCAGATGCCCAAAATGACTAAAAACAATTGCAGAGCTTACAGGTGTTTCAGAAATAATGGTAAAGAGTTTGTGTACGAATGCTGTGTGTGCCACCTAGATGGCCCCATCCCAGTGGGAGATATTCATTCCTCCAGCTTCCAGGAACGTTGCCTTTGGTGAGAGGGAGTTGCCCCGCCCAAGGTTATGCCACCATTCCCAGAGACAGGCTCTTTTCAATGGCTGGTCTGTGCTGCTACATGAACATTCAAACCCCTTGCCTTGAATTGGGATAATTAGGAAGGGCCATTCCAGTTCTAGAGTTCTCCTGGGGATCGGCTGAGGTCTTCGTTGAAACTTTGATGAACATCACAGTTCATCTTTCCCCTCTGCCTGATACTGCTTCCCATGCTCTCCCATGGGTGCTCTTCCAAGAGCATCCCCAATAAAATTCCTGCAAGCCAATATCCATTGAAGACTGTTTCCTAAAAAGATCCAATTTACTATAGCATGGCAGACTATTATTCGCAAATATACGGCTTTCCCTCTCTGTGGGAATCTTACAGCTCCATACCTGTTGATGTCAGGCTGGGCCATGTCACTTACGTTAGCATAGAAATGTGAGCATAAGTGAGAAATGCCACTTCTGAGCAGAAGCTTTAAGAGCCATCAACTGCTTCTACCGTCTTTATTCTCCTTCTGCGTGTCGTGATAGGAACATATAGGATGGTCCTTCAGCCGGGGCCCAGCAATAGAGTATATAGAGCTAAGTCAGACGTGGCCCACCATCGACATGTAATGTAAATGAAAATTAATGTTGCTATAAGCCACTGAGATTTGGAGATTATGGAACATTGCAGCATAGCAGTCTAAGCGAGGTGAGATAATAACCTCACCAAATTATAACCTCAAATGATTTTTTTTTTTTTTTTGTGGTACGTGGGCCTCTCACTGTTGTGGCTTCTCCCGTTGCGGAGCACAGGCTCCGGACGTGCAGGCTCAGCGGCCATGGCTCACGCGCCCAGCTGCTCCGTGGCATGTGGGATCTTCCCGGACCGGGGCATGAACCCATGTCCCCTGCATCGGCACAACCACTGATCCACCAGGGAAGCCCTCAAATGATATTTTTAAAAGTTCCCTTTCCCCATTCTTTTCATCCTCAATATCTCTAACATTTAGACGTGTCCTTGAAATGTCTCTTTGCAGAGCTGAATTTCAACTGCCTACCAAAATGCAACTTCATCTCTCTTGATCCCCATGAGCAAAACAAGGTCAAAAAATGAGGAAGAAACCTCTGAATCTCCTTAGATGTTAGGGTGGATAGGGGAGCAGAGGGGCAAGAAAAGAGAGAGGCCTCGCACCAAAAGAGAGACTGCCCTTAGCAGACTGTGGTTGAAGGAAGAAAGGAGTGGAAAAGTGTGCACTTAAAATTTACCATCTTTCCATTTATCCTGGTTACATTCATGCGAGGGAGGGGGAGCACGACACCAAGAAATATGACCAGGATGTTGGCATTGCTTGGCTTGCAGCTATGTAACTCCAATCTCAGCCTCCATCATCACATGGGAATCTCCCTGTGCGTCTCTCTATCTCCGTATCTCTTCTCTTCTCATAAGGACACCAGTCATATTGGATTAAGGGCCCAGCTGAATTCAGAATGACCTCATCTTAGCGAGTCACATCTGAAACAACCCTAGTTCCAAATAAGATCACATTCTGAGGTGGGGGTTAGGAGTTCATTATATCATTTGAGAGACACAATTAAAGCCGTAACAACTGGCTTACTAATAAAGCCTTGCAAAATTTATAGCTTTTAGCCATCACAGACATCTTCAGAAGATTAACAATTCAACATGTGGAACATCTAATTTAATATATCATTGAGAAGACAATGCATTAGTAATGATATGAAAATGCATGATGGATAGCGTAAGACATGAATTACTCTTAAGAATAGTTTCTTTACCGCACTGTAAAGTACCCTGTACAGGTATTCAATCTTTCCATGTCCACCCAGCCTTTCCTGAACACGCCTTTTGCACAACATTATAACTAACTTTTTAAATTGCTTGTCAACAAAGAAGCCTCATGGTAGGCCTTGTATGTTTCATGTTCATAAATGAATTGAAGAGAAAATCTTTCTTAAAAGAGCAACTAGATCTTACGTGGTATGAGACAGTGGATGAAAAATAATATTATTCTGAGTCACTATAAGGGAAGACTATCTATACATGACAATATTATCAATACGAAGAATTCTCATGAGAAAGAAAACAAGTAATAAGGTCAGATTTTAAGATCATAAGCCGTAAAAGGTATATATTTAAAGATGCAGAAGTTACTGAGGATGATGGGTCTAAATAAATAAAAATAGAAGAACATAGAAAGGAGAATCATTAAGGGAATTTTAAAAAGCTAAAATTTTATATGAAAATGAACTGAAGACAGGTGGAAAAGAACTTTTTTTTAAGAAAAGGAGATCTTCATTTTAAAGTGCTGAATTTTACCTAATTACATTCTAAAAAAGACTAGATGCCACACTTGTTCCCAGCTACGTGACTAAGCTTTGTGATTATATGGTACACATCAACTTCAATCAGCCGTGAAAACTTTAATGAGAACCCTAGCTCAGAAACAAGTAGTTTTTCAGAGGATGATGCAAATTCAAATAGAAGAAGTGTAAACTACACAAAGCAATCATCTTACAAAGAATTCTGCAAACATCAACAGGTGCAAATCATGCATGATGGTGTGGAATCACATTGAAAAAATAAATTATCTTCTGGAAAAGAAAAAAAAGAAAGAAAAGAAAAGAAATATGACCAGGATGACCGAGACCCAGGGGTTAGCAGTATTTGAGCAGAAGAATTATGGGAAGATTTTCTTCTACTTAGTTTTCTGTAATTGCAAAAGTATTTCTAACGAACACATTCTTCCGTGGCTAAAAGAAATCAAATACTTTTAAAAGAGAAAGATATCCTTCAGCAGGCAACTGCCGCTAACTGTCCCAATCCATGTCCCCATACTATCTGATGGAGGGTCCGGAGGCAAGCTCAGGTGATGGGGGACAGAGCTGGAGGGAGAAGTTCTCAATCTAGGAATAAAAGCATGTATCAAAACCAGGAAGAGGGCCCAATGCATAAAAGTGTCAGGTAGTGTGGAAGAACACAATGTGCCAGGAACAGCAATACCCATGCTGGGGCACAGAATGTGAGCAAGAAGAAGAATGATGGAAGACAAGGCCAAGACAAGCTCAGGGGTCTGGCGTGAAGGATTCAAGGTGATGGGCAGAGGTCTCTCAGAATCAACTGCCTGTCAATTGCACTGTGGCATTCTCAAGACAGTCACAGATTGCTGTACTAATTGTTACAGCCACTATGGAGAACAGTATGGAGGTTCCTAAAAAAACTAAAAATAGAGCTACCATACAATCTAGCAATCCCACTCCTGGGCATATATCTGGAGAAAACCATACTTTGAAAAGATACATGCACCCCAATGTTCACTGCAATAGCCAGGACATGGAAGCAACCTAAATGTCCATCAACAGATGAATGGATAAAGAAGATGTGGTGTATACATATATATATATATATATATACACATACCCACACAATGGAATATTACTCAGTCATAAAAAAGAATGAAACAATGCCATTTGCAGCAACGTGGATGGTCTTAGAGAATATCATGCTAAGTGAAGTAAGTCAGACATAGACAAGTATCATACGATATCGCTTATATATGGAATCTGAAAAAAAAAGATACAAATAAACTTATTTACAAAATAGAAATAGACCCACAGACATAGAATATACTCTTACAGTTACCAAAGGGGAAGTGGGGTGGGGAGGAATAAATTAGGAGTTTGGGATTAACAGATACACACTACTATATATGAAATAGATAACCAACAAGGACCAACTGTATAGCACAGGGAACTACACTCAATATATTATAATAACCTATAAGGGAAAAGAGTCTGAAAAAGAATATATATATAAAAGGAATATATATACATAAGGAATATATATGTAATATATGTGTATATATGTATTTTATATGCATGATCTATATATATAAATAACCAAATCACTTTGCTGTACACCTGAAACTAACACAACATTGTAAACCAACTATACTTCAATAAAAAAATTTTAAAAAGCACAAAGGGACAAAATCCTGGTAGGATAATCCAGAAGTTTCTCCGTATCTTGGGAAAACTGCTCCTTAAGTTTCTTTCTGTTTTCCTCACACTGGTCAGGAGGTTAATTATTAATTCAAAGGCTCATTTTTTTAAAAAAATCCCAAGATAATAATGACATGTAACTTCTATTTGCCCTACAAAATCTGTATCCATTTTTTTCATGAAGGAGACTAAAAATATCAAAATCATAATGATAAAGAGTTAATGGGGGCTTCCCTGGCAGCACAGTGGTTGAGAATCTGCCTGCCAATGCAGGGGACACAGGTTCGAGCCCTGGTCTGGGAAGATCCCACATGCCGTGGAGCAACTAGGCCCGTAAGCCACACCTACTGAGCCTGCGCGTCTGGAGCCTGTGCTCCGCAACAAGAGAGGCTGCGATAGTGAGAGGCCCGCGCACTGCGATGAAGAGTGGCCCCCGCTTGCCGCAACTAGAGAAAGCCCTCGCACAGAAACGAAGACCCAACACAGTCATAAATAAATAAATAAATAAATAAAGAGTTAATGATGACTCTGTTTCTGAATCCATGTTCTATGAATGGTTCATCCCATTTGATAGTGTCTCGGAATCTCATGCATTACTATGGAACTTCATAGTTTACAAGGCTCCTTCTAGTTCATGACCACATTGAAATTATTCCTCTCAACAAAGTTGTGAGAGGGACTTCCCTAGTGGTGCCGTGGTTAAGAATCTGCCTGCCAATGCAGGGGACAATGGTTCGAGCCCTGGTCTGGGAAGATCCCACATGCTGAGAAGCAATGAAGCCCATGCACCACAACTACTGAACCTGCGCTCTAGAGCCCGTGAGACACAACTACTGAGCCCGCGTACCACAACTACTGAAGCCCGCACGCCTAGAGCCTGTGCTCCACAACAAAAGGAGCCACTGCAATGAGAAGCCCGCACACCACAACGAAGAGTAGCCCCGCTCGCAGCAACTAAAGAAAGCCCACGCGCAGCAACGAAGACCCAATGCAGTCAAAAATAAATAATTAAAAAAAAATGTTGTTAGAGAGGCCTTGCTGTGTCCATTTTACAGGTAAAGGGACTGAGGGCTGTGACATGAAAGGGGGCGTGTCCACCATGGAAATGCGTTGAACCTGATCAGTTCTGAATTTAAATTGTGACTCTGCTACTTAGCTGGGTAAACTACTTAATCTCTTTGAACCTCATATTCTTAATGTTTGACAAGAGATGGTGAGTATGCCTCACAGGGTTTTGTAAACATTTCAATGAGGTTTTAGCCCATGATAGCAGGGCTATGGCAGCAGTGACTGTTCAAGGGGCAGAGCTCAGGTTGGAATGCATTTAATTCTTAAACTAAGGCAGCGTTCTCTCTCCTTTGCTACAACACAGATACGTCCACAAGGATAGGGTGGAGGGCCATGTAGGACTGCATTTGTCAGGTCTCTAAGAGACTTGGCCTGGCTCCCATGCTTCAGGCTTGTGTTGTTCTACCACGTTTCAGGAGACACTGTCATTATTTCAATAGAAATCGTCACACCACATTATATGAGGGGATAGGGTTATAGATTTTGTTGTAGATTTTGGATTACCAGGAATAAGCACTGATAATTGAGGCAGAAATATTTTTGGCTTGCTAAATGTGATTTCACAGATTTTTAGAAAGGAAAAAGCATGTTTTCATGTAAGTTTATTATTAGGTCTTTTAAAAGAGGAAAATCTCTGAATGTACTCCATTGTTAAATTCTCCCACAACAGCATAACCTTGATGCTGAAATCATCTATTTCAAGAATGTGTTAGATTATGAAATAAACACTGGAGGGGCAAGGATGTCAGAACTCCTTTATGTTCTCAGCACTAGGAACAGAACACTTTGGGCTCCTACCCATCTCAAAGTAGGTGTCTGTGCATTTTCCTTGGACCAATATTGAATCTCAAATAAAAATACAGCTGAACGGACCCTTCGCAGGACGAGGTTGTACATGAGCGTGTCTAGCACAAAGTTAAAAGTATGAAAGACTTTCTTTAATCTCCATGCGAGGCTCTTTTCCTTCTTCCCTCCGTACTCTTCCCTTTGCAGGTAAAGGTTGTTTTACAATATGGGGAAGATCTTTTGAGGCCAAAGGATTATTATTTATTTCTCATTAATTAAAGTGGCAGAATCAGAGGACCAGCTTCTCCTTTGAAGTGAATCAGCTCTTTTAAGTTAGATCAGATTTCACATCAATGAAAGCCACCATCATTGAGCAGACCTGTGGAAGTTCACCTCTTCTTTAAAACTGTTTAAGGGTTTGGCTGACACGTGAGCAATTTTCTTAAGGGAGGGAATTTCCTAGTTTGTCTTTCATTTTAAGAATTCCTTGTGGGATGTTGGAGTAGAATTCACATTTTCAGTCCTCCACTCATTAGGCAAGTACTATTTCTCCATGTTTAAATTCAGCAAAAACCAAAAACAATAAAAACCAAACAATCCCTTTCCTCATGGAAGGACTTTTTTATTCAGGGAATAAATAGCACCGTCATATTTGACTCAACATTTTCAAAGTTCTCATTAGGAAACGTTGAATGCTTTGGGGTTAGTTGTCAGATTTCTTGTTCTCATTTTTGGCTCTTTTATCATACTACATGTCAAATCATAAAGATTACATTTGCATTTTCCACCAGCATCACGGAACAATGAAGGGGTACTTGGACTGCTGCTGTGTGCAGAGGTCCTTCTGAGCCCGGACTGGCTTCCTCCATCAGGGGATTAAGTTCTTTTCACATTAAGAATATTGCTCAGATGCAGTGCTACAAAGCATGTGAAGTAGTGGTTTCTAGAGTATAGTTCCATGGTTTTTTACTCCTTCTCTTATGGCTAACAAGATACCTGCTTTTATTTCTGAAAGAGGCACTCAATACACCCACTCCTTCCTCTACGAAAGACTACTTGGGTCCTTTCCTCTAGGCATAAACCCTACTGTAGAAGGACTGGTTACTCTCTTGCTTGTCCTGAGTGCTCGGACCTCTGAGGCCATTCAGACCTGGCCTTTCCCAGATTTCCAGTCTCTCCTCTCCTCAAGAAATGATGCCCTGGGGCCTTTCCCACCTCGGCACTCATTAACTCACAGAACATTTGCGTGATTAAAGTCATCTAACAGTGGTGCTGCTGTGCCTTATTTTCTCCTTTCAAACCATGCCTGTGGCTCTTAAATTTTTGAAAAGCCATTTACTGATTCCAAACACATTCTCCTTAATCTTCAATGGGGCAAAATGTTTAAAATCTTCAGACTGTATTGACGTTTGTGATACAGACAAAATGATCTGCTACCTTGTCTTCTCTCTATTCACAGCGGTCCTGTTAACATCCATCTTCCGCTTCCTGTGAAACCAAATACTGGGGAGAAAGTTTGGTCCAAGGAAGGTTACTACTGCAAGTAGACTGTATCCACAGCTTCTGGGAAACAAATCGCAGGGCAAGTGATGCCATGTTCATGGTTCTGAGAGATTGCAGGGGAGGTATGCTGAGGTCAAGGGGAAGGAAAAGTCAAGTTCGTCTCATACATCCCAAACAGACATACAGGGATTCCAGGATCAGCAGAGTTCCTCAGTGTTTTTGCCAACATCACAGCAGCAATAGACTGAGAAGAGAAGAGAACTTGGTGCGTGTGAGTGACAGAGAGCTAGAGAGCAATTTTAATTGCTGGACTCTTTGGACTGGTCCAATGCCTAATTTCCTGAATTCTTCACTAAAGACTGCTTGTCTTTTGAGGGCAAAACAAACCATTCCAAGCACTGACTGGGAGCGAACATAAATCTGTACATTCTTTCAGGTTTCCAGGTGCAGTATAATTATAAATAAGGACTGGTTGAACCAAGGTGACCCTAATTATCTTTATTAAAAACACAGATGGGAGGCAACAGAAGCTAGTGTATAAGAAAAGCCTATTCTTAGGTCAGAACTATGTTTAAAGATAAACTAGGGAGTTAGAAAATTCCATTATTTGTACATTCTCCTGTATTTAATTTGTTTTTCACAGCTTATCTTAAACCTCTCCTGCTCTAATTCAGAAATTATTATGGTGTAGTGGTTAAGGTTCTAGTACCGACTAGAATTTAGGTTCCATGTCCTCCACTTACTGATTGTGGAATATTGGGCAAGTTACTTAAACTTTCCAGGCCTCAATCTCTTCATCTGTATTATGGGAACAATAAAAGCTACCTGGTAGGGCTGTTGTGAGATTTCAAAAAGACAGTGCATCTGAAGTGCTTAGCTCAGGGCTTGGCAAGCAGTAAGCACTTAATAAGTACACTCCACTGTTGCTATTATTTAAGTTGGATGATTTTGTTGATTTCAGCCGCAGTGAACCCACATGAACGGCTTCACCTTCAGAATCTGTGAGCTCCCCATCTCTTTCCTTTCCACCATCTCAGTTTCTTCTTGTCGTGACATTGGGAAACCTTAGCATGTTGTGGTTTGTAGCCCATCCAAGCCACTTCCATATCTCCTAATAGGTGAAGTACCAACACAATCCCTAGGGCATTTACTGCTTCCCAGCAAAGAAAATGTCTAATTAGAAACATTGAAGACTTTCCTTCCTAGAGCCAGATTCCTCCCCAAGGATTGTCTCAGCCAATTATGGCTGCAGGGAGTTTATTAGACATCTTGGGAAATAAAGTAACAACCATTGCATTTTACTTTGTTTTCCAGGAACATAAAATGGTCTACACTTCCTGCTTCGTTTGTGACACATGTAATGAGCACTCTGTATTTCCTTTTCTACAAACTGAGGTGCTCACCGGGTCTGCAAAGCTTAGTTCGTTGCTGTCTTTCAAGGCCAAGCTGCACAATGTTCCACACACTCAGAGGTGCTATATAATCATTCTAGAAATCACAAGGTGCCCACAAAGTCACGAGAATCTGCACACGGGTTGACCTTGCCCAAGGTGCATGACTTGAACGGAATGCCAAATTTTATAGAAAAATACTTTGGGAAATGGAGCCTTAAGTTATATGCCAGGTATTCAGGTTTCTGGGTTTTTATTTGCTTGTTTTTTGGCCGTGTTGCGGAACCTGCGGGGATCTTAGTTCCCCAACCAGGGATTGAACCTGGACACATGGCAGTGAAAGTGTCAAGTCCTAAAAACTGGACAGCCAGAGACTCCCTAGGTTTCTGGTTTTCATCTTGTTAGTAGGTAGGAACGCTGCCAAATGTTACTTTGTTTGGGATTATTTCATACTATATCCTATCAGTGTCACTCCATTGATTTTGGGGGAATCCCCTATGAGCTGACCATGGGGCAGGTGCTAAGGGACACACATGCATAAATAAAGGTCCTTACAAGCAATGTCTTAATGTTCAAGTCATTTTGGCCAAGGCAGTCCTGCTGGCTCCTCCTAAATGGCAGTTCATCAGTTTCTGGGAGGTTGTGCTCTAGGGAATCACTCACTCATGGTACAGAGTTTGGGATCTCTAACTGAAATTCTCTGATCTTCAAAAGGAGGTAGGGAAAGGGAGGAAAAGAACTAAAACCTATTGAATTCCACTGTGCGTCTGACATTGTTTTAGAGACTTTTCAAATGTCACCTTATAACACATGAGGCACTTTATATGCCTCATAAGAACTCCTTTGAGGGAATTCTGTAATGCACTTGTATTCATCTTCCAGCATCCCTTCCATGCAGTAACCATCCCTTACATGTACCTTTATGCCTTTAGCCCTGGTGAGTTGTCAATTACTAAGCCCTAAGCCCGTGGACACTGAACTGGTTATTTGGTCCAGGCTAGACTGAGCAGACTTCTTCTGTGAGTTACACCTGCTAGAGGAGCAAAGATCTCTTTCTTTAGACTGGCTCAGTAAGGGACAATTCTCTTGCCATTGTTGACAGGAATTCTCAGGATGAAATAACATCCAGAGAGAAGTAAAACTGAGAGATTGAGAAAGTACCAGAACTTTGAAATATTATTTGAGCTCCTGGTTCTAACCTTGCCTGAAACTGAACAGACTGCCATGGGTTTCCCACTTTCTTCCCCTGAATCCAGTTTGTTTATGTCACTTGTAACTATCAAAAGAGTCCTAGACAAATAAAAGAGCAATTATATTCATTTTACGAGTGACCACACCAAGGCTCAGATAAGAAAATTTTCTTGCCCCCGAAATGGCAGGGCTGACATTAAATCCAGGTCATTTTATCTCCAGAATTTGTGCTCTTTCTATCCTGATGCCTCCCTCGAAGGTCGGGAGGAGTTGTGGAACACTTTCCAGACATCTGAATTCTCCAAGTTTAATTATGTTTGCAAAACAGACCGAGGGTCTGCTGTGGATTTCACATTTGGTGTGAGCCAAAATGGGCCCAATCAGAAAAGCTTACTAACAAAAGGCTCCGGAACGGAACTAACCTGCTAGCACCACGTGACTCCTACTTCCTGCTGGGCACTTAGGTGAGCAGGGACGACACGGACCGGCAGAACGCTAAATCCCAGCAGAAAAACAAGTGGCTATGTTCTCAAGGACTACTTCACACGATGAAAAATAGCTCAGGCCATCCCAGATGCAGACCAAGGATGTACGGAGATGTGGGACATGGACTTCGGAGGAAAGCAGGGTGTCCAATAGTTCCAAATCAGAGGAAATGTGACAGGGTTCTTGTTGGGGGCAGAGATACTGGGAAATATTAGCTGCAGTAGCTAGTCTAAGAATTGTCTGCAGCCATGGGCAGCCCTGGAAACACTTAAGGCCACACTGGTCACTTCAGTCACTCCCCCACTCATTCATTCATGCATTCATTCACTTTTGCAGCAAACATTTGTTACGCACCTATTGTGTGTCAGGCTTTCTGCTGAGCACTGGGAACTCAGCAATTAAGATGGGGTTCCTGCCTTCACGGTTTTACAGTTGGAGGCCACGTATGCCAGTCATTGGTGATTGTGTCTGTGCATGTGGTGTGTGTGTGTGTGTGTGTGTGTGTGTGTGAGAAAGAGAGAGAGAGGCAAAGAGAGACGGAGATCTGGAATGCTGATACTGAGGATTTCAGAACCACCATTTATGCCAGTAGAGGTATCTCCTTCTAAAATCCATCTACATAACAAGTACGCCTAGAAGGAGGAAAGCCTTATCTAACTCATCTGTGTGAGTAGAAATTCTGATGGCTGGCAGAAAGCCTTGGGGTTGAGGACCAGGATGGCAGAGGTGGAAGGAGGAAGACTCAGCCCGAGGAGAAAAAGAGCTTCTGAAATGGGACCTGTGGAGGCTGTTGAGGACAGCTGTGCTTGCTCCTCCTGAGGCCCTACTTGAACAAGGCGGCCAGCTTGGGCCCAGGACAATTACTGGAACAGGGAGACAGCTGTCAGCCCTCGATGGGTGACTAACTGCCAGTAACACTGTATGGAGCTTCGTGGATTATAAAAATCGTTCTCATGTACATTATCTCACCTGCTTTTTATAGCAACTTGGAGAGGCAGCTCTGATTCAAGTATTTTTTCAGTTGAGGAAAATGGGGATCACGGAAGGGAATTGACTTGCCTAAGCTCACCCAGCAGGAAACATGGCAGGCATGGAAGCTGAGCCCCAATCTTTTGGGTGCAAAGCTCATGCCTTCCAACTAACTGCAGACCTTACTTCTGCTTCAACCCAGGAGTCTCTGCGCATCAGAACCACGCAGAGGGAAAAAGAGGCTAATTAATAGTCAGAGAGCTATTCCGGTGGCACAGTTCCTATTTCAAGAATACTAGCCTGAGGGCAGTATATTCCATCAGACTTTAAAAAGCATGATTGCTTTTTACTTAAGAATTTGGCTAATGAGCATTTCCTTGAAGAGAAGGGACTCAACTGAGATAACATGGAAAGTTCCCAGGGCAGAGCCATTCACAGAGTAGGCACTCAACTGTCGCTGAATTCAAGATCTATACCCTGTCTCTCCAGCCATATTTCACAAGACTCTTTCCAGCAGTCACACTGATCTGTTTTAAATTGCTCCAGCACATGCAGCTATTATCATGATCCCAGTATAACAGATGAGTAAACAGAGACACAGAGAGGTTAAGTAATTTGCCTAGGGTCACACAGCAAGTCAGCAGGGCAGTGAGGATTCAAACTCAGGAAGTCCACCTTCATAGTCTAGGTTTCAGCCCTGTACCTTCTTCAAGGCATAAAGTGAATAAAGAGGAAAGAACATTCCAGCATGAGGAAAGAACATGCATTTACCTCACAATATTGTCATAAAGCTTTCATGAACTTATACATAAAAAAGCAATTAGAATAAGGCTGGCTGAATTAATGTTAGCCATCATCTTGCTCACGACATAGAGTTCACATCAAGAACCAGTTTCTCAGGGAACCTTCTCAGTTTCTGCTGTCTTGATCAGTTCCCCTCTTACAAAAGTCAGACTACCCGTTAGAGCACTGATCTCAGTCTGTAAATATATACCCATTTGTGATTTGTTTCTTTCGTTTTCTTCCGTTCCCCAATGCCCAACCCTTGCAAAAACAAAACAAACAAAACAAACAACAAATCCCAACATAATAAGTATTTCTTGAATGAATGAGTGAGTGAATGAAACATTCCTTTCCGCCCTAGAGCCCTACATTTTTCTCCTCTGGGTGGGAGGAGAATATTCTTCTTTGTTTCCCTTCATGCCATCTCGGACTCTCACGCGTTTCCCACAGCTAATCTACATGGTGTTTACAGGTGCCTTCTGAAAACCGCCTACTCCCTGGTTTCTAAACTCAGCTAAGCTCTGTCTCTGAAATGTCAGCCTCTCCCGTTAAATCTTTTTCTCAAAAGCAGTGAGAAATTCAGACAAGGAAAGTTTTCAGTTCCTCTCCGCCTCGTGCCAACTGTATAATGACTCTGTGGGATTGAGTTTATTTCCAAATCTAGATCCACTCTGAGCACAATGGAGGCTTCTAAACTCATCCCAGTGGATCGCAAACCCACTTCTGACTTTTAAAACTTACAGATTTTTCTGGGTTTTGATGAGTGGCGAGTGGGAGCAGAAAGTTCCAGAAAACACAGTGGTGTCATTTCTGTTCATCCTGTCCTTTTCTCCTCTTGTCTCAGTGTGGTCCTTTAGAAACTGTACTCTCTTTCTGCTCCGTGATTGTACTCTTTAGAGACAAATACTTGCCTTGCCTTTCAAACAAGCTGTTTTATTTCTGGACGCTCATAAAATGAAGAGGTACAGATTCCTTCAAACACACCTTTTTGGCTTCCTTAATACAGAGGTTTTCTTAATAGCCTTCTTGTGTTCTTTGATCCCTTAAACTTAGCATTTAAATTTTCTTTCTTCTGAAATCACCCAACTCACCAGCATGAGTAAATGTGAGTTTTAATCCTCACTTTGCTGTGTTACCTTGACGTTTTCATTTGTAAAACTGACGATACCTACATTACAGGCTAATTGTGAGCCTTGAAAATGAGATAATGAAGAATGGCTATCATCAAAAATACAAGAGATAACAAGTGCTGGAGAGGATGTGGAGAAAAGGGAACCCCTGTGCACAGTTGGTGGGAATGTAACTTGGTGCAGCCAGTGTAGAAAAACAGTATGGAGGTTCTTCAAAAAATTAAGACTAGAACTATCATATGATCCAACAATTCCACTTCTGGGTATGTATTTGAAGAAAATGAAAACACTTAAAAAGATATGCATCCCGGGCTTCCCTGGTGGCGCAGTGGTTGCGAGTCCGCCTGCCGATGCAGGGGACGCGGGTTCGTGCCCCGGTCTGGGAAGACCCCACATGCCGTGGAGCGGCTGGGCCCGTGAGCCATGGCCGCTGAGCCTGCGCGTCCGGAGCCTGTGCTCTGCAACGGGAGAGGCCACAACAGTGACAGGCCCGCGTACCGCAAAAAAAAAAAAAAAAAAAGATATGCATCCCCATGTTCATTGATGCATTATTTACAACAGCCAAGGTATCAAAACAACCTAAGTGTCCATTGATAGACAAGTGGAAAAAGAATATGTGGTATGTATGTATATACAACGAAATATTATTCAGCCATAAAAAAAGAATGAGATCTTGCCATTTGTGACGACACAGAGGACCTCGAGAGCATTATGCTAAGGAAAATACATCAGACAGAGAAAGACAAATACTGTATGATCTCACTTATACGTGCAATCTGAAAAAAGAAAAACAATAAAACAATCTCATAGATACAGAGAATAGATTAGTGGTTGCCGGAGGTGGAGGTGGAGGGTAAAAGAAATGAGTGAAGGGGATCAAAGAGTACCAAAAAAAAGAGAGAGTGAGTGTGTAGCAGAGCTGTAAACAGGGCATTTCCTGGTTTCTGCTGAAGCTCCAAAGCCAAGAACGATAGGTGGCAAGGACTCCCTCCTTCTAGATAGAGATGCTGGACCATCTAGGCAGGATTTTCCCCCAACTCTTCTGTGCCCTAAGCCTGTTTCCTCCTGCAGGGGTGCATTGAGAAGCATCCAAGAGGAGGACTCTCTCAGAAGAGCCACAGAGGAAAGGGCCACAGAGGGTACCGAACCCAGCTTCCAATAACACCAGGGATGTCACGGTCCTTCCTCCTCTCTCTCCACCCTGGAGGAAACAGAGGCTGCTGGGCGAGTAGGGGAGCACGAGAGGACAAACAAGTTGGAAGAATAACTATGAAACAGGCAGGGCCGTCTCACCTATCCCATTGCTCACTACAGAATTCATGAGTCAGGTACATGCTGCCCAGGGAGAGCAGCTTTGAATGGGATGAGAAATTGACATCTAGATATTGGAACAGCCTGACAATTCAAGTACAGGTTTCTGCACTAATCACTTATCCACAACTTTTGGGGCCAGATAGATTTCAGAATTCCTTTTTTAATATTTAGAAAGGGTATATATTATTTATCCTGTTATCAGTGGGTGTAGGGCAGCATCCCATAATGAAACATGTCAATATTTCTGCAGCAAAATATACTGTTATCCACACCAGGTGGCAGTACATAATGACAGCAACTACCCTCCCATCAGTTTATGTCATGTTTTTTTGCTACCAAATGACTCTGTAGCAAACTTCAAAAAAGTTTTGCTTTTTAGAGCTTTGAGGATTCTAAAATTGTAGATAAGGAATTGAAGAAAGTTTCCCCAAAGTGAAATGTTTATTGATGCTTGAAAGTGACCCGAGAAGCCAAAGAATCTGCCCAAGATATCCTCCAGGGGCAGGAAATCTAACAGTGGGAGTTGGAAAGAGAGTAGCGCAACAACCTTTCTGCTGGAATCCATCAGATTCCACTCATCCAGGTAATCGGTTCCTTCCATAAATATATACGTGCTTTGCCTCTGCATTTTTCACACAGCAGGTGAGCAATACATTTAGCTGGCCTCGTTTTTCCTTTACTTCTTCATAAATACTGGTAGATAGTCCAGATCCTTTCCCAGATGGGAAGCTTAATGAAGCTTGAGCTGCAGCATCTCACTTTGAGGGGACCTTTTCCAAGGATGCAGGGATGAGGCAGTAACTGGAGCACACCCCTGTCTCAGGGTCACCATCTGGGACCTGGGGGCAGCTGGACTCCCAACACAAACCCCACAGATGCCACCCCCATCCTTCATGACTATCTGCCCCTGGGTGGGGGGCTCTTCAACAGTCTGGACTCGGAATTTGTCACCAAGAAGAATCAGCAGGATTGGCTTGTCTGCTCCCTCTTTGGGAGTTTGCTTACCCCACCTCTAGGACTTGGTGGGGGGCTGGGGCTGAGGAGGGAGTGCGGGGCACAGCAGGAGCAGACACCATGGCGATGGACCAGCTACAACAGGCACTGAAGGGGGCCCTGTCCGGGGATCAAAGGGCTGGAATCCTTCTATGGCTTGGCCTCTGACACCCACCAAGAAATACTCCCTGAGCCGGAAACCACAGAGGAAGTGGTGGACGTATCATTACTGAAAACAAGTTGTAAAGCTGAAACTTCTCTATAAGGTAAGTAATCATTTTTTCAACAACTGTGCTAGAAGCCAGGATTATCTTTCCATTATCCCCATAGAGAATTGTATTACAAAATTGCTATATAAAATATGCAGCCAAATATGAAGAAAAGAGGACTATTGAAACATGCCAGGCAAAACTAAAACATTACTTATTTTCCTGGATTTTGTGAAGCTTATGATATATATATATGTATATATATACATGTACATATATAAAGTTTATAATTTGGTATGCTTTCTTTTCTTATTCAAAATAACTATTCATCTTCATACCTAATTTTGTACTTATATTTTATTCTATTATTAAGTTTTTCTTTTTTTTTACAGAGGGACCCCAAACTGTACAAGTTTCACATCCTACAAACTGAAGACACTCGATTTCCCCCCTTATACTACTATTAACCTGAATCTTGCATTTTTATTTTGAGCATTTTCTATGCTGGTTGGGGGAGGGGAGATTGCCCGAAGGGGTGCTTGGGTATGGTGGAAGATTCAGCCTCTGAAATGCATGGACCTGCTACCCATAAGGAAGATCCAGCATGAGCCATGTGAGGTGGTCTGGAAGATGGAAAGATGTGCCCAAGTTCAGACCTTCAGAGAGAAGCTACTTGCCCTGGAGGAAGGATGGGAGGGGGACAGGCTGCTGCATGAGGTTGAATGGGCATGTCTCCTAACTCTTTCTGGAGAGGAAATGGATAAAACTCCAGAGATGGTAAACATGAAGGCTTAATAAGGATAATATAATATGTAGCAAATAATTAGTGGGGACTATTTCTGGAGACACTGTGAAGATAAATGAATATGGAGAGATGCTGGAAGCACATGTTTATTGCAATTTTTGAATTAAGTATGTGATTAGATTTATTCTAGGTAGTCTCACCCCTTACCTTTTCCCTCCTCGCTCCTCCTCTTAAGTGATAAAGGTTTCAAAAAAAAACACAGAATTTTCATTGAATTTTGTTGTAACTTGGAGAGAATGGGTAGGGGGCTAGGCCGAAAGAGAAGTGTTTTCTGGAAAGGTGGGTGTTGGGGGGTAGTTGCTGATAGGAGAAAACAAGCATGGGTTTGTTAGGTCTTTTGAGGAAAGAGAGAGAAGAATGAGGTTAGAGAGCTAAAACTCACTCTTTGATTGGATGGCGGAAGGAGAGAAAAAGGGGCCATTGGAACAGACAAGGGCACTCCATCTCAACAGATAAGCGCTCTGAGGACCTGCCAGCGTCACCAGGCTCCTGAGGCGTCAGCCTCCATCACACAGGCTGCTTGCATAGGAAATGGACAGATGACAAAACTTTCCTTTCTGTGCGACCCAGGCGATGCACAGCAGTCCAAACAGTTTGGCATATAAGTATAATGCTCATGGAGCGATCTATCACATGGTGTGGCGGCAGCTGAGCACGGTGGGCACAGATGGAATTTTCTGTCCAGAACCCCTCTCTCATTTCCCCTGGAAACTCCCCACACCTGGTCCATAAATCTCCTTTGGGAAATTTCGTTGCCTTATATCACCTCATCCTTTTGGAAACTGCTGACTGCTCTAGGGGTGAGGATCTATGCCAAGCCAATCTAATCAAAGCCTTCCCAGCAACTTAAATAAAATCTGGAACTGACACTGACAGATCCTCTCAGACAGGGACAGTTGTATGACAGAAAGTCCAGGAAGTGCTGGGCCCTGTGTCTCATCTCACCGAGAAAGATTCTCTGCAGCCAGTGGGAATGAAGGCAACACTCTCACTGTACCTGGGATGTGAACCCGAATGAGAACCAGGCGGTATTTGGCCTCTGGTTCCAGCATGGTCCAGCTCTATGCCTCTGCTTCCTACACTTTGGTTCATCCACATTTCCTTGGAATCCATGAAGCAGTTAAGTCCCCCCTTTTGCCTGTACTAGTTCAAGCTGGGTTGGGTTACTTAATACCAAAGGAGTCCTAACATGCAGCTTAATTAAAACATTTGATTAGTTGAGCACTGGGACCTCTTTACTACAACCTTGTTCACAAACAAAAACGTATTAGTTTGGTCTCCCACCTTAAAAAATAAAAGATACTGAACGTAATGTCTCTTTGATGATTTAGTATCTCCTTGGTGCTATCAGTTATTTAGAGCAGCGAGGACAAAGGCGTGAGAAACACAGACATACTGACTTTAGGAAACAGAAGAGATTACTTAAAATAAATGTTTGAAAGGAGTTGTTTTCTTGAAGTGAGTTGTTCCCTTCAGCAGGCATTTTTCAAGGGCTTACTCTATGCTGGGCACTGTTCTTAGCACTAGGGAGATTATCAATCAGCAGAGCAGACCAAAAGCCATTCCCTGGGAGAGCTTATATCCTAGCCTCTTTCTCCCACAGAAGTAAATCAGAAACCTTCTGGATAATGTAGAATGCCAGTTAGTTGTGTGCTAATTAATTTGGAAGCCTAGGCACCTCTGTCAATGGTCAACCACACGTTTCACAGAAGGCGGATGATGAAGAGTCCCCTCCACCCACTTTTCCCACCCAAGATAATGTGGCAAAAAATAGTTCCTTACGTTCTATCAAGGAGGAACATACCATTGTACCATTTCTTGCCTCTGCTAAATTGGGCTCCACTTCCTCAAACAATTGCACTGTTAAAACTTATTATGTCCCACCTCCTTTGGTCTCTGGTGCTTTCTGAAGCATATTTTTACCTGTGTCACTGACACCACTATCATAGGCCAGTGAAAGTCTACCTGGCGAATGGCAAATATAACCTGTGCCAGGTAGGGAGTACGTGCATCAGCAGTACTCTTGGCTCCCCTTTGTGCAATTTCTTTCCTTGGGTCCAATCTGGAAGTCATTCCATTTGTCAAAAGGCCAGCGGGTGATGAAACAACCCTCCCACAACTGAAGCACCAGGGCAACACATAGAGGGAGAGAAGAGAGGAGACAGAAAGCCATAGCACCCAGACCATGTCGAAAATGGCCCTTCCTGGTTAAAAACTAGCGGGTGCAGGCAGTTTTCCGAACGTTTTGAGGAAGCAGCTTTTCTTCACCATGGAGTTAGAAGGACTCGTTTTAAGTGTGAGATGTGATGGGTTGGAGTTTAAGCCTTTGAATTATCTGCAATTAGCCATAAAAGCCCTGATAGAAGAGAGCAACATCTTTGTGCAGACAGACATGCCCTGGGACAAAAGCTACAGAGGAAACATGGAAAAAAGCAGGAAGAAGGCATCCCATGGAGACCTTCTGGTCGAAAGAGACCAGAAATCCACCTGGTGCTAGAATAGACACCATTTTCTTTGACACTGTTGATTAAAGTGTATGCTTGTGTTTGGAACAAAAGTTTTGTTGATTTTAAACCAGTGTGTTAGAGAGGAAATTGGATATTAATATCAGAACCACATGTGTAGTATTTGTAGCTTTTTTGCATATAACATGTATCATAACTGCAGGGGAAACTGTATGGATTCATTCCACAGAGGACATTCAAGTAATCTCTCTTTTGTCTCTTCATATCAGTTTTAAAGTGAGCCTTTTTACCAGTTGAAAGACAAATACACTTCATTGTTTTCTCATTGTATAATATTGCAGAATTCATGAAAGCACTATAAAAGAAAAATCACATTTTAAAAAACCAGCGACTCTTATCCCATTGTGGAGGAATAACCACTATTAAATATTTGGTGTGTATTCTTTCGGTCTTTGTTTCTATGTGTTTTTGTTTCTTCTTAGTGATCACATTGCAATACTGAATTGTAACCTTTCCTTTTTCTACCTCGGTACCGTGTAATGAAGATTTCCCCCACAGCATTAATATTTCAGATGATTCCAGCTTTAACAAAGCTGCTTCAGTTCCCTGTAACTAAATTTGTGTCTCATATTCAGGGTAATTTCCTCAATGAATTGCTAAGTCAAAAGATGTGCCAGTTTTAAAGATTTTTGATAAATATTGCCTATGTGTCCTCCAAAGGGTTTGTGTTGTGCCTACCAACTTACTCTCCCAGCAGCAATGTATGAAAGGGACTCTTTCTCCTTCTAATACTAGGAATCATCCACTTTTTACCAACTACTTAGGAGGAAAGTAGTTGCTCACTGGTTAAATTTAAATTTCTTTGAATCCTTGTAAAGATTTTCCCATGGATTCATTGTCCTTTAGCATTTCTTTTTTGTGTGTTGTATTACCTTTTTACATTTTTTCATAATATTCTCAAATTATCTTGTATAGTAATCTTATAATTGTTTCTTATTACATAAATTGTCCATTCACATTTTAATTTATACATAAATTGTAAATTAATATATATGTATTATATATAAATGTATTGTTTATATTTATATATCATTATTTTTTTATGTAATCAACTTTATTGACTTTTTCCATTGTGAATTTTGCTTTTATGATACTTAGACAAATATTCACATCTTCCCTAGTTGTTTTATAGTTTCTTTTACTTTTTTTTCTTTTTTCTTTAATTCTTGGTTTTTACTCTTTAACCATTAATATTTTATTTTAGTGCATGGCATAACTCTTTGGATGCAACTACTGATATTTTTCTAAATAGTTTTCCAGTTTCCCATCTCCATCTATTATGTAGTTTATCTTTCTCCATTGATCTAAAAGGCCCTCTTGTCAGTGTTTCATCTAAGAATAAAGATTTAGAATGTCTATAGTCAAGTCTTTAAAGAGTTTCTCAGTAAAATTTGTACTTTTCTTCACCTACACCCTGTACCTTACTTGTGTAGTTTATTCCTAATTATTTCACATATGTATTACTATTGGGAAGGAAATTTCTTCCCATCATGTTTTCTTACTCAGTATTTTTCAAGATGTCCTCTGAGGAGCAGGAGTCCTAAGAAATGATCTGGAAAAGTTTCCACAGTCTGAACAGTTAAGGAAAAACTTCTCAAAGCCTATGTATATTTGGCTGGTGAAACTTCAAGAGGAAGCCAAAGTATGAAATGTTTCCTAAATGCGTTTGGTGTAGAATCTTAATTTTGAGGAGCATTTGTAGATTTCAGAGGGACAACTATTTTAGAAAACACACTCTAGGAAATTTTGCTCAACAGTGTTATTATGTATGATTTCTGCCTATTACTTTGAGCCAGATATTGATAATATTAACAAAGTGTCTTCCTATTTCTAGGTAGACCTTTGTTGGCATGTATCTAGATGATTATATGATTTTTTTCCCCTCTTTTGAACTACCAATGTAGTGGACTAAACAGAAGTCTTAACATTAAACTAACCCCAAACCCCTATAGGAAAAAAAAACCCTACTTGATTCACCAATTTATTATGCTTTTAATATAGTGCTGGACCCACCATATTAATATTTTACTTCGCTTCTTGCATCCCTATTTATAAATTAAATTGGAGTAAATTTTCTCCTATCTTCCCTGTTTCTCTTTCCTTCTATCTTCCTTCCCTCCTCCTCCATCCCTTCCTTCTTTCCTGCCTTCCTTTCTCTGTCATGTTTTAGCGTCAGTTAGGCTAGTTTTATAAAATGATTTGAATAGCTTTCCATATTTTATATGCTCCCAACATGGAGATTCTTAGAAACTTTAAAAGAATTTTTCTATAAAGTCAATTGCCAAGTGTTTTTTTAATTTAAAAAATCTATGTTAACTTTTAAAAGGGGGTTCCTGATGATATGACTGCTTAGGTTTTATACTTCCAGACCTAATTTTTAGTAGCTTATATATTCCTTAAAAACATCTGTTTCATGTAGACTTTCAAATATGCCCACACAGAAATTTATAAAACATTCTTTTTATTATTAAAAATACCTCTTGGGCTTCCCTGGTGGTGCGGTGGTTGAGGGTCTGCCTGCTAATGCAGGGGACATGGGTTCGAGCCCTGGTCCGGGAGGATCCCACATGCCACGGAGCGGCTGGGCCCATGAGCCACAACTGCTGAGCCTGCGCGTCTGGAGCCTGTGCTCCGCAACAAGAGAGGCTGTGATAGTGAGAGGCCCGCGCACCGCGATGAAGAGTGGCCCCCGCTTGCCACAACTAGAGAAAGCCCTCGCACGGAAACGAAGACCCAACACAGCAAAAATAAAAATAAATAAATAATTTTTAAAAATACCTCTTAACCCTATCTTTATACATTTATTATTGTTTTCTCTAGTTTTCTCCCCAAAGGACCAACTCTTTTTCATTCTATAGTTTTCTTCTTTCTAAATCATTAATTTTTTTCTTTAAAAAAAATAATTCCTGTGGGAACTCTCTTTAGGTTTGTTTTCACCCCCATGTCCCTATGTAAAGGCTTAATTCAGTTATTTTAATTTTAAATAAAAATAGAAATGAAAAAGAATGAAAAGCTATAGTTTTTGTTTGACTATGATTTGACTAAACCTTGTAAGTTTTGATAATAAATGCAGGATACTGGTGAAAAATGCAAATCCTGCAGCTAGATTGTTTTATCTGAAATCCATCTCCATCACTTATTCTCTGTGTGGCCTTGAGAAAGTTACTTGACCTCTCTGTGCCTCAGTTTGTTTATATGTAAAAGGAAAATAATAATACTCACTTCAGGATTTTTGAGAGAATTATAATATATGCAAAATAATTATAATAGTGACTGACACATAGTAAATACTGAATAAATATTATGTTACCTTTTTATTTTTTTAACAATTTGTACTTTTACTCTGAATTCTGTTTACTTCAGTTATTAGGTCTCTAATAATTTTTATTAATTGCTAGTTTTTTTGTCCTACAGCTCGAGAATTTAGCCTATAAAATTTACGGCCATGTAGCTTTTTTTTTTTTTTTTTGCGGTACATGGGCCTCTCACTGTTGTGGCCTCTCCCGTTGCGGAGCACAGGCTCCGGACGTGCAGGCTCAGCGGCCATGGCTCACGGGCCCAGCCGCTCCGCGGTATGTGGGATCCTCCCAGACCGGGGCCCGAACCCGCGTCCCGAACCCGCGTCCCCTGCATCGGCAGGCGGACTCTCAACCACTGCGCCACCAGGGAAGCCCGGCAATATAGCTTTTGAGGTAGATGGATGAAGGAGGAAGCGAATTACATTTATTGAACATTGCGAGACATTGTGTTGATGGGGCTGGTTGCTTTCAGAGCTCTAACACGGGAATGCAGAAATCTGATCTATGTTGGTCTGTTATTCAATCCTGCAATTCCTCCACTATGATGCTATACTTAAGTTTCATATTACGCGTTTTATCTTTGGAGTGCAAATGCACGCCCACATGTTCACCATCTTCCTGGGTTTGCACACCTGCTTGGCTCTCTTCCAGAAACTAGTTTTCAGAAAACAGGAGAAAGACACTGTGGAACTACTCAGGTACTAAACAGATATTCCTAATATTCCTAGATTCATTTATGAAAGAGGAAATGGCTTTCTCACAGGGCTTTTAAGCAACTTAACAAAGAAGAGGACCTCGCCTCTAAAGCTAATTCCAGGATGAATTTCTCATGAAAAACCTAAAACAGGGGATGAAGGACAACCGAATGAGACGTAGTGAACACTTAGCACCCGTTTCACTGAAGAGCTGGCCAAAATGGTCTGATCTGATGTGTGCTGCAAGGTCTTTCTGAGCTAAAATACCCTTTTTATTGGCTTCCTCGATTCCTCTCCTGAAGGTGCCAGTTCTCAATCTTAGCTGCTCATTTTTAACCACCTGGGGAATTTAAAAAAATATATGGAGGCTGGGTCTCACGCCAGGCAGATGAATCAGAGTCTCAGTAGAGCAGGGACCTTGGGCATTTTTTAAGTGATCTTCAGATGATTCTAGTGTGTAGCCATGGTTGAGAGCCACTGGATAAAGACATTCTTTCCCAAGTCCAAAACAAAAATGGCAGATTTCAATCTTAGCGATTAGCTTTGAGTCATCTTCCAGTTTAGCAGAGAACAGAATAGGCTACGGGACAGATACATTTCGGAAGGATTTAGAAGAAGCTTGGAGTTTGGAGACTTGGCCAGAAGGATATAACTGGACAGGTGAAGTTGTAAGAGACATTGGGCAGTTACCGCTAAGGTAGGAACTTGGGGGACATGGGGAAGGACGTGGGGTGGGGAAATGTAAAGGGCACAGATGGAGGAAGCCAAGCAGAGGAGAAAGGGAGCATCTCTGAAGGGCTGAAAATGCACAGGACGCCGTGCTGAAACAATATGCTTCCTAAGGTCACTCACTTCTCACGACCACCCTCTAAAACAGGAGTTATTTCCCCCAAGTTAAAAATGAGGTAGTTGAGACTTAGATTTTTTAAGCAACTTTCCACTAACGCATTTGGCAAGATGGCTTTGAATCCGTGCTCGTTCCTCTACCCACAAGTTTCTCTAACGTGGTGCCAGGGACCCTACCCTCCTCAGACCTCCTGAAACTGAATCTTGAGTCCAGGAATGGGCATTGTAACAACTTCTCAGGTGTGATAGTTATACCCCTAAATGCTTGAGGCCTGGTATCTCACACACCAGCTCTTCATAAATGTTAATGACCCTCAGGGATCGTGTGAAAATGCAGATTGTGACTCAGTGGGACTAGGGAGGGGCCTGAGATTCTGCATCTCCAACAAGCTTTTGGGCGATGCTAAAGCTGCTGATCCCTGGGCCACACTTTGAGTAACGACTCCCTATACCCAGCTGCCTGGAACCCCACCATACTGAGGCCAAAGCCTGAATCCCCAGCGGTCGGGCTTCCCAAGCAGCTAGGCCAGCCTGGACATTCATAGGCATGTCTGCTGATGGCTGCTCAGCCGGCTTCTCAGCAGGGGTGAGCGCTCGCCTCGCTCATCTGTCAGAGGGGAGAGCCAAAGTCATTGGCAAGCACCTGCTCCAAGCCCTCAGGAAGCCAGCGCCGAATATAGCCGCACAGCAGCCGAGCTGCGGAGAGACAGGCTTTACAGGCAATTGCCTGTAACCACAGTCCGGCACCGGCCCCAGCACACAGCCTGGAACCAATTCCATTCCTGCCAAACGGCTGGACCTGGGAAATTGCAAGGAAAAGAGCTTAACCACCAGAAAGCTGGGGTTGAGATCTTTTTAGTATTGTTTTTTCTTAATCAGTACAACATTTGGGATCTATTACCGTGACTTCTCGGTTTTCCCAGTGTGTGGGCGTTATGGGATTTCGCCTTCATTGGGGAGTATTTCAGACTTAGGAGTTTAATTCTGTTATCTTCCTTCCTTGATCATAAAAACAAAGGCACTGGGCTTCCCTGGTGGCGCAGTGGTTGAGAGTCCGACTGCCGATGCAGGGGACACGGGTTCGTGCCCCGGTCCGGTCCGGGAAGATCCCACATGCCGCGGAGCGGCTGAGCTCGTGAGCCATGGCCGCTGAGCCTGCGCGTCCGGAGCCTGTGCTCCGCAACGGGAGAGGCCACAACAGTGAGAGGCCCACGTACCGCAAAAAAAAAAAAAAAAAAAAAGGCACTGACCAAGAACTTGTTACTTCATGAGGGAAAGAAATCGTATTTCTCTGTTATCTCCCAAAAAGGGCTTGGCTGTTTCTGAAAAATTAATCACCCTATCTTTTACACGTTTAAGCTCCTTGGCATTGCACGGGAAATTATCTGTTCCACACTTGAATGAAGCAAAAGCAACTCCATACGCCTCGTCCTTAATCTCTCTTAGTTTTCTTCCAATTAGATGTAATCTTTTTCCAATACTCTAATTAATACTTCCACATTAAATATTAGGGCTTGTAAGAGAAAAATCAGCTGTAATATAGTTGCATCAAGCCAAACAGGATTTTCAAGCCCTTGCCCTTAATCTTTCTTTCAATTTTCTGCCATTTAGAAACAATTTTTTCCCCAACACTCTAATGAATGCAAATGATATTCGTGATTAGTTAGTATTATGCTAATCTGAGCCTGGAATTTACCTAAATCTGCATGGTGTTGTCTGAGCACCAGATTGCTTTGGGTTTCTGAGGAAAATTACATTAGCCTGCCAGATGTACAAAACATGATAGAGTAGAAATCTGAGCAAATAATCAAGATTACATTAGTTTTGGTTCTTAATGAACAACTGTTGGCATTAGGGATTACAGACAAATTATGGTTTTCCTCTCTGAGCTCAAGCAGCTAAGCAGCTGTTGTGAAGGTCCCCTCTTCCTGACTACCCCTAAATAGATTGGGAGCCCCTAGGGCAGGGGGAAAGCATCTAAAATTTCACGTAATTTAATTTGTTCCATTACGAAGCAATCATCACTCCGAGGCCCACAGCTAACCTCTAAATTTCCCCCCCACCAACCTCTCTCTGGAATGCAGGAGAAATTCAAGTGAGTATCTGGGGCAGAAATTCAATGTGTTTTTCTTCTCTCCCGGCTTGGAGGGACGTGGGTTACATGCCACCAAGCCGTACCTGCTTTCTGTACCCTTTGGGCCACTTTCCAAAAGGGTGCCTGCCTAATTCCTGCTACTTGGGTGACACAGATGGAATGCTGCTGATAAGGATTATGTAGGTAACACAGTACATCTGGCTACAGTCTAATAGGCTGGGTAAGCCAGAAACTTGCAGAAAACAGCAGCCATCTGAGCTTAGACCCTTGTCCTGTGTCATTCGATCTATGTCTGTGAAGTTTCACTATAATGAAATCCTTGTCCTGCAGTGGATGTGTGGTGTGTGTCATCGTGGTGCCGATGGTGTATAGGTAGGGGTGTTTGCATAGCCCATGGCCCTGTTCCTGGACATTTTTTTCGTTAAATCAATCAGCAAAATAGGGCTGTTGGTGTGGATTTTTCTGCTCAATTTAAGTGCCCTCACTTAGAGTATGATGCCTTCTTCTATGTGTTATTTTCAGGTCAAGAGCCATGCTTTCTCTTGCCACTGGGCTTTTATACATGCTGATCCCTCCATAGAAATGAATCTTCTGCCCTCCCTCCTTTGCCTCTGCAGAAACTACACCACCTCCAAGATGAATTAGGTGTCTCTTTTACATAGTCTCACAACAGCCGATACCTCACCAACAAAGGACTTGTCCCACTGTACTCTACACTCGATGTAAGCTCCATGAGGAAGGGAAAGAAGTTTGCCTTATTCATACAACATTTTTTTTTTTTGCGTGCTCCGTGCAAATTTGTTGACAGTGAGTAGATTTATGCAGTCATAAATGCAGTGTTAATAGGAAGACAAAGGTTTGGGTCATAAACCATTGTAAAATGGATGTTCGAAATGATAAAACGCTGGCAACAAGGTCATCACAAAGATATTTATGTTCTGTATAGAGGCTAAGGACCTGTCAACCCATGGCCTTATGTTTGGGAGGAAGATAACTAATGAAGAACAGGTGTTTGAGTTTATGGGCACAGGCAGCTCTTGACTTTCTCTAGCTGGCTGAACACAGCTGCCTTGAGAAGGGAACTTCTTTTCCTGCCTCCTGTCCCCACCTCTGTGATCCTTCCCCACCCAGTGAGAGGCCCATTGCTGGTGAGAATCTCATTTTTTTTTTTTTAAATCAACACCACCTATTATTCAACTAGATAGCCTAGATTCCCCAGCTGTCATCATGATCCAGTATCCAGTGGTGGGATCCCGGATGGACTGATGGGATAGAAAGAATAGAGTAGAAACAAGAAAGCGGAGTAGGAAGATGTGAGTTAGGTCCACCTCTAATCTTAACCTTCAGCCCTCACTACCTCTGTCCCATAGTTTCTGGGCTCAAGAGGGGCACGGGAAGAAACCCTGAGAGAGGAAGATGGAGAGAAGGGGAACCCAAGTCATAGAGGAAGGAAAGCTTCTTCCTTCCCTTCCTTGTCGATAATAGGATAATAGGCCAACTTGCTGGTTCTCAGCTCCCCTCTCTGGATGAGAGTAGTGGAGTCTACTCTCACTCCCTTAGCGATGGGGAATTCCTTCTCCCCTGAGAGAAAGGGACTGATGAAAGGAGGAAGGGCCCTTCCCCTGAAACGGAAAGGTGTTGTGCTCCTGGCCCTGGTTGCCTGGAGCCACTGTTGCACCTGGTACGCAGTGGGTGAAACTGTCTTTGATGGGTCCTTTGAGGACCTACTGCGCACATTACAGAATTTCTAGTGACTGACGTCTAGTGCACTTTAGAGCACAGCTCGTTTGTAAGTGGTGTATGTGTTTAGAGGCGTCTCTATGAAAAGCAGAACGGGCTTTTAAAAATACATTTATGTATTATTATTTAATACATTACTATTAGATATTTATGAAATTTATAAATTGTGTGTCCAAAGCGCTAATGATGGGCTAAGAAACTGGCACTTAAGGCAAGCTCAAGTTCATTCAACAAGTCTTAGAGATGACCCTCTGAACAAGGGTATGGGGGGTGGGAGAGAAGTCGAGAAGAAACACGAGGCCACGTAAAACATGATCTCTTCTCCAGAAATTTACCATTGAGTTCAGGGAAAAAATGAAATCAGTGATACTAGTCGTACATAGACTAAAATGGACAGGAGCTCAGAATCTAGGAGAAATCACTTTGTCAGAACAAGTGATGAGCGGAGTCTTTCGGGAACTGAAATCACTGACTTGATTGCTAAGAATCATTTCCCCAACATGTAGTTTCCATGGCTTTTTTGGTGGGAAGGAGGGGTTGATTTTATTTTTTAACCTTATTTTTTGTTTTTCCTTATGTATAGAATTTATTTATTGGAAAGCACTGCAGTTATATTTTATATGCAGCCAATAATCAATATTAACATGAAGACTTTCTGTATACTGGGCAGGTTTATGTGTATTAACTCACTGAATCCTCACAACAAGCCTTAAGAGCAGATCCTGCTACCATCCCCATATATAACAGTCAAGGAAATTGAGGCACAGAGAGGCTAAGTCACCTAAGTGTATCCAGCTGGTCGATAGCATATTTGGGATTTGATCCCAAAGGTAAGGTAGTCTGGCCTTGGAAGCCCGGACTCTTAATGGCTTTTGCAAATACATGCCATTCTGACTCCCAACCTAATCTGAAACACCCTCTAAAAGCTATTTTTATATCCTATACTCTCCTCCATTTTAATTTTAGCTGCCCCTCAGTTCTCTACTTTATAAATATTATAAAATGCAGATTGGTGAGAATATGAAGTTTCCATATTCTAAAGAAAATATTTATACTTTCTAACTTTCATCCATTCCATATGAGGTTAGGTAAAGTGCAAAAGGTATTACCTTACATAGTACCTCAGATTTCCTTCTACTAAAAATTTCAGGGGAAAGAAAATTCTTTAGGAAAACACCTGTTCTATCCGTCTTCTTTGATTTTTACCAAAAGGACATTTCTTTATGTTTTCAGTGGGAAATTAAACATTAAAGTCTGTACACGTTATTTTTCCCCCTCACATTCTTCCATCACCTTATTTGCAGAATGAGGGCCCATTCTGTTGTGCTAATTCTCTGATGAAGATAAGATTTCAACATGCATTATAAATATGGACCCAGCCCAGGAGCCATCACCTCCTTTGAGCCCTTCCTGTTCTGCTTCCAAGGGCTGATTCTTTTATCCTTAGAGCAGCTCAGAGGAGAAACACCCCAGTGGAATGTTCTACACTGGGGCCACAGAGCAAGACTGCAGGCATCCAAATAATCGTTCTCTTCTAATGAGTATGAAAGTCCTTTAAAAGGTGGGGCGCAGATAATAAAAGACCTCTAAATGCAAGAATCTGAAGCCCCTCTATGCAGACAATGAATTCAGCCTCAACAGAGAACTTTCACCTTCACTCACTGTTTTTCAAACCGGGTATCATGACCCATTAGTGGGTCAAGGTATCAATTTAGTTGGACAACACCTTCATTTAAAAAGATGAAATAGAATAAAATAAAAACTATTAAAAGTGCATTTCAGGCATTAGGAGTAAAGAGCGTTTTATGAATGTTTCATTTTCATTCTATGTATTTATGTACGTGCATGCTAGGTTATGACGGGAAGCCCATAAGAGTTGGAAACCACTGCATTTCATTTGCTTCCTACAATGGCTCAAAGAAGCAGGCGGGACTCACAGGTTAAATGGCTTCCTTATGCTTACAGACCAGTTCAGGAACATCCATCTAGTTCTTTTGATTCTCAGTGCCACTGTCATTCCACTGCCCCCCATTGATTCAGGCCAAGAAAATGAAGCCAAACAAAAGAAAGAAATAACACTCTGTTAACCCAGCAGTGGATGATGCTTCTAAGGTAACAGGAGACAGAGCAGCACAAAGGATTCAGAAGTCTCTCAGCCTTTCTGAAACTCTCAACACTAGATTCAAAGGAAAGTATCCAAGAACTTCCAATTAAAAGACGAATAAGTTCTGGGATCTAATATACAGCACAGTGACTATATTTAAAATTGTGCTATACACTTGAAATTTGCTAAGAAAGTAGATCATAAATGTTGTCACCATACACATACACACACACAAGTAACTATGAGATGGAGGTGTTAAGAAACCTTATTGTGGTAATCATTTCATAATACACAATGCATCAAATTATCACATTGTACACCTTCAACGTATATAATGTTGTCAAATATCTCAATAAAGCTGGAAAAATAATCAATCCAAGAACTATTTTTTAATATTTCACAAGGCCTTTCATAAGTGGAATAAGGCTTCTAACGAAAATGTCAAGTTCCTTTGCTTTGGCTAGAATTACATCAACTCTGTGTTGTAACATGGGTTGTAATGTGCTGTTCAGACGTTCCTTGATGTCTCTGGTTAGTCCCAGTGTAGTGGGAGGTGCGGACGCCCTGATTCTTCATCATGGCACTGCCCGTTACCAGCTGTGTAAATTTGGACAAACTATTTAAATCCTCGGAGCCTCAGTTTCTTCTGCTATAAAATGGGAGTTACATCTACTCTTCAGGGTTGTTGCAAGAATGAAATAAGATCATATATACGAAGTGCCCAGCGGAAAAGCTGGTACTTAGGGGTGCTCAGTAGATTGTCATGTCTAAAAAAATGCAGTAACTCACAGTCCAATAAAGGCAACTTGCTCAGTTAATGGAATCTTTCAAAATACAGGGTAGACGTGGAAACATAATGAAAGAAGTACCTTTAGGGGCAATGTTGAAAACTGATACCGTACAAATCACGTAGCCCCTAAATGCTGCCTATTTGCTGAGAGACTGGGATGCTGTTTTCTTACTCCTTGCCTGGGGAGATGGCTTTGGCCAAAACTTTTTGGTTGCTCAATAATTACTCACTTTACCGGTTGATAGTCCTACAGCCAAGAGTTTAGAGAATATTAATCAATACATCGGCAACATTTCCCTATACCCATGCTGTTGTTTGAAATTCCCTATTAAAGCTTAGAAAAAAGCCAATCTGCACAAGCAAATGTTTTCAAAGCACCTGATAAGAAAAGCACTTGCGAGGGAGATAAAGTGAAGGGAAACATCCCAAACCGACAAATGTGGCTGGTTCTGAACTGATGGATTGATTTGTTAATTAATTTACGATGGCGCAACAATAATTACAAGCTACTGTTTGTCAGCCAAATCACTTGTGATGAAGTCAAAGGTTCACATCTGTGTGCATGTCCCAAGGATCAATGCATCAAATTAGCTCGGTTGGCTTTTCTCCACTAAAAGCTAACATGTGTCATCAATATTCCAGCGTTCGTGTGTGTAAACTAATTGATTGAACATTCATGCTACATAAACATGCTGTTTGTATTATGTGGGGTACCATTTATAAACATCTCTGGTGCCAAAATAGAAATAGCCTCACATAAGATAGTTAATATCTTACTGGAAAAATAAAATGGCAAGTTAAGGTTATTCTTTCTACTTATGGATAAATAAAAGCACTGTTGCCTCTTCAAAAGTCTTGGTCATTATTGTATGACACAGTATTCTATTGTACAATTCCTCCTTAGAGAAAATCCGAGGAAAGTTTACAGACAAGGTGAAAGAAGTTTGGTGAGGTTGCTCATATCCTTCCGTCTGTATCTACCCAAGGTCCACATTTGAGAAATCCAAGTTTACTTTCCTCTGCATAACCTCCACCAGATTAGCTGTCCGCATCAGCATTAAACCTTGACACTTGGTCGGAACAGCTGAAGACACCTGGAAGGTAGAGTGAAGACTACTTATCTTGTAGTCACAGCTCTTCCACTGCTCCTTCAAGCCAGAGGCTCTGCTTTGGAAGGGAGAACAGTGCCCCTGGTTGTAGCAGCAATCGGAGCGTTCGGGAACAAAAATAATGATCCACAATTTTTTCTACCATGTCTCTCTACTGTCATTTCACATTAAAATATCCCAAAAGAAGCATGGGAGGAGGCGAGTAAACAGAAGCAGTTGTCATGCCACTAGTTTCTATTAGACGTGGAAATGAATCTTATATATAGGGGCAGTAGCTGGCCGAGAGGGCTGTAATATTTTCTAGGGGACTCCAGAATACTCTCCGAGATTCACTTTATGGCAGCACAAGGAAAGGGGTCTTAGGAGGAGGGGTGGGTAGCCTTCCAGGCTCTGAAGATCGGGCTGCAGAGTTTCTAATGCCGGAAGAGCACTCCCAGTGCTGGCTTTGGGAAGCAATGTTCTCATTTGCATTTAGACATAGACTTACAGTGTCTGAAAAGGGCCCAGTCCAAATAGATGATTTTTTTTTCACTTTACCTCCTTCTCAAAATCATTTAGAAACCTTTACTTCTTAACAAGTGCTTGGGTACCTTCTTTCTCACTTTCCCAAAGACCCATGTCCCTCCTACTCTACTAATTCCATTTTAGGTTTTAGTTATTCTCAGTGTGTTTCCCTGAGTCCTCACCCAAACACCAGATGTTAAAATGCCAACCCACAACGGAGGCCTTTTCCAACATCACAATAAAGATAAGTGCCAACCCACAACTGAGACCTTTTCCAACATCACAATAAAGGTAACACACATGCAAAGGTGATTGAAACCTTAGAGTGGGAAAATAATCAATCCTCTTAAATGAAACTTATTTCATCAAAAATAAGAAATTAAACAAGACTTCCCTGGTGGCACAGTGGTTAAGAATCCCCCCTCCAATACAGGGGACATGGGCTCAACCCTGGTCTGGGAAGCTTCCACATGCTGCAGAGCAACTAAGCCTGCGAGCCACAACTACTGAAACCCGCGCGCTCTAGGGTCCACTTGCTGCAACTACTGAAGCCTGCGTGCCTAGACCTCGTGCTCCGCAACAAGAGAAGCCACCGCAATGAGAAGCCCACGCACCGCAACGAAGAGTAGCCCCCGCTCGCCACAACTAGAGAAAGCCCACGTGCAGGAATGAAGATCCAACGCAGTCAAAAAAAAAAAAAAAAAATTAAACAAAAAGTTCACTTATTCCAAAGTCTCCTTGCTTTGGTCATTTACTCCTCAAAATACATTATTAGCCTTTCCCCAAATCTCTAATTTTGTAGACTCCTGATAGATCTTAGACACTATGGTAAAAGTAGAGTTGAGAATATAGGAGATCGTGGATGTGGACAACAAAAGTTTATTCCCCTGCTGCCTCACCACTTGGTAACAACCATGAGACTGTCTGCTGGAAGGGAAATATAATTTTGCTGCTTTTAGCTTCTGGGCCTTCTTCCAACTCTCACCCTCAGCTTTAAAACTTTGCTGCTAATTTCACCATAATTCCGACATGCTTCTAGCACATTTAAGTTTCATCTTGAAAAGGGCAGTGTGGTGTTCATAACTTGAGCCACAGATTAGAAGCCCATCATTGATCAACTCAGAACTTACTGTGTCTCTTAGTAAAATGGGTTAGCAATAGTCTTGAGGCAATTTAACAGTTATTTATTAAGGGCCTTTTATGTGCAAAATACTGTTTAGGTTTGGTAAATAAGACCTGGTGCCCATCCTCTTGGGGCTTATAATTTTGGTTGTACATCTCAGCAACTAAATAATATAAGACAAATCTTATATTCATACATAATGTCATAAAAAAGTAGGTTCATTTGTACTGGAATAGTCACAGGTTACACACAGCATAAAAACATATTCAATATGCTAGGGTGTCTCAGTTTAAACAGTTGCTGATGATATTGTTACTTCTAACAATCGTGAAAATGAGAGGAAAAAAATCCCATCTACAGCATACTGTGTTGTCCGTTACATTATGGGACAAGCTAAATCATTCCCATTATAATACATGCTAAGTGTGAGTTAAAATAATAATTTCATCAAAGAATTATTATAATCTGAGTTGTGTGGTACAAAGAGCAAGTTTATATCAATGAAAAATCTAAGAGATGAACTGCAAGATGGTACAGATGACCCCTGGGAAATTTTCCTTATTTCATGTCTTCTCATTAAATATACAAAAGGAGGTGGTGGGTATTATTATCACTGCTATTGCATGGGATGTTGGTGAACTAGTAGTGCATTGTTATGCGAAGGATTAAGCCCTCTGAGTTTAGCAGCAGAATTTGCATCACATAGCATTTTAGACAGCTAGCATTTTTCTCTGTGCCTGGTGGAAATTTACCATTATCTCCAGCTCCAGAACACTGGCAAAATTCTGGGAAACTTTTCTTCACCTACCCATATTTAACACCACCAGATAATAATATGTGTACCTTCAATTAGTTTTGCATTTTACAGTTTAAGTCGTTTATTTTATATTATCTCATTGGAGCCTCACAAAAACCCCATGAGGTAAACAGATATCAAAACTTGAAAATGGAAATGCTTTGCTTGCCAATTTCTCTTCAAAAAATTTCCCCCAGATGGCTTATGACTAGAGCGAGTCTAATTGTCTCGAGGAAAGATGAACGGAATCACATTTCCAAAGACTTCAGCCACCTCCAATCCCAGAGCTGTAGAATTCTCAGACTCAGCTCGAGGGGGAGTGAGCTGACCCACCGGACGCACAGGGAGAGCTGAGCCTTGGAAAGAGGTCGGGCTCGAAGCTGGAGGGGCAGGCAGGTGCAGAGGAGGCAATGGCAGAATACACGACCGTGGTCACAAATCATGAGCCATAACCCAGGTCACTGGATGAGACAGTCGACTGTCGGGTTCTGGAGGAGGCGGAACAGACAAACCCCCCGACCCCGCATTAATGGCATCCACTCCAGTAAGTGTCTTAACCTCAGAGTCCAGTGGCCCCATCTGTAGAGACGGGCTGATAATTCCTATTTCATTGTGCTATGCTGAAGACTGAATGAGATGACAGATATAAATTGCCCCCCATCAAGTACCCAGCAAACACCTGGCAAATAGGAGGCCCTTAAGAATCACTGATTAAGTCTTTTGCCTTTAAAATCGTAGTATTTAATGTTTAAAATTACCTTAATATGTAACATTGGCCATTGAATCTCGCTAAACCCAAGGAAATACTTCAGGAGGCTCTGCTTTTAAGAAATCTGTTACAATTTGCAATGAAAAATACTGTATTTTTAGGATTCATTTAATGTACGTGGTTCCCACCAAAAAAGTTTAGATGAATTCAAAAAATCAACGTGGTTATGAAAGCCCCATAGGAAATGCTAGTTACATTTACTTAATCCACCCTATGTATTTTTGGAGCACCTACTAAGTGCTCAGACTAAGAGTCTGTTTAGTCACAGCTTGTTGTAGCCCCTTGTACCGTGAACTTGGGATTTACAATGCAATCACCAGGTGCCTCACCGATGCCATCTCATTCATCCTCACGACAGGTCGGAGCAACAAGTAATGAGTATGATTATCTGCACTTCACAGCTGGTTCTCCCAGCCGTGAGAGGAGCAAATTCGTTTGCCAGAGGTCACAAAATCTACATTTCCCAGGATTCAACCCTGTGCTCATAAACATATCCATTATGTTATAACCTCAGAAAATGAACACAGTAGTGAAAAGTTAAAAAAAAAAAACTGCTTTCTGAATAAAGGTATTTTTTAGAGAGGTGCCCGGTTGAAATTTATATTAGAGCAGTAAGAAATGAAAATTGTTATCAAAGCTGTCCATTATATGATACTCTAAATCTGCCCCATTATAAAACATGTTAAGTGTAAGTTGAAATGACAATAATGATCATAACTAACATTTACTGAATTTTCTCCCGGCTCTTTGCTAAGCACTTAAAATGCAATGAGATTTTAAATGCTTAGTCAGTGAAATACATAGGATAGCTACACACAGACCTTAATAGAACTTGTTGTGAAAAGAACTTTTGCACTGAAGTGCATTACCCTGTTTTGCACATGGAGACGCAACAGAGGAAGGTAATTCTCTTTCACTGGCCTGGTATATTTTTACTGGTATATTTTCCTATATCCAAATTCACTTTCTCAGCCCCTCAGAATATATATTATAAACATAGTACAGAAAATGTCACAAAATAATCTCAAGGAATTAAAAAATGCCTAAAAGGTCACTACCTTGACACTACCTTGACATCATTCAGCCATGTTCCATAAATACACGGTAGTTTCAATGACGTTGTGAGCATCATATATCTCTCTTTGTTGACTAGTCTCTAAACTGGAAAATCAACACCAGCTTTCTCATAGATTGAAGAGATAACACTCCTTGAGAACATGACCCTTTGCTTCCAAATAAGAACAGGAAAAAAGGATAGACTGGCACTTGTGTTTCCTTACTCTCTGATTAAATTAATAACCATCTGATCACTATTTATTAAGACAGGATCCAAAGGATATTTTCCTTATCCAAAGTTTATAGGTTGAATTTGTTATGCAAGCACGTAAGTGAAAAGAAATCATAGAACATGAAATAAAAATCTGAGATAAAAGTGTCTTGGAAGAACATTACTGTATTTGTGTTTATCTAGCTACATCTTCCATACAGTTTAGTTTTATTTAAATACGCTAAAGTGGTATTTCAAATGAAAACGTATCAGTAAAGAATATAGGTATGGAAGATGTGTAATAAAAAATGTGCCATCTACCTATGATAAAATTTGAAATATTGACAAAGTATGAACATTATTTACAGATGCTGAAATCCTTTTTTTCATTCGGACATCACCATCATCATTACTGTTGTTTTCTGACTCAGGAACTGATATTTAATCAACTATTCGTCTTTACCCACATCATTAGCTGCACAGGAGATGGCTTAGGTAATGGTAATGTTAACATTTACCTACAAGACTAAGAGAGAGTACTGAAAAGATGTATTAACTACCTTTGACAATGAGTGACAAATCTGGAAATGTAATATCTACATGTTTACCAACACTATGGAGGAAACAGAAATTATTCAGAAGCCTTTACTAATATCACGAGTATCCCCTGCTTATAACATTGGGACATGGGTTTAATTCCAACATGGAGACATAGCCTTGCTTGTATCTGCATCTAGAACACTATCTGGCATATTGTAAGTTCTTAACAGATATTTGTTAAATGAAACATAAGTCTCATAGCTTTTAATTCTGGAAATAGATTCAACGTATAGACATAATATCTTCAGGAAACTAGTTGACATGGTTATTATCTGTATGGTGTGTATTAGTTTCTATTCCATTTCTAAAGGAAATAAAATAAAATTCAAAATTAAATAAATATTGAATTTTGATTTTTCAGATATACCTTTGCATAGCCGGTAGGTTACAAAGGAGTGTGAATGTAGTTAGTAGGCTAGGCAGGAATTTTTTCATATAATTTTAACTTATTCATTAGATTGTTTAGGAACTCTTGCTTGTAGTGAAGTAAAATAAAATACCGACTGTAACATATACTAGTTCTAGCATTTGTAAGAAGATACATTAATTTTAGGATTTTCAGTTAAAAATAATTAATAGTAAACCTAAGTTCACCTCAACTTCTCAAAGATTTTAGAGAAATATTTGCCGTGAAAACAGTCTCTTCAATGTCACTGTACCTATACTGATGCTTGTTGTCAAGTCATTTAATTAAAATTTGTATGGAGAACAGAATTTGACTTTTAAAACAGTGATAAATTTATTAGTATTAGTATTGTCTTAAACCAAATGATAAAATTATATAAAAGTATCATATTTTAACACATCAACTTCTCAAATAGAAAATTAGTTTCTTTCAAGAAAAATTAAAAGTATATTACATCGAACTAGATTCATTGGTATTCAACCAAGAACCACCTTTGTGCCTTTGATAATGTGAGAACGGGTTAAATTTTTATGTTTACCTGCCTGTTTCCTTTGATTAATATTTACGAGACCGTGAGAATTTCAAGTCTCAGACTAGCAATTAGTTTTCTGAATTAATTTTATGGATTAATATTTATATAATTGTCTTTCATGATTAAGGTAAATTTACAAATGTTCTGTCCTGGTTCTGTGGGATCAAAGGATTAGTCTTATGAAATTTAGAAAAAAAAATAATGTCTGGTGCATACCCGTTACCCTGAAGTTTTAAATAGCTAACAAAGAAGTTCTAATAAGTCTCACAAAGGGCTTTAAATAAGCAGTACAAAATAGAATGGAAAGTCCAAAATTTTTTTTAATTTTTCAGTAGTTCAAAAGGAAACATACAGCATCATCAATAACCATTAATGAAACAGTGCTATTTATAAGACACATCTTTAATACATTCCAAGTGGTATTTCCTTTTAAGTAATGTGAAAGGTCATCAACAGAGCTCTAAATATAGCCAACCAACTTTAATTTAAACTGCTTACATGATTTTTCTCTTTGAAAGAACAGGCAAAATGATCTAAAGAAGTAAAACATATATGGTTGCCTTATTAAAAAAACTGCATGTATGTACATATTCAACATACACACACACGAATTCGCTCTTCTTGTGTTTGTTTATTTTTAGCTGTCTCAATAAAATGTTTTTCCTCCCTCTGTTTTACTAAAACATGCCTATCTAGGAAGGAAAACAGATGTAGAATTGGACAACTACGTCTTGTTTGGGTTTTTTCCCTGTCAAGTAGAATTTATGATCATTGTCACACAATAAGAGAATCTAAGTGAAACAGACAATAAGTCAGGAAGCAATTGCCGGGATACTTGAACACCGTAGCTTTGGAATTCAGGATTTGGTTACTAAAACTTCATTTGATTAAGCCAAATAAGGATACAATATCCTTTCTTACACAAAAGTCCCAGAGTAATTGTAAAAATAAAAGAAGCAATGTCATGGTGAGAGAAGAATCACAATAAACTAGTTGGTAAGAACCTTAAAACACCTTTTAAAATTATTCCTTAAATCCAAAACAGGGGAATCATGGTATAAAGTAGCTCGCATGCACTTTCCTCCCTCTTCTGATATATTATTAACAATAAGCAATAATTTAATTTAATTAATTAGGTTTTCCATGAATCACGTCATTCCAAGTTTTCAGTGACACATAATATATTAACTGCTTAGATATTTTTTCCCATGTTAACCAAGCTTATTAAAACTGAATTGTCCTTAATAAGAAACTTACATATTATTCATGTAACCTAACGAAGGTAAAATATGAAAATAATTTATGCAAACATTTTTCACTTAATATTTTACCTCTAAACCTGTCCCTATACACATTCTGCATCTTCTCAGGCAATAAAAGAACATAATTTTTTAAAAAATGAATAATCAGCTTACACAAACCTTTACAATAGTATTCACAACATACTTCTCTTGGGAAGCTAAGATCTCTCTGCACAGAACCAGAATGATGAAGCTTAAGGGTGAAATATTTACAGTGATTATCTCAGTCTACCCATGTGAATCTCAGTTTTTAAGTATAAAAAGAAAGTTAGAGTAAAACCTTTGACTTTTTTTTCCAACAGAAAAGAAATGTTTCATTTAGTAAAAACATTGATTTTAAAACTCGCTTCTGGGAACATTCTAAAATGATAGCGAAGAGGCACAGTAACGATTCAAACACCACTTCCAATTCTTGGTACAGTCATGTCGAGCAAATCTTTTACATACTCATTTTGCAATATCTTTCTCCAAATTATCTGCCAGTTATTTTAAGAGGTCACGGCACCCATGCACAAACCAGTGCTAAAGTCTGAGAGATACAACCATCAATGAACATTTGCCACCGTAGACCTTCTATCACTTGTAAAATGTATTTCAACTGGAGTAAAATGGTGGAGGGAGAGGGAGAGATAGAGAAATGGGGAGAGAGAGAGAGGGAGGGAGGGAGACAGACAGAGAGAGAGAGGCTTCTGTCTTTCCTTGAGGAACTGGTCTTTCTTTCTGAAACTCAAAACAGCAACAAGTAGCAGCGGCGGAAAAGTTTTCCTGCAGGCTGCCACATCTCACATTGGTGAGAAGGCGCAGGGAAGAGCTGCAGTGTACAGGGAAACTTCTGCACACTGAGCCCTCAGGAAGAGCCCAGAAGCAACAGCATAGCATCCACCTTTCGGGAAATTCAAACACATTAATAAGAAACCCTCTTGCCTAGCAGCGCCAGCAGCCCGGACTAATCGGAAGGTGCTCTCTTTCATCTGGGCACGGGAGATGGGCTGACCACCAGGGCTGGGCTGGCCATAGCCCTCCCTACCTAGAATAAAGTGCCCATTGTTTCACACTGTACTAATTGAGGGAAAACAGCCCTTGCAGTAAGCATAATAGTTATCAAAGCCAGCAAGCAAAAAGCAATCAATATGTAAATGAAAGGGGCAGAAGGAAAGAAAAAGAGGAAGAAAAGAAGAGAAAGGAAAAGAAAGAAATGGAAGAAAGGAAGGAAGGAAAGAAAAAAGAAAGGCAATAAATGCTCAGATGAATTAACCCAAGAATGAATTTAATATTCATACTGGAATGCTTCCCTGCAGAAAGTTTGCCCATTCCTGTCACGACTATTGCATACAAGAGACCATTGTCCACAAAACAGAAATCATTAGATTGAAATTTTTCATGTAGCAGTTTTTTGATCTGAAAGGTTTCCTTTCCCAAAACTAGAGCCTTGAATCCCAGCATTCTGATTAAAGAACGTTACGACTTCTCTCCTCCCAATATTATTTTTAAAGTTCAATCACCGGATTCATCAATGTCCTGAATTTTTATGCTGCTTTTTCTCTTCCCCAAATTTGCAGCTGGACAAATATGAGGATTAAAAAAAAAACCAGCAACAACAAACCCACACACATTTGCCAGAGCAAAGAAAAATAATGAACTGAATATGCATATCCTCATTAACTAAATTTAATTACACTGAGTGGCATAGTAATCAGTGGTTGCTCCAGTTACAGTATTCATTGAAAGGGAGGTGGATTCCAAATTAAGGCGAAGCGTGGGGGACAGTCGCATACTGATGAGGGAACCGCACACAACATGATACAATACACTATCTCAATCATTATTCAGAGAAGCTGCAGAAAGAACTACATTACCCTGTTCTAAGACTAATGCAAGAACGATTAGGCAAGAAGGCTCCAGTCTCCCACTGACTGTCCCACCTCCATACATTTCACACAAGCCAGCCCAGGGCCGACTGTACCATTTGCATTTTTCTTTTTTTCAAGAAGTGAACAAAAACTCACACTGCCTTTTTTAAAAAAAGCAGGTCTATGTCCCTGGCCACAATAGCGGGGAAATCCTATCTCGCACACTGGTGTGCGGAGCCACCCCAGGCTCCCACAACTTCAGCCTGAACTTTCTGCAGGCAGGGAACTTTATAACATGTGCATGGAACAATAAAGCAGGGGGGCGGAAAGTTTGGGGGCGGGTGGGTGGAAAAAAATGGGATCCCATCAAACTTACCATCCACCAGGTCCTGGCTGACATGTCATAACATAGCTGCCATTTTATGGAGCTGTCCGATGTTTTCCCAGCCATTATGCTGTCAGCAATCTTCATCAGATGCAGCTCAATGGAAGATAAGACACCTAATCAAGAAAACATCGGCGGTGGCTTTCTGGACTACATGTAGGCCAATCCTTATCACACTGCATCATGGGAAAAGCTCCTTTATTAGCAGGAGGAACTACTGCAACCTCACAGATAGAAAGACAAGGATCAGTTCTTTTGCCTTTTTTTTTTTTTTTTTTTTTTGGTCTAAAGGGATTGGTGAAAGTAGCTAGCGTTCTTTGTGTATCATGTGTACAAGAGTTAAGTATCTTGCAAGTGGGCGGCTAACTGCTTTGCTGGGGCTATGCAGACTAAAGTTTATTTGCATTCTTCTCTGTTGTATATTGTTTGACATGGTCCATGGTCCTTGCTGAGCAGATGAAGGGAGGGGAAGGGGGTGGGAGGGAGGGGAGAAGGAGCGGTAATTGCTCAGAATTAATATCTCCCCCAACAAAGACATAACAGTTTCATTGACACAGTCAGAACACGGTTCAGATGTCACTGCACACACGGGTGTGCGGGTGTGTGTGCGCGAACACACACACACACACACACACACACAGTGGAACACACACACACACACAGTGGAACACACAGGTAGCAGCTGCAGCTGGATTCAGACGAGGTTGCCAAAGGCTACAAACTCCATTCTCATGCTGGACATATGGAAGTAGTTTAACTCTTTGAAATCTCTGTTCAAGAAGAGCCCTGCAGTCTGCAGAGATAAATCAGCATTGAGAACAGTTTCTCAGTCAAGAGGCATCAGGCCCAGGGCTCTCTCCCTTCTGAAGATAGCCTAGAAACACTTCCTTCATCTAGGAAGACCTGATAAAAATGAGAAGGGAAGGACAGCGTTTGCCCATAATCCCAACTCCAGACTTAATTCCTCACTTAGTCCTTCTCTGTCCTCCTCTTGGAAAGGGATTCATTTATTTTCCCCTCAGCACTGATCATTTTTGCTTCATCCTGGACTTAGAATTAGTTCTTCCAGTCCGCACACACAGAAAGTAGAAACTACCATTTACTAATAAAACCACTTGCTCTGAATAGCTTTTTCTTTTCTAAAGAGTAAAAAAATCCGAATACTTCAGGGAGAATCTTAAGGAGTCACACAATTAGAAATCCAGGCCAAGTAGATGGATTGCTGCCCTCTCTTTTGCTAAAACACAAAAAGGCAAAGATGCCTCCATGCGTGGCGGGCGATACTGATTTCCAGGGCCCCTACGGCACACCGCCCCTCCAAGCCACCTCTCTGAAGTCACCTTTATCTTCAGTGTGCACTGCTAGTATTCCCCGAATGACTTTCAGGCTTAGAATTTACATTTGCTGCAGACAGTTTAAACGGACAAACTCCTACTTGATTCAGACAAAGTGAAGGGAGAAAAAAATTGCTGCATTACCGGCGTTTTCTTTTCTCTGCATGCGGTTTGTGTGAGGCTGCAAAGGCAACTTGTTTCGGCCTGTGAACTTCAAAGAGGAAAAGCGCCTGCTGTGAAGAGCCCGGTCCTTCAGGTATTTTTATAGTCACTGAGGAGGCCTGTCAGCCAGAGTCTCAGGACAGGAGCTTACGGAGGCCTGCCTCTGGGCTGGCGGCAAAATCACCTGCCCTTCGCAGACCCGGCTGATCCTCTCCCGGCCCCAGACTCTGGCTTCTCCCTCCTCACATTGGATGTGTTTATTCTCAGGAGGGTGGGGGGGAGCAAAGGACAGGAATGCCCCACCCAGGCCTCTGCCTTTGAAGTATCCCGTGACCCCAAAGCTTCCTTTTTTTTCCTTTCTCTTTCCCCACCCGCTTCTTCATGTCTTATTCGTTTGGGGTTTTTCTGTTTGTTTTTTTTAAATTTTGAGCAATGATTGTATCATAAGCCCAGTAATGGTAATCACGATTTCCCGTTTTAATCTGCTCAGCTAACAGCAGCTCCGCTGAACGCCTCCTGTGTGTCAGGCAGCCCGTGGACACGGGGGCTCCAGAGGTTAATGAGCTACAGCGTGCGTCCCGTTCCTCTCAGAGCCCTTTTCACCCAAAGTCGTGACAGGCAGGGCGGAGGGGAAGGGAGGGGCTCAGGCAGGTATTTCCTCGGGCTGCTCGGGCCCAGCAGCTCCTTGGCACCCAGGACCTCACTCCGCATGCATGCCAGAGCCCTCACTGGGGCCAGCTGGTGGGGCTGGAGGTGAGGCCAGCGTGGCCTCCACGCTTCCTCCCTCTCCCCTGCAGGCAGCCCCGGCCAGGGCCCACCTCTCTCAGTTGCCCTGTGTGGAAGGAGGACCCCCCTCTACCTTTTTCTGCTGCGCTGCCTTCAAGTGGCTCTTTTGGGGCAGAGCCTGACTTTGGGGTGCTGATATGAGACCACTCCTTAGCCACCAACACTTCACTGCCTGCCTCAGAATCCTTTAAGAATCTTGGCACACGGCACGGCTAACGCACAGGTCTATCTGCTGAGGGTCCGTTATCATTGTCACTGTGGGGACACCTCCTCTGGTGAGTTGACAACAACAAGTGGCAAATGATGAGAGATGACGGGGAAGCAGAGGCCGGTGGGAGTGAGGCTGCGGCATTTCTCTACGAACGTGTGACCCGTGGGGAACAGAGACACGGGGGTAGAAATAACAAAGCTGTGCGCTTCACTTGCTCGGCTGGGGAGCACCACGGAACAGGAGACCGGGGATCCCTGGCGGAGCTAGAAAGGGATAAACTCAGCATCTGGGGTCGTATTCACAAGATGCATACCCAGGGGCTGACCACTCACCATGTGCGGTCCTGGAGAGCGTCTTTTACCGACGTGAAACTTCCTAGCGTGCCAGTCTAGTGCACGCACGGAGAGATCAGGCGAACGGACTCATGGGTAGAAGCCGGCGTGATTGGATTCATTAGCCGAGCTAATCTCACCTGACTCAGGTCAAAGGTTAACTAGATGTTTAAAAACACCAATTAAGCTCGCAAAGCACTAATGACTAGCGAAGAAGATTTGTGGGGAGATAAGTAGAATGTTCCATCCCACCTGGTTTAAAGCCCTAAAATGCCTCCAATCTCAGTCTTTTCCCCCTCAGATTGCTCTGTCCATCATAGCATCTGTCCATGCCCAGTTCTCTCCCTGACTCCCAGGCTCCCCTCCCCTGTTTCCAGCCATGCTGCCTGTAGTCACCTTCCCCAGTTTCGACACCTCACTCAGTAGAACAAAAGCTTGGTAAAAGCCAGATCTTTAGCCCAAAGCAATTACCAATTATTGATCTATTATGTCCTGGGGGTGCTTTGATGTCTTTCTCACAGGCAGATAACCTCGGGATGACCCCAGCGCTAGGATGCCCGCCACTGCTTTTGGGGATTCACAGTTTCTCCTCTTTGAGAATGAGCCTGGGGCGAGGTCAAGGGCTCTGAAGCCACGTGGCCAGGATTCAAATAACAGGGTTGTGACCTACTAGCTGTGTAACCTGAGGCAAGTCAGTTAACATGTTTGCCTCAGTGTTCTCATCTGGAGAATGGAATTTGTAATAAAGAACCTCATAATTGACAGAATTCCATCAATTACTGTAAGTACAGGGCTTAACATCGTGCCTGGTGAAGCGGACCTATGTGTGTGTTTGTGCCATTATGCTCTATTTACAGATAAGGAAACAGAGCCCCATAATTTGACCCAAAGCATATAGTTAATAATTAAGGGGGGATGAGAAAGGAAGAAATAATTCCCTCCCTCCCAAAAAAGAGAGCTATTTTAACAACATATAAAAAAAGAGAGCTATAAAGATAATCAGAAAAAAGAGAGAAATAAAGAGATACAGAGATAAAAAGAGAGAGGGACAGTCAGAGAATGAGAAGCAAAAATGAGGCCCTCTGGTGTCCCCGTAGCCACTGGTAGGGGCTCCTGAGCCCACTCTGCTCACACTGACCCTCCCCTGGGCCCCTGCTGGCTTCTGGTCCAGCCCCTGCACGGCCCCTAGGCTGTGGGGTTACCTAAGTCCTGTTGGGATCGGTGGACGAGAGTGGTCACTACTCGGGGCTCTTGACCCATGGAAGACTACAAGTTTAGATGCTATTTGAAGAATCATTTTCTTAAACTATTGTGGTTTATTTTATTTTTAGGTTTTTGGCCCTGATGTTCAATTCTAATCTAATCTAATGCTGAGTAGGTGAGCCCTGTGCTCAATAAATAGTATCCTTTCTAGGGTCGTTATGAGGATTGAATAAGACCGTGTAAAGCTCCACCACAAGCTATAGGTATTTTTAAAATCAGTACAAATTACAGTGTTGTGTTATCTACTCCAGCTCCATTTTCAAGGTTAGGGAACTGAGACTTCTCAGAAGTCACATGGACAGTGGAAGAGCTAAAATTCATCTTTTGCTCCCCGACTTCTTCATCTAGTGCTTCTTCCCCTCTTACCACCAGGAAGAGAGACAGGATGAAGATGTGGTTTGGGGGGTTTATTTGTTAGTTTCTTTTTTGTTTTTGTTTTTAATGTGCTGGACATTACACAGGGGATGAACTGGTTAGCAAATCTGAGAATGAACAGAGAAACCCAGTGAGAAGGCCTGAGGAAAACTGATGAAGACTTTAATTTCCTAAGCCATATGCTCTAGGAGGGCAAGCATGGTGACGCCTGAGTCTGCACATCCCCATGCCCAGAGGCTGACACACGAGTACTCAAATACTTGTCAAATGAATGACTGAACTCAAACAGTGGTGATGGGAGTGGAGAGTTATTATTATGGAGAAGAGAAGGGCAGGTCTTGGGTGTGTGGGCTGATGGAGAGAGGGGTGTACAATGCCTCCTGGGGTTCAGGCTTGGGAGGCCTAGTGGATTCAAAATGTAAAAGCATGGGAGAATGGCAAGTCCAGCTAATAGTAGGAAGTGAATCTTTTCCACTAAGAAACTGTTTGGAAGAGTCAGACACATTCTCCAATCATCTACCTAGACCTGACAGAAAAAGCCAGGCTTGGGTCAGGAAAGTTCAGTAAGCCTTCCACTGGGACCACGGTCAGCTGAGGGTAACAGAGAAGGGAATTTGTGGCATGTGAGGGGCAATGAGGCAAAGGAGTATTAAATTATTCTGATTCTCCTCTGAGGGAAGGAGTCCCACTTTCCAGCCTCTGTGAAGATTCAGGGAGAGACCTTGACCTTTTTACAAGCTATTTCCCCTCACCCTCGGGTGCTATCATCATACACTGCAATCCCCTCAGGTCAGAGCCCTCCTGATTTGAGCTGGGGGAGATGAATCCAAAGGGTGAACCGAGAAAGTTTCCTGCCCCAGGGGCTGCCCCTCCAGTACCTGAGCCCTTCAAAACGGCAGCTGTCATCCACAACGCTGTACTTCACCATTCCCTCTTGGGGATGCTGTCAGAAGGGAGTCGGCGGCCTCCGGGCATCTCCTTTGGGAGGAAGCCCGGACTGAGCCGATCCCGTGCCCACCCACTCGGGAGGACCCCGCTCCCCTCCACCTGCTGCCATGGCTTCTGGTCACCTTCCCACTGTGTTGTCCTGACTTGATCTTAATTGGTCTCACCCATCCCTAATGACTCCCAAAGGAATGCCCTGAGCCCTGTCCAGCAAGCTGGCCAAAAGGTCATTTTTGAAACAAGTGGCAGACTTCTTACCTGTTCAAACAAGGAGATTGAGGTTTGAATGGAAACAACTGGTTATTAAATTTGGAGATATACCAGTAATGGCCCACCTGAAGCTTTTCCTGAAGACAGGTGTTTGTTTCCAGAAAAGGATAATGTGACTGAAAACAGGAACCAGCTGAGCTTTCCTTAGAACATGCCTTTTTTTTTATAAGTGAGTCTGGAATTGAAGTGTGCTCATTCTTACTAACTTTTCTCAAGTAAATTTCCAAAAAAAAAATGCCACATTTTCTGAATATGAGTGTTTGAAATATTTTCTCTTTTACATACCTGTTTACCAGAATTTGCGGCAGCTCTGGCCACTGACACGGGAAGATTTTTGACTTAGATTCTGGAAAGAAAATAAGGTTGCTGTATAGCATGATCCCATTTTTTGATAAACAGCTCCAATTGTCTTCATATATGCATTTATGCATATAAAACTGCTAGGATATTGACAGAATTATTAATGGGAGAAACTTGTACTTTACATACTTTTGTACTCAAATTTTATGTTGCTCCTATGTTACATTTATAAATTAAAACAAAAAGTATAGTGAAGGGGGCATGGGACCTTTCTGTACATTATTTTTGCGACTTCTTGAGAGTGTACAATTATTTCAAAATAAAAAATTGGGAAAAGAAAGTAAGTTAATACACTTCCAGCTAAATGTTTGAACTTCTGACCCCTAGAGCCAGGGATGGATACTCTACAGAGGACTGTGGTGCTATAAGCGTCCCCTGTCCGTGGGATTGTAAGAGTACTTTCCCTTCATGCTTTTGAAGGCAGAGAATAAGATAAAGTGGCAAAAATAAACAAATGGGACCTAATGAAACTGAAAAGCTTTTGCACAGCAAAGGAAACCATAAAGAAGACGAAAAGACAACCCTCAGAATGGAAGAAAATATTTGCAAGTGAAGCAACTGACAAAGGATTAATCTCCAAAATTTACAAGCAGCTCATGCAGCTCAATATCAAAAAAAACAAACAACCCAATCCAAAAATGGGCAGAAGACCTAAATAGACATTTCTCCAAAGAAGATATACAGATGGCTAACAAACACATGAAAGAATGCTCAACACCACTAATCGTTAGAGAAATGCAAATCAAAACTACAATGAGGTATCACCTCACACCAGTCAGAATGGCCATCATCAAAAAAATCTACAAACAATAAACGCTGGAGAGGGTGTGGAGAAAAGGGAACCCTCTTGCACTGTTGGTGGGAATGTAAATGGATACAGCCACTATGGAGAACAGCTTGGAGGTTCCTTAAAAAAACTAAAAATAGAACTACCATACAACCCAGCAATCCCACTACTGGGCATATATCCTGAGGAAACCATAATTCAGAAAGAGTCACGTACCACAATGTTCACTGCAGATCTATTTACAATAGCCAGGACATGGAAGAAAACTAAGTGTCCATCGACAGATGAATGGATAAAGATGTGGCACATATATACAATGGAATATTACTCAGCCATAAAAAGAAACGAAATTGAGTTATTTGTAGTGAGATGGATGGACCTAGAGTCTGTCTTACAGAGTGAAGTAAGTCAGAAAGAGAAAAACAAATACCATATGCTAACACATATATATGGAATCTTAAAAAAAAAAAAGGTTCTGAAGAACCTAGGGGCAGGACAGAAATAAAGATGCAGACATAGAGAATGTACTTGAGGACACAGGGAGGGGGAAGGGTAAGCTGGAACAAAGTGAGAGAGTGGCATGGACATATATACACTACCAAATGTGAAATAGATAGCTAGTGGGAAGCAGCCACATAGCACAGGGAGAGCAGCTCGGTGCTTTGTGACCACCTAGAGGGGTGGGATAGGGAGGGTAGGAAGGAGACACAAGAGGGAGGGGATGTGGGGATATATATATATGTATAGCTGATTCACTTTGTTATAATGCAGAAGCTAACCCACCATTGTAAAGCAAGTATACTCCAATAAAGATGTTAAAAAAAAAAAAGGAAAAGAAAGATAAAGCGGCAGCGAAGGCAGAGTAACAATATATTGCCATGTTGCCCCTTTTTAACAAGGCAAATCTTGCCAAAAGATAGGAGAGTTTCACAACTAAGGCTCCTAAGAGCAATCAGGGAGGCAGTACAAGTTCAACATATGAATAATACAGATAAGCATGAAACCCCAAGCCGGAGAGCAGTGAGAGGCGGCCTGGAGTGCCCTCCCGTGTAAAAGTTCTTAGGAGGGAATACAGAGGACTGCTGATTTCTTAATCACTGTCAAAGCCTCCTACTGCAGGGCTCCTTAAGGGCAGGGTTATGGCTCTGAGGCTGCCATTAAGAGACAAATCTCCCTGCTGCCCCAACACCTGCCCCCTCCACTCCCCTCCTCTACACACTGTACACAAGTAAGGGCTGGTACTAACCAACTCAGGGAAAGGGCCAAGGTGAAGAGAAAGCCTCCAAAGGCAGTCTGGGGGAGGGTGGTGTATGTTTGGAATTAGAGGAGGGAGGGAAGGATGGACGGCAGAGTTTCACTGTTTCACTTGCTTTTGCCAGTCACCATTTCTCCAGCAAATATTTATTGTTTACCTGCCATGTGCCAGGCACTGTGCTAGGTGCTGGCGAGCAAAACTACACATGCGCCTTTCCCTGGAGCCGCTAACAGTCTGGGGCTGGGGCGGGGGTCAGGGGATGACATTAACCACATGTTCACGCAACAATTCACGCAACATGTCCAGAACAATTAGTTGAAAATGGTTGCATTGTTTTTGTATTTTTGACAAACATTTGGTCTTATACTCGTGGATGAATGGCTGGACTTTCTGTTTACTTGTTCCATTGCTAGATTTGTCTATCCTTTAACAAAAAATACACATCGTCTTGATTACTATCACTTTTTTTTGTTTGTTTTTTTGTTTGTTTGTTGTGGTACGCGGGCCTCTCACTGCTGTGGCCTCTCCCGTTGCGGAGCACAGGCTCCGGACGCGCAGGCTCAGCAGCCATGGCTCACGGGCCCAGCCGCTCCGCGGCATGTGGGATCTTCCCGGACCGGAGCACGAACCCGTGTCCCCTGCATCGGCAGGCGGAACTCTCAACCACTGCGCCCCCAGGGAAGTCCTACTAGCACTTCACCTTTGAGAAGTGTCAGCCTATCAACTTTGTTTTTCTTTTTCAAAAATGAAAAATGGCCATTGTAGGTCCTTTGCATTTCCATATGAACTTTATAATTGGCTTGCCGATTTCTGCTTAGATTTTCACTGGGACTGCACTGACTTTTCAGATCACTTCAGAGAATATTGACATCTTAACAATTTTGAGTCTCCTATCCATGAATATGTTACATATTTCCCTTTATTTAGATTTTCTTTAATTCTTCTCAGCAATGTTTCATAGTCTTCTGTGTAGAGGTCTCGCATGTCTTTAAATTTATCTCCAGGTGTCTTACGTTTTTGGATGCCATGGCCAATGGAATTTTATATTTTACTTTCCAACTGTTCATTGCTATAGAAATACAATTGATTTTTATATATTGACTTCCAATTTCTAGCAACCTTGCTAAATTTGCTCATATTTATGTAGTTGGTGTGTGTGTGTGTGTGTGTGTGTGTGTGTGTGTTGTGTTTTGGTATATTCCTTAGGATTTTCTTTGTACACAATCAAGTCATCTGTGAAGAGTTATACTTCCTTCTTTCCAAACTGTATATTTTTATTTCTTTTTCTTCCATTATTTCAACGACCATAGCCTGCATTACAATGTTGAATAACAGTGGTGAGAAAATACATTCTTGTCTTATTCCCATTCTTGGAAGGAAAGGCTTCAGTATTTCATCATTAGTATGATGTTAGCTCTAGGTTTTTCATAGTGACCTACACTGAGGAAATTCCCTTCTATTCCTAGTTGGGTGAGAGTTTTTTTAAAATCATGAATGTGAGTGGAATTTTGTCAAATGCTTTTTCTGCATCTATTGAGATGATCATAGAATTCTTCTCCTTTAATCTAATATTTTGAATTAATAATTAATTTTGGAATGTTAAACCAATCTTGCATTCTTGTGATAAATTCCAGTTGGTGAAAATATTTTGCTTTTTTTTTCTTTTAATTTTATTTATTTATTTTTGGCTGCACTGGGTCTTCGTTGCTGCGCGCAGGCTTTCTCTAGTTGTGGTGAGCGGGGGATACTCTTCTTCGCGGTGCGCAGGCTTCTCATTGCGGTGGCTTCTCTTGTTGTGGAGTATGGGCTGTAGTTGCGTGGGCTTCAGTAGTTGTAGCTCACGGGGTCTAGAGCGCAGGCTCAGTAGTTGTGGCGCACGGGCTTAGTTGCTCCGCAGCATGTGGGATCTTCCCGGACCAGGGCTCGAACCATTGTCCCCTGCATTGGCAGGCGGATTCTTAACCACTGTGCCACCAGGGAAGCCCTATTATTCTTTTTACACATTGCTAAATTTAATTTGCTAATATTTTGATAAGGATTTTTGTGTCTGTATTCATAAGGTGTATTTTCTGTAATTTTCTTGTAATCACCCCGTCTGGTGGGGTTTTTTTTGACTTTTTATTTTATTTTCTTCACACACATACACTGTATTTTATTTTTACAAGAGATAAATAAACTGACACCAAGCATTGTAAATGGATGACCACAACAAAAGCAACAATGATTGCAATTACCAAACATGAAACACACTCATACTATGTCATAATATTGACAATCAGTCCAGTAATCCTCCACTGTAACAGCACCTTTACTTTGCAGTGAAAACCGATTTGTATATTTTTTGCCTCTGAGTCCTTGTGAGATTTTTTTTTATTCAAACAGAAAGTCACAAAAATTATAATCATCCTCATCAGTTCACTCAGTCCCATGTAATTAATTTTTTTTTCATCTTGATCTTTTGTTAGCACTTCTATGAATTCATCAGTTTTCCATTAGAGTTCTGAAAATGCTTATTCATTCAGTTCAGCAGTATAGTCAGTTACCAGAAACCTGTACTTGTCAGAGTCTTTACCATGAATTCCTTGAAGATGAAACCCTTTTATAGGAACGTTTTTGCGAAAGCATCAGAGTACACCCAGAACTGTCTGTAAATGACAGAAGACTTAAAAATGACCACGGTTAAAGATTTGATGAAAGTTCATAATAATGCAATTGACAAGGAAATTTAGTTATTTCTGAGATATACATTTTAAAGTAATAACTAGAATTATGACTTATAACATTATACCAGAACATATAAGATTTTTAGAATTTTAGATTTTTACATGAAATTTCTAAAAACCCTGTCTGTTTTTGATATCCGTGTAATTTCAGCCTCATTACATGAACTGGGAACTGTTTTCTTCCTCTCTATTTTCTGAAAGAGAGTGATGTTATTTCTTCCTTAAATATTCGATAGAATTCACCAGTGAAGCCATCTGAGGCTGGAGTTTTCTTTCTGGAAAAATTTTAAATTTAATTCAATGTCATTAGCAGCTATAGGCTATTCAGACTTCCTATTTCTTATTGTGTCAATCTTGATAAAATATGTTCTAAAGAAATGTAGTCATCTTATCTAAGTTTCCAAATTAATTGGGATAAAATTATTTATAACATTCTCTTATTATTGTTTTCATGTCTGTGGAAAATATACTTCATTCATGAAATTGGTAATTCTTAAAATTATTTACCATATTCTCTTATTATTGTTTTCATATCTGTGAAATATATCATAACAACTCTTCTTTCATTCCTAAAATTGGTAATTATTTTTCTCTCTTTTTTCCTTGATCAGTCTAGCTAAGGTTAAATTAATTGTATTAATCTTTTGAAAGAACCAGCTTTGACTTTGTTTCCTCCTTGCTCATGTTTTCTATTTCATTTATTTCCACTCTTATTTTTAGAATTTCCTTTTTAAAAGTTAACTTTGGGTTTAATTTTCTCTCTTCCTAATTACTTAAGGTTGACCACAGATCACTGATTTTATACATGTATTCCTTTCTGATATAATCACTCAAACCTACAAATTACCCTCTAACCACTGCTTTAGCTTCATCCAACAAATTTGATATATTGTCTTTTATTATCATTTGTTTCAAAATATTTTCTAATGTCTCATGATTTTATTTTAGTTCGTAGATTACATTCTAGTATATTTTTAACTTTGCAAATATTTGGATATTTTACAGATAGTGTAATTATGTTGACTCCTAATTTAATACTGTGTGTGGCCAGAGAACATTTGCTATATATTTTAATTCCTTTAAATTTATTGAGACTTCTTTTATGGCCTAGACTAGGATACTATTATTCCTTGCTTTTAGAGAGAAGCCTTTAAAAAGTGGTCCTCTGAACCTCTTGCTCATGCCTTCATGTTCCCACCCTTTTCCACATTCTGATCTCTAAGCTTCTCATCCTGTCAAGGGCCAAACTCTTTCTTTTCTGTAAACTAGACTTTAGAGTTTCTCAAAGACTTGCAATCAGACTGATTCTCTGAAAGACAGCTTCTAGGAATATATCCCAAACCTCTAAGGAAATGGAAATCTGGGGGCAAGTTTATGTTTCTAAAATATCGTGGAAGAATACGTGGACTGAGAATAATAATAGTAATAAAATAATAATAATAAAATGTGAAACTCCTTAACATCTTCCCCAGTGATCTGCATCTTGAATGGTCTCTGAAAGAGCATCACGAGGGAAAGAGAGCCTAATATTAATATCTTGAGGGTATAAATTGTATTCACCACCCCAAATATCTGTTTACAATATAGTTTAGTGGGTTATAAGGGGAAGATAATACCATTCCGTCTCTCCAGTGGAAAACAAGTGTGTTCCTGTTCCCATTCAGCACTATTGCCAGATAGCAGTGAAATGTCTGAAAGGGAAAAATCAGAATGGAAGTGTAGTGGAAATTACTAGTGTAGTGGAATTACCATCACTGGTATCCAGGTAGCCTCTCATTTCTGGGCACAAGGAAGGCTACACTTCCCAGACTTCTTGCAACTAGGCAAGACCCCATGATTAGTTCTGCCCAATGGGATATAAGCAGAAGTTATGTGGACGGGCAGCCTTTCAACGCCTTCTTGCCCTGACTTGGCAACAAATGATATTGCAGGTAGTGAAAAGACTTTGTCAGTGTAAGTTCCTGAATGGCTACTGACTGCCTATGTGGATGGCTTCACTCAAGCCCACTCTCTTTAGATACACAACAAGAAGTCAACTTTATTTTGTTAAGCCATTGTGATTTCAGGATAAAATTGTTGCTGCAACCCAACCTAGCTCTTTGCTACTCAAAGCATTAGAAATGTAGTCTCAGGCTCTACCCCAGACCTCCTGAATCAGAATGCACATTTTAAGAAGATCCCCAGATAATTCATGTATTAGTTTTCTGGGACTGCCATACCAAAATACCACAGAAAAGGTGCCGTAAACCACAGAAATGTATTTCTCACAGTTCTGGAAGCTGGAAGTCCAAGATCAAGATGTCAGAATGACTGATTTCTCTTGAGGCCTCTCTTCCTGGCTTGCATGGCTGCCTTCTCATTGTGTCCTCACATGACCTTTTCTCTCTGCATGTATTCATGGTGTTATCCTAATCTCCTCTTCTTATAAAGACACTAGCCAGATTGGATTAAGACCCTTCCTAATTGCCTCATTTTAACTTAATTACCTCTTTAAAGGCTCTATCTCCAAATATAGTCACATTCTGAGGTATTTGGGGGTTTAGGGTGTCTACATATGAATTTGGGGGGGTGACACAATTCAGTCCCTAACAATTCATATGTATTAGGAACACTGACCTAATCTATCCAAAATGTATAGCAAGTCATCCTGAGACTCTAAAATGACTACTGTGGTCTGATTTGTACTTCACGCTAAGGTAACTACAAGGCTCCTTCTGACTTTGGGTGTTTTATCATTATTTAGACTCACCTTTCCACCACTGTCTTTGGAACAAGTAATCCTCAGATTGCAACCATATTCTGCTTCTTAGGGTGGATAACAAATCAATGATACATCTACTGAAATGCAGATTTCATTCTGGTGGTATGCTCTTGAAATCACTACATCAATTCAAAAGCTAAAGGATCCTTATTGGATGTTTCCAAAATAAAACAAGAAGGCATGTTATTTTCTTTTGCAGAGATCCAAGCTCTACCCAATGGTAGGCATCACACAAGGGAGTTTTCAAGGGAGTTTACTGACTGTATGTTGAACATTTACACTAGACAGACATCTTCACTATGGTGCCAAAATCTATATACTGAGGTCTAAATTTAGATTTAGAAGGGAATCATGCAAAGCTTAAAAACATATTTTGTCATTCCAAACTCACAGACTCTTGGTGATATAAGAACGCAAGCCAATTATGTTTCAGTGCATGGGCTGGCTTTACAACGTGCCCACCAAGTGGCTGTTTAGACTCTGTACGAACAGCTCCAGTGCTAGGAGTCCACTGCCTTCCAAGCTGGCCTTCTCTCTCTCCCAACAGAGCTGACTGTCCTTTATCCATTGTTATTCTTGTGGTCATGTCCACTGTTCCCAGTCATGCCCCTTTGGTTACATAGAAATCTAGTCTTTTCTCATAAAATTGCCTTTCAGATACTTGTACTTTGCTTTATAATATTTCCCAGTTTTCTCTTTTTCAGGCTAACCACATCTATGTGGCTTTGGGAGAAAAAAAACAAAACAAAAACAGGAAATCAAACACTCTTTTAAATCCTAACACCATACTTCATAATAATATGAACAAAACAAAGGGTTCCTTATAAAACTACCATTTTATGACTCTGAGCATTGATTCTGCATTCCCAATTGGCAGGTCATTTAGCATTATTTTAAAATTTCACAAACTGCAAGTCCAGAGTGCCATTAAATGCAGAGAACTGACACCAGGGAGCACAGCACAATGGTCTAGAGCTGTGCTATCCAATATGGTAGCCACAATCTACACATCTGAATAGAGTCAGGCAGACCTTGGCTTTAACTCCAATTCTGCCACTTGGAAATATTACTTAACCTCTCAGAGTCTCCACTTTTTCCTCTGTAAAATGGTAGTAATAATAAAACTCAATTACAGAACTTGCTTTACATTACCTGTTCTTGACCTCATATGATAATGTGAATAAAGTGTTTAATAAAGTAAATACATATTCCTTATCAGAAGCTGAGGGATCAAGTAACAGGACTAATGGGAAACATAAAGTTAGAGACAGTCCATTCAAAACCTATGCAATTTTGTAACCAGAGCACCAACAAAAAGGTGATCCGTGGTAGCTGGGGAGATAAATTGGACTGCCCAGTAGGCAGGTCAGTATGGCTGGGGGCTGTCATCTTAGATATGAAAAATATACAAAAGTAATAGAGTGGAAATGCTGGAAATTAGAGCAAGGCTGAAAAGAGATGAAACAATGCAATCAGAAGTGGAGATGTGAGCCATGGGCTGCCACGAAGTTGGGCATGGGAAGAGTACATACAACCTGCTATGAACTGGAGGCCATGTAAACCTGGGGTGGGAGCCCAGGGGTAAGTCTCTATCTTGAATATTTAAAACTACAAATGATAGGGACTCCTGCTGCTAGTACAGCAGCAGGCTACTGGTTCTTTCTCTCTCCCACCGAAGATTATAACTCTACTCTCACTATTCCAGGACCCTTTGCCATGGATGAATTGTGTATGAACCAACACAATTTCCTCATTATACCAATGTGAACCTAAAGTCAAGTCCTGGCTCAACCCTTATAAGCTTTATCAACCGCATATATTATTCAACTTCTCTGAACTGCAAGGCCTTTAGGAGAAGGACAGTGTTCCATGCCTGCTAGTTGCATGGATTCTTTGGAGGTTCAGATAAGAAGCTGTGGAGTGCTGCACAAATATAGATTTCCTGGGAGGATGGAGTTTGAATGAGGTCAGTTTGGCTCATCTGTGACAGGGAGACATGGGTGCTACCAGCTGCAGTTCAGCTCTCAAGAGTTTCAAGATGATTTAGGAGGCACAAGGGTCCTTCTTTGCTCCCTTCTCCTTATGTCACCAAGAAACACAACTCCAACTGCCCTCCCCTATTCTTGCTGCCTCCCAGGGACTCTGGAGCCTTGGACAGGTGCAAGGGTCTCTTATCAAAGAACTCCACAGAGTTCTTTAGATTCTCATCTAATGAGAATTTACTATGTACCAAGGATTGTGCAAAGCTTTTTACATGCATTTCCTTACTAGTATTATTTATCATATTTCTCCTGTTGGAAACTAAAGCTGAGTGCAGATGAGTAAGTGTGCCCAACGTCATGGGGTGAGTTTCTCTGTAGAAGAGTGTGATTTACATCCAGGGCTCTCTGTTCCAGTGCCTATGTTGGAGACCTTTGTGTGTGCAATCATTACTTCTTCTCTGAAGACTTCTTTGGCCTTCTCCAACCAAAGTTGACCAAGTAACTGTAATGCATACTTTCCTCCACGGTTTTCACTTATCACACTGCAGTGTAGATATGTTTGCTGGCCTGTATCTCTAATTAGGCTTGGATTACATCCTCCTAAGACTCTGTCCTCCTAAACTCTGGACACATAATAGGTGATGAGGATATAATGAATAAGCAAATAGTTTCTGCACATTATATTTGAAAGCATTAATTTGACTTAGTAAACTGGCACACCATTCTCCCTTTGCATTTAAGTACTGCCACCTACCATCCCCCCACATAGTAGTACTTTAGCTTCCAACCTCCACTCATGGGGAGGGGTGGGGGGCAATAAGTGGAGTTCACTAGAACTACGAGACAAGTTCTATGTGATTAAAAATAAAATGTTGAGGGCTTCCCTGGTGGCGCAGTGGTTGAGAGTCCGCCTGCCGATGCAGGGGACACGGGTTCGTGTCTCGGTCCGGGAAGATCCCACATGCCGCGGTGCGGCTGGGCCCGTGAGCCATGGCCACTGAGCCTGCGTGTCCGGAGCCTGTGCTCCGCGACGGGAGGGGCCACAACGGGGAGAGGCCTGCGTATCACAAAAAAATAAATAAGTAAATAAAATAAAATGTTTAGTTTAAACATTATTTTAGTATCACTGCTATCTGCTCCTTCAATATATTTGGACTTAAAAGATAATAAGTTATAAAGAAAAACAGCTAGAAAAATGCGTAACTCAATACGATATGGATTTCCAATAGAAAATAGAAAGGCACAGATTTTAGAGAGCACATTTAAGGGAAATGTGCTTTAGTCTGATTTTATATAGCTTGAGGAATTTATTTCCATACTTACCGCACGGTATTAAAGTATACCCAAAATAGATAAATCTTTGGTTACTCCAGGAAAGTGGTTCAACTGTAATTATGGATTAACACATACCCACAGTTCATAGTTGTTACAGTTTAGCATCAGTGCAGCCATTTACATTGATAATAAATGAAACACTCCTTTTTTCCTTCCCCCCAGGCACAGTGAATGACTCCCAGTGCAGGATTACCTTCCACTAAGCAGAGTTCATAGCTCCAAGCCTCAAATCATTTGTAACCATTAGGGAAAATGTGAGGCTGAACCAATTAAAAAAATAAAAACTATCCTGAAGCTCACAAAACCACATAATTACACTGCATCACTTAGCATTTTGATTGTTTGAAAAACCTGATACAAAGACCCAGAAACTGCCCCAAAATGCATCATAAACATGGTGCCTTTACTTATGTAAACTCTAGGCAAAGACAGATGCAGAGAGAGGGAGATAAGTAGAAATGAAGAGACAAATACTATTGCTATTTTCTCATTATAAGTCCATTAATTATTATTTTTGCATTCATTGGTGTTTTGCATTTTTAATAGCAAATTGTCATTTTACTTGTAAAAATACCCAGCAGTATTGCCACACTATTCTTTTCAGAGTGTCTATTTGTAGTGAAAATACACAGACCACTGGTAGAGATCAGATGATGAAGTTTGACACTAGATTCTCCTTTGACCTAAGATATATCACTTAGTCATTTTTGGTACTCAATATTTCCATCAGTAGAAAGGGGCTGTCTGCCTACCTCAAGATTAGTCACAATTTAAAAAGGGAAATTCAGCTTGTTAGTCAAAGCCACAGTATAAATACTAAGCAGGTATTAGGGAGAGCGTGTGGTGCAACGTGTTATCTCTGCATTCCTTTTCGATGCTGAGCCTGAACGCATTTTCCCTATCCACTAACTCTGCCATCTCCCACCTCCCCATCAGTGCCATCGCCACGCACTTGGCAGCATTAGTCCTGTCCCCAGTCTTCTTAGGTTACTTTGCTTACTGAGAAGACAAAAGTCTGTCTGTAGCCAAGTGCTCTCAGGTTTCATCCACAAACACAGATCCAGCATGGGAACCTAAGATAGAAAGGTGCTGTGACAGAAGCAAAGAATAAAATTATAATGAATGTTTCATGGAGGCCAACAGCCGCAGGGAGGAAAGCAGAAAAAGAGAGAGACACGAAAGGGGAGCCCCTGTGGTGACCTAAATGGGAAGGAAATCCAAAAAAGAGGGGATATATGTATACGTATAGCTGATTCACTTTGCTATATGGTAGAAACTAACACAACACTGTAAAGCAACTATACTCCAAAAAAATTAATAGAAAAAAAAGGGGAGCCCAAGAGTAGGGATGCAAAAGACACAAAGCAGAGGTGAGGTGAGAAAAGAAATGAGCACGGTATTGGGGACTAGGGCATAGATAGAGACAATGGCTTTCTTTAAAAGTTAATTAAAATATTACCTGTAGAAATCAAACTACATTCACTATCTCTTCTACATAAAACAAAACTCTCCTTATTATTTCTTTTAATCCAAGTAGACAAATGAGACAATAGAGATACCCAAAGAATTAATATTAAAACCTTTTTAAAATCATCAGAAACAAAACACTAAAAATAATCTAATGTTCACATTAAAGTATAACCTGCCAGACAAATTCATAGCTTGTTTACTTAGGTTTTCAGTTTTTACACAAAAGGAGATATTTTACATGTCTTATAATATTCTTTTCAACTTAACAAGCACATCAAGAATAGCTTCCCATGTCGGTAAACATATATCAATGCCATTATTCTTGATGGTCATCTCACTTTTTCAATGCATGAATGAATGAGATTTCATTTAACCAGTCACCTGCTGGACATGCAAGTGGACTGTTTTTTGGCAAAAGTGCCTTATCAATTAGCTTTCAGTGGGTAAAAAAACCACCCCAAAACTTCACAGTTTAAAATAACAACTGTTTTTTGGGGGACTTAATTAAACTCAAAAGCTTTTGCACAGCAAAGGAAACCACAGACAAAACGAAAAGACAACCCACAGAACAGGAGAAAATATTTGCAAAACGATGCAACCAACGAGGAATTAGTCTCCAAAATTTACAAACAGCTCATGTGGCTCAATATCAAAAATACAAACAGCCCAATCAAAAAATGGGCAGAGACCTAAATAGACATTTCTCCAAAGAAGACATACAGATGGGCAAGAGGCACATGAAAAGATGCTCAACATTGTTAATTATTAGAGAAATGCAAATCAAAACTACAATGAGATATCGCCTCACACCGGTCAGAATGGCCATCATCAAAACATCTACAAACAATAAATGCTGGAGAGGGTGTGGAGAAAAGGGAACCCTCCTACACTGTTGGTGGGAATGTAAATTGGTACAGTCACTATGGAGAACAGTATGGAGGTTCCTTAAAAAACTAAAAATAGAACTACCATACGACCCAGCAATCCCACTCCTGGACACGTATCTGGAGAAAAACATGGTTCAAAAGGATACATGCACCCCAATGTTCATTGCAGTGCTGTTTACAATAGCCAGGACATGGAAGCAACCTAAATGTCCATCAACAGAGGAGTGGATAAAGAAGATGTGGTACATATATACAATGGAATATTACTCAGCTATGAAAAAGAATGAAATAATGCCATTTGCAGCAACATGGATAGACGTGGAGATTATCATACTAAGTGAAGTAAGTCAGACAGAGAAACACAAATATCTTATTATATCACTTACATTCAGAATCTTTAAAAAAAAAAGATACGAATGAACTTATTTACAAAATGGAAACAGACTCACAGACTTAGAGAAGGAACTTATAGTTAACTGGGGGGAAGGGGGAGGAGGGATAGATTGGGAATTTGGAACTGACATGTACCCACTGCTATATTTAAAATAGATAACCAACAAGGACTTACTGTATAGCACAGAGAACTCTGCTAAGTAATCTGTAATAACCTAAATGGGAAAAGAATTTGAAAAGAATAGATACATGTATAGGTATAACTGAATCACTTTGCTGTACACCTGAAACTAACACAACATTATTAATCTATATGCTCCAATATAAAATAAAAAATTTTTTAAATATGAAAAAAATAAATAACTACCTTTTTTTTTAAGCTCACAATTCTTTGAGGAAACCGCAAGAGTTGGCACAACTGACACAATCGGGGCCTCTCTCCACACAGCTTCTCTTCCTCTGGTGGGCTGACCTGGGCTCCTTCACATGTGTTAAGTTCAGGTGAAATCACACAGGTCTCCTGGGCCCAATGGAGAAAGCAGCTGAGCAGGAAGAGAAAGCCCAGCAAGGTGGGCAGTGCTTGGCCTCAGGACTGAGGCCAGAAGAACAAAATGGAAGCTTAGCTTAGTGGAATTCAAGTCTCAGGGAAGGCAGAAACTGCATACATCCCACTTCCAGTTGCCTAGTGTGATAGTTAACATATAATGATTAAAAACTGTGTGCAGTTGAGTAAACAGTACACGTGGTAGGGCCTTACCGGGTGGAGGTCTGAGGAGGAATCTGGAAGGGCTATGCTAAAAGCCCCAACAGCTGGGATTCCAAGGCCCCAGAACAGGGTCTGGTACCCAGGGAGCCCTCGGCAAACATCCATCACATGAACACCTAATAGGGCGACTAGACTGACAGGTGAGGAAGTGGCCCAAGATACCATGTGTCTTGATTTTGATAAACAGTAGATGAGGTCTGTGAGTATATCCTGTGGACAAGGGCACTGCACAGTGTGGGTGGTAGTTCCATTATGTGTATTTTTACCTGATTGACCAAATGTACCCAAACTGTGGATTAATATCAATAGTTCAAGGTATATGTCATAGGGCTCTGTCTTTGGTTTTGTCTGGTTTACTATTTTCACAATTTGAAATTTTGTTTCTCCAAAGTAATTCCTTTTATAAAGAAAGTTTTGACAGACCTCAGTGTTTGACTTAAATTATTTTATTATAGTATTACTTAAATACAGGCACAAATAAGATTAAATGTTGCTGGTGGCTTTTATATAACTCCAAAGCTAAATGTTAAAAATAAAATGCAAACCCCGTGAAAGTCAAGTGAACAGCATTAATGTGACAGGTGATGTTCTCTGGCTGACATGAAATCACTGGCTTACCTCAAGTGGTCCTGACGGCGACAGGCAGGTACTTTTGAGCTCCACGTGGCAATCCTGGAAGGGGCTGGGGATGTCTGTGAGTCATCCTTCTGCAGCCTGATACAGTGTCATTGGCCTCAGCTCAGCACACATGCATCATTTACATGTCCAGTTGTCTAGTTTTCTTTTCTCATCAGCCTGGACCACTTGTTACAAGCACAGTCTTAAACACTAAAGCAAACCCATGCACCAAAGTACCATGTTGATCTCAAGACAACTAGAGCTTTTCATTTTTTATATGGTCATTGAAAGGAAAGAGAAAATATAAGATTCCTGTAGAGAACTCATTCAACTCATTCAAGCAAGAATGGCTGGACTTCCCTGGTAGTGTAGTGGTTAGGAATCCACCTGCCAATGCAGGGGACACGGGTTCGATCTCTGGTCCGGGAAGACCCCACATGCTGCAGAGCAACTAAGCCCGTGCGCCACAACTACTGAGCCTGCGCTCTAGAGCCCGTGAGCCACAACTACTGAGGCCATGGGCCACAACTACTGAAGCCTATGAGCCTAGAGCCTGTGCTCTGCAACAAGGGAAGCCACCACAATGAGAAGCCTGCGCACCGCAACAAACAGTAGCCCCCACTCGCTGCGAATAGAGAAAGCCCGTGTGCAGCAATGAAGACCCAACACAGCCAAAAATAAATAAATTAAATTTAAAAAAATTTTAAAAAAAGAATGGCTGAGCACTGACTAGGCACCAGGCATTTTCTAGATGCTGTAGGTACAGTGATGAACTACACAGAGCATGCTCCTGCCCACAGGATGAACTGAACTAGGGATACTAGGATTTGCAGGTGACACCGGATTGGGACAGAGAAGCAACACGTGAAAACAGGACCTGGATTATAAAGAATCATTATATTTTTTCTCATTATAATACTTTAAAATTCCTAAATCAACTACCTGTTTATTGTTTAAAAAATTGCAAGTGATACAGGAGTCTACAAACCAAGAACTGAAAGCTACCCCCTCTCAATACCCTCTAGTCCCACTCCTCAGGAGTCACAACTGTGCTGACTTGAATTTTCCAAACTTTTCCATGAGATCAGAAAGCTCTGAATAAGTTCGTTCTCTGAGCAGAATTCCTTTAGTCTCTTGCCTTCTTCTCCCCTCGATGGCATTTTCTAAAAGGTGTCCTTCTTATGTGAGAGAACCTTCCTAGATTGAAGTTACAAGGAATCACAGAGACTGGGCAAAACTCTTCAATTGTGTAGAATCATTACCTTGTTCTAAGTTTTGTGAAAAGGATTAAAAGTACTGCATGCAAAACACCTGGTATACAGTAGGCAATAAACAGTGATTGCTATGATTACATTTTAAAATATTGGTTGTTCTTAAAATGCACTGGCTCTTCCAAGTGTAGTGTTCTGTGTCTTGATTATGCAGTGATGGTGGTTCTTTTTCTGACAACCCTGGAAAAACAAAGTGTCCTTTAATATGGCTGCCCATCAGGGACTATAGCTTTCCATAACCTTTGGAACGTCACTTCTCAGTTGCACTGGCATTTAATATAATATCCCCTTGTTCTCACAGAGGAGATGCTGGAGGAAGGTGGAGGTTTGGTCATTTGAATTGAGATAGGTGTTAGTGTCAGGACCATATTTCTTTTCCAATTCTAAAATCTAATTTCCTCAGAACTGTGTTTAACAGTTCTACGTTTACAGCTCGAGTTCCTGGCGTCCCATCCGCTCACATCACTTAGGTAATGCTTGGAAAGTACTTCGAAGGAAATGGGCCCAGAAGTGCTAAGTAGAATTACACGATATGAGTCGACAGTTGGGAGCCACAGTGAATAGATAAAATCTCCTGTCTGCACTACATTTCATTTTCTCTGGTAGATTTTATGGAACCCTCATGTGTTGCACTGGAAATAAAGCAGGAAGTCACATTTTTATGAAAAATCTGTGTGTTGAATATTGAACAAAATAACAAAGTAGTGAAATGGATTACTTGCACTCAGTCACCAGTCGGGCTTAATAAAAATAGTCAGAAATTAAGGGTCAGTCACTTTCCATTCTGTAATACTTTTAATAAATAACAAAAAATAAAGACAGGAGAAGGATCATGGAGGCGGAACAGCTTTGGAAATTTTTCTTATTCAGGGAAAGTGGTTCTGGAGAATTTGAAAGGTTCTTTGTCCATGGAGAACGTTTACTTAAGAATATTCACCCATACATTCATTTGCACATTAATTAAGTCAACCTTTACTACATACCTTCAGAGAACCAAGTGCTGGGCTAGATACTGGTGTAGAAGGCATGCTCTCCTGGAGGCCAGATAAAGTGTGTCCCTGCAGAACAGAGAGAAGGGAATCCTCTGGGATGTTCATAGAAAGTGTCCCTGGACGAGGTGACATCTAAACCTTCACAACGGTGAATAAGTGTTTTCCAGGTGGAGATGGAGAGGAAGGGATTCCGTGGTGGTGGAACAGCAATAACAGAAGCCCAGAGGTACAAAACACATGGAAGGGTGAGGGAATGACAAGGTATAATGAACTGGAACACATCGTGTTTTGCATCTATGTTCCACGGAAGAGCCATGTGGCTCCTCAAAGCATCCTGTGCAGCTCCACAGGGAAGAAACCACCACTGCCCACTGTTCCTGTTCTGGGACTGCTCTCTGTACTTGCAAGATGAAATGTACATAATTTGGAGACGTTTGTTCATTATCTTCTGTAGAGCCATCGTCATCATCCCATTATATGTTGATGGAGAAACCTATGGTTTATGAGTGCTTTCCAGCTGTGTGTAAGTTTGTGTAAGTTACACAAACCAGTAACAGAGTAAACTCTAGGCCATACAGCCCAAAGAGACATGTAATACCTTGACACGGGAAATAAACTGATGACTTATTAAAATAAAATAAGTTGGTATTTACTACTAATAGTAAATAAAGAGGAAAAGTGTTTTCTCTTCTCTCCAATGCCAGAGTGATATATGTATTTTGCTTCTGAGTGTCTCCCCCTAACCTCATCTCTATTCCCCCCAAATTGGAAAATCAGATGAGGAGACAGAGGGGTTCGGGAAGCTGAAGTTGAAGAACATAAATAAAACAGATGGACTACTTGACATGTGTGAATATACTGAGGGACTATTTTAACTTCTGGCAATGAGCTTAGAGCTAAATCATTGATCGGTGCATAGAAAAGTAAACGATTTTAAAAATCATGGCAATTATGAACTCCAGGGAAAATAAAAAGTTGTTCTATAAAAGAAATGCAGTCATAATATATACCATGGCTTAGCTGTGAGAAAATATTCACCTAGTTATATTAATGTAAAGACAACATGTATATATCAAATTTATGATATAATTACAGTGAGAGGATATGGAAGGGAAAGTTGATGTGCATGAATTGGGAATGCAGGAGAGGGTATAATAAAGGTAACAGTGTTAAATCTGAAAAATCAAAACAGGGCACTTGATCATGTTATTTAGAAGCACAGAGGTAAACACATAAAAAACAGCTAAAAGTTGAAAATGGCTGCTCATATACAAATGGCCAATAAGCACATGAAAAGCTCAATATCACTAATCATTAGGCAAATGTAAATCAAACCCACAATGAAATACCACCTCCCACCCATTAGGATGCTTCCATCAAAAGTAAAGAAAAATCACAAGTCTTGGCAAGGATGTGGAAAAATTGGAAACCTTGTGCACTGTTGGTGGGGATATAAAATGGTATAGCCCTGTGGAAAACAGTATAGCAGTTCCTCAAAAAATTAAACATAGAATTAATGTATGATATGGCAATCCCACTTCTGGGTATATACCCAAAAGGATCAGAATCAGAAACTTAAAGAGATATTTGTACACCCTTGTTTATGGTACCATTATTCACAACAGCCAAAAGGTGGAAGCAATTCAAATGTCCATCGACAGATGAATGGATAAACAAAATGTGGTATATTCACCCAATGGAATAGTATGCAGCCTTAGAAAGGAAGGAAAGTCTGACACGTGCTACAACACGGTTGAATTATGCTAAGTGAAATAAGCCAGGTACAAAAAGACAAGTACTGTATGACTCCACTTACGTGAGGTACTAGGGTAGGGTCAAGTTAATAGAAACAGAAAGAATGGTGGTTACCAGGGATGGGGGGAAGGGGAAGGGGGAATTGTTGTTCAATGGGTATAGAGTTTCAGTTTCTGAAGACTGTACAACAATGTGAATGTACTTAACGCTACTGAACTGTACACTTAGAAATGGGTAAGATGATTTTATGTTACGTATATTTTACCACAGTTAAAAAAAAAATGTTCCTGAAACAGAGAGGTGAATGGCCAAACTTGTCCCTCGGGCCATACTTTGTCAACCCCTAGTCTGAGATTGGAGGTAATGACATCAAAGAGTAGACAGAAAATTTTTTGCCTTAAGAGCTGGTGAATGCTGTGGAGGCAAGCCATTTCCAGGGCCTCTCTGCATCTCTGGGATTTAGTCTTGGGACGGTAAGTCACAGATGCCCGGCACACATTCCCTGAATGGAACTGCAGCTCCTCGACGGCGACTCCTAGAGAGGGTTGAGTCTGGAGTGAATCAAACAGGGAAGGTAAGGAGTAAGAAACAACGTTCACGCTGGAGGAAAACTGGTTTCGGTAACACCAAGGCTCTCCCTCAAAAGTAAAAGTTCCAATCACCTACATTAAAAGCATCCTATGTTCAGGGACCCTGTGATAAGCCTCTGGAAAGTCCTCGTGTGTTTCTGCTCCACAGAGCTGCTTTGTTTTCAGTGCTGACTGTTTTTAAGGTATACTTAAGACCATGTCAGAAGATCTTTGGAGAGGGTTTCCAAGTGTCCTGCTGTACTGTAAACGTAAGGTGTCTAGGTTTAAAATAAGAGAATATCACCAGTGACCTGAAGACCCACACTATATGCATCCTCTTGGGGCCACGTTACCTGAAGTGGGGGGTGAGGAGAGGGGGTGGCTCGGTTTTCTAATGCACAAACCCTGGCAGCTGTCACCCTCAGTGAGTGACAGCACTTATGTCCTTCCACTCATGCCCACGCTTCCATATTCTCTCTGAACTACCTAACTGCACAGTACTTTTATCAAACCCATTTCTTTAAAGGACACCTCCCCTGAAGTTTGGAAAATATTTTACTAAGAAATGGAGATGATACAGAATCACTGAAGAATATACTTACGGTCCTAAGTCCTGTAGCTCCTGATTTGAGTTAGCTTCTTCCTACAGCACCAATGCATCCTGTCTCCCTCCTTGCCACTGTGCCCCATGTGGTGTCTGATTCACACTGTGGTCCCGGCACCCAGACCCCAGGGTTTGTCCTAGGAAGGGGTGTTTTTTCTGGTCTCAGTTAAGCTCCTTGTGTGTCGGTCCTTCTGGGGACCAACTGGCTATTGGCTGGGGGGACTGAGAAGACTGGGTCACATGTCAATCATTCTCCAGAGGCTAGCTGAGCTCATGCCACGTGGGCATGTTCCAAAATGGTGAGTAGAAGATGCAAGGCCCCTTGTGGCCTAGTCAGAGCTGTACACTGTCCCTCTGCCACATTCTATTGACCAGAGCCATCACCAGGCCAGCCCAGATTCCAGGGGCTGAGGAAAAGACTTCCTTTTGGTGGAGGAAGCTTCAAAGTTACGTTGCAAGAACTGTGCATCAAGGGAGGAAAATAATTTGGTCCACTTTTACAACCTATCGTGGGGGCCATCTACTCCCTTATTTACCCCCTGTCCATTATACCCTATACTCCAGCCAAACTCTAATCCTCACTTCCCAAACATGACGCAGATACTTTCAGACATACATGTTTCTGGACTTGCTAATGTATCTGCTCGATTGCCTACCTTTCTACTAGGCTTTAGGCTTTTTGAGGTCAGAGTGAAATCTTAATTTAACGCTGGGCATTCAGAAGACATTCATTCCCAACATGCAGAGAGGTAGGGAGTGGAGATTAAATTACGGCCACTTCATAAGGCAAAAATTTTCTCCCTTTATTTATTTTTAATTTATCGATTTATAATTCGTCTTGTTGCTAAAAAGAATCTAAGTTGACTTGTAAAAACATATCCAGTCAGAAGTAAGTGAAGAAATCAGGGCAGATGGGAAGCCTGTGTTTAAAAAGTCACACCAAAATACTATTTAAAACAAAAGAAAGAAGGGTGGGGGAGAGAGGGATGAGAAACACAAGCAGGACAGAAGGAAGGAAGGGCATCTAAGTCACTCAAATGGCCAAAAGAATTTGCCACATGCTTGCGCTTCATCCCCAGCCCTACCATCCACTTAGGAAATCTCACAGCCAGCTCTTCACTCAATCTGTCCTCCCCGCTAACCAGTTCCTTCCCTTAGCCGATGGCCGATGCCAACTCATCCTATAAGACCAGGCCACTCAAAGTGTGGTCCGTGGATGTGTGCCAGTCTAGGAACAGTTTTCTGTTTGTTTTTTAAACCGGTGAATTGAGGTAAGTCTGCAAGTTGAAAGACAGCATTTAGAAATGTTTTGTAGTAATATGTTAGAGTAATTACATATCTTTGTACTCTAATCACAAAGCTGGGCTTGAGGTTTTTTTAAATTTATTTTGCTTTCCTAGTCAATCATTTTTATTGTATTTGCATGGCAGACTGAAAATTAAAAAGAAAAAAGGATTAGCCCTTTAGTATAGATAGTTTGAAAAGCTACATTAAGACTCCTTTCCAATATCACCTCCTCCAGGAAACGTCACCATTTTCTCCCAGGTGGGGTGGGTGCTTTTCCTCCCTACTTCCACATAGCCAAGCTGACCTTGTGCAGTAGTTTTAATTATCTGTTTATAACTGTTTCCTCCAATAAACTGTGAGCTTCTTGAAGGGCAAGCACTATATCACTATACCTTAGTTATCTTCGCATGCCCCACACTGAGAACAATGCATGGCCCACAGCAGATGTTTAATAAATGTTTGCTGAATATAAGAAACTGAACCGTCTCACTTGGGAATATACAGCCAAAATGGGACTCAGTGCTACCTGCTTATCTAAGTTTCCATTATTAATCAAATCACCTTCTGACTGACAATCATTCTTTAAAATATGCTTAATCATTAATACAGTTATTGGCAAATAATCATACTGTTATCCTGGGAGCCTTTCTGACAAGTTTCTTTAGCATAAAGTTGTAAATACTTTCTCTGAATTTCAGGTTGTGTTGATTTCACAGTTTAACCCTCTGAGGTAATTTTCCTAATTTTTGAGTTCAAATGAACACTTCACTTTTGCTCTCCTGCACTGCCCGTATGGGAGAATGAAACCATTTCCTAGTATTGCTATGAGGAATATAGCATATAATATATGAATATAGTAGTACTATACATAGCATATATTAGGCTTAAAGTAAATATTTCTCTCAAGGGATGGCAAATTTTCGGCACATAACTTCTCCCCCGTATCTGAGGCAAACACTGCTAAACAACCAATCACACTTTACTACTGACATAAAACAGACCCCAGGTTCCTGTTCAACAACCGCCAACTGATGAGAATATTTGTCACCCTCAGTACATATCACGCAACCCATGTCGTGATTCTAGGCTAATCCTGAAGCGAGTGAGGAGCCCAGTTCTGACCTTGTTTTTAGCAAGTGTAAGAGTCTAGACAGCAGGCATTAGATGGTATAGAAAAGTGAGAACATAGTTCTCTCCAGATTTCCTGAAGATAAAAGAACTACCACAGTATTGAAGGAGACGCAAGTAGGCCTTCTGGATGGTTATGCAGTCTCTTTGTTTTTAAGGAACCAGAAGAAATGTAAACAGGCTACTGCTGGGTTAAAACCTAACCAACCAATGCATTTCCCTCAAGAGAGATGAGTTGGTAAATACCAGTCTCCCACTAACTTTACTTGACAAGGTAGGAAATCTTTGTGTCAGTCCTTAAGATGAGGCATGGAAAGTGAATGGATGCTTCAGACATAAAATTAAATGCAAAATAGTATAAAACTTTATTAGACTGTTGAGTGCAATTATGTAATAAATATGCATAGCAAAAAGAGACTAGATGGGAATACACCAATTTAAAGATTGTAGTCTCTCTTAGAATGGAGTTATGGGTAATTTTTTCTTGTTTTTTGGATCTTCTATAATGTAGTTTTATTTAAAATAACATTAAAAATGAATGAAGTAACTGTTTCACATTCTACAATTTTCTAAATAAAAGAACACTTAAGAATAGGGCAAACCCTGGTCTCAAGTTGTAAGGGCCTGAAGTAGGAAGGTTGCATAAGTAAGCAATGAGCATTTTGTTGGTTTCCTGATTCTTGGTTATGTACAGGATGAGAAGACAAACTCATTTAAAGGCAGCCATATGTAAAAATGATAAAAAACGGAGACTTCCATACACCCCAAGAAGGATAGGTCTTGACATCTCAAGGAGAGAACTGAGGATTGATTCACTAACTGTGCTATTTTAGCTTGTGTGTGTGTGTGTGTGTGTGTGTGTGTGTGTGTGTCTTTCGAAGTCAGAGGTAAGTCTGGACCATCTGGAATCAGTCTCTTCTTTGCATAATGCGGTTTTATTCCAGAGCACAAGACAGAGTTACCACATCCACACAGCTTATGAACTGGAAGTTTGTGTATCTTCTTCAAATACTCCAATGTCGACTGGGTGTTTTTTGAAAGGGCCTGTTTTAATCTGACCATCACTGTAACACGTTACAGAGACAGCAGCTTGCAAAAAAAATAATTAAGGAAAACAAAAGAATGTTGTCCTTTTGTTGTAATCTGTTGGAAGAGATGAGATGAATGCTTTGAAATGAAGCATTTAATGTGAGAACACTGAATACTGTGTTGCTATGAGAAAGCCGTCTTGTTTATAATGCATCTGTAGCCAGATGCATTACGAGCTGTTTGCAGAAACTTGGAGTCTGGGTTGGAAATGACTTGAGTATTTTTTTCCCCCAAAAGCTATAGTTTTCTCTCCTCTAATATTAGTGGAAAGTGGTATAAAATCAAAAGTTGTGATCTTTTCTTAAGCTGCAAGTTCATTGCCATCCTGCGGTATTGTACTTTTCATCCATCCTCTTTAGCATAATTGCCTTAGAAGTCTCCTTCATGTTGATTCCTAACACTTAAAAATTTTTTTTCTCCAAACTTCCTGAAACCTAGACCAACCTACCACACACCCATGTCCTCTAGGGTGCAACTGTCAGGGGCTCTGTAGCACGTGTAAGAGGCTGAAGTGACAGTGTACAGACTGAAAGGCCATGCTGGGTACTCACTGCACCCGTGGGAACCTCCCATTAGCTCTTGCACCAGCCCCAAGGTAATGCCCAGTCCCTGTGAAATTCCCAGAATTCAGACACTAACTAGATACTGTAAGATGGGCTGCTAGGAAGGGCTACTGCCATGTGAATCTCTGTCTCCTTGACTGTCTTTTCATCTTTTCAGCTTGATAGTCATGAGTGCTTTTCTGTTGGTTGATTTTTTGTTTTTTCAGGGGGTGGGGAGCTGTATGGGAAAAGGTACTCATTTCTGTATTGCTGTTGTTGCTACTAAGAGGTAAAGTTGAGGGTAACTGCCAACAGCTTCCCCTTTCTCTTCTTTTTGTTCACTCGATCTGTCTGGACCAATGCACAAGGAAAAAAGGCAGACAGAGTGGCTCTGCAAAGTTGCACTGTTTTAAAACTGATAAAGAATGTGTTTCCCACAGCTTAGGAGAAAAATTTATTATAAAGTGCCTGAGCAATTAAACAAATTGTATTTGCAAACATCTGCTGTCCAGTACTGTTGCCTGTGTTCAAACAGAGCCTCACAGTGTCTTTGGCAAACCAGGGTGAGAAAAGCTGGGTGCCATTTGCTAAATGAACTCTTCCAGATTACAGATCTGTGGCCTGAGGGAATTCTTTCAAATACACATGGGAAAATTAATTCCCAGAGAGGTAGTTATTCCCTAAAAAAAACCAAAAAAAACCCCCTGGGACTTAGAGTGAAGTTGGCAGTAAGTCAATGAGTGTTTTGTTAACCTCTGCTAAACCATATTTATATTTACATCTGAGTCACAGAATCCTAAAGCTAAAAAGGAGAAAATGAGACTTCTGGTTGAGAATGGCTTCTAACATTACCAGTGCTCCCCCTGCAATTTCTCCAATCGATACCTATAAAGATAAACCCAAAAATAGAAACTCTCAGTAGCATCACAAAGACTGCCAGCCCAATGCCCAATATGGGGAAAATGGTTAAAAATGCAGATTCAAGTTCTGAATTTTGAATCTACTATTTAATAGTTGAGTAACCTTAATTTTCTCACCTGCAGAGTAGAGATAATGGGGACAGTCTCATAGGCTTGTTCTGAGGATTAGAGAAGATATGCCTGTAAAGCCCTCAGCGCCCTGCATTGGCACCAAGTAAATACTTAGCAAATGTTAGCATGAGTAGCATAGTTTCATGGTTATTAATGTTGTCATTGTGAAACAGGATTTCCTCCATTGTCCTGGAATTGTAGCAAATGCAGAAGTAATGGCACAGAATGTTCTACGTTTACTTCGAGGTGCTCATTTTAGTCCTCCCCACCCCTAGCCCCAACCCCCCTCCACTACTAATACAAAGGAAGAACTGGCAGAGAAGTATGACCTCTGGGTGAATATTCAGAAAAAGTGTCTATAATAACCTCTCCGTCCCCATGGGGGAGGATACCTGATGTTTCTTCTCTAAGAGGCTAAGGGAGGGGGATCCTAAGAAAAATTCTAAGTTTGGGGGATTCCAACACCCCCATTTTGCATTAACCAAGAGATTTAATGATCATCCTTACTCTGAAGTTTGGTGAGGCGACAGGTCAGCTGAGGATCTAATGTGTTCCTTGGGCTTAGAGAAATGAATGTGAAAGATGGCAGAATTGAGGGAAGAAGTGGCTGAGAAGCTGCTTACACTTCCACTGCATTCATAGTAAGGATACAAGAATGTTCCATGGTTGGATGGATACCACTTAGAGGTGGCTGGACTTTTTTCATTTCACCTATATCTCAACAAGGAGCCCCATCTACCATGTAAAAGCATGCCAGCTACAGAGGCTGCTGGGACTGTCTTTCACTGGAATCAAAAGGGAGGACAGAGGCCAAACTGAAACCCGATCCCTCAAATCAAGGGCTCTGCAGAGGACAGTGTCCTTTGTTTCTCCCAGGGTCCTCCAAAGAGACCATCAGAGAGCCGGCAAGGGGAAACTAGCCACACAGAAGTGTCGATAACCCGCTAGTGGTAGCCAGAGAAGCAGGAACAACCAACAGTGAAAGGACCTGCCTCTTGTCCTCTCCCACTCAAACCCCTGGAGAGGAAGCAGCTCTGAAGTCCCATCTCCAGCCCGATTTGTGGTAGGGATGGGGATAGAAAGAGCTTTGAACTGAATGTAAGACTGACATTTTAAACTGATTATGAGCAAGGCTTATTAATCTGTTTTGATAACCAAAAGTGACTGAAAACGTTGCAGAATCTGGGTAAAATATCAAGGGACCCACCACACGTGATGGAAATGGCAGTTAACAGAGCATAACTAGAAAAAAAAGTTTCATGTTTTTGCTTCATTATGTTGAGATTCCTCAATAAAGTATATGTTATTATTATTAGTTATAAGGCTGTTGGGGCAAGATTTAAAAAGAGAACCACATATAAAGGCTTCAAGTCACAACCAACTCTGGCTTTAAATCACGAAACAGAAATAGCCTGAGAAAAGGCGTAAAAGAGTCCCCATCTCTCCACGATGAGCCCACTGACTCAGTTGATCGAGCCTGTACAAACCAGGAAACCAGGCTACTATCCCTCTCTATGCATTAGGAATGCTCTATGAAAACAATTTTTCCTGCAGTAGTCCTCATCAGCATCTTCTTACAACCAAGCAGGTAACACACACACACACACACACACACACACACACACACACACACACACACACACACACACACACACACACACAAAGAACTGGCTCAGAAACTAAAGGGCAAACGGTGGTGCTGTCTGAATCTACAGCCCATGTCACCAAGCACCGGCAATGGTCAACGGAGAGAGCCTCAAAAGAAGTGCCCCCTAATCACTGTATTTCTCCATGCCTTTTCTTGGCTCAGAACACCAGAGAATCACACAGTAAAGAAGGAGCATCTGCTGAGAGCAGAGGTTCACTAGGTCAAAGTCTCCTGGAAAAGAGAACTGGAAGGGAAACAATATACACTAATTTGTCTTTCAGCTGAAGAAAAATCAAGTGAGTTAAGTGAAACCTGTGACCAGTTGAAACAGGGATATACCTAGGGAATGCATTCAAGAGTCCAAAGCACTCTTAAAAGATTTTTAATGTTTTTAAAAACCTCTTTATTGAGGTATGATTGGCAGGTTAAAAAGTGGTACGTATATAATGTATACAACTCAATGAATTTGAGGATAAGTATACAGCTGTGAAACCAGCACCGCCATCAAGGCCATAAACAAGAAAGAAATCTTACCATTTATAACAATATGGATGGCCCTGGAGGCTATTATGCTAGGTGAAATAAGCCAGATACAAAAAGACAAATATTATATGAGCTCACTTACATGTGGAATCTAAGATAGTCAAATTCACAAAAGCAGAGTAGAATGGTGGTTGTCAGGAACTGTGGGGATGGGAAACTGGGGAAGTGATGGTCAAATGTTACAAAGGTTTAGACATGCAAGATAAGTTCTGGAGATGCACTAAACAGCTTAGTGCCTACAGCTAACAATACCGCATTGTATACTTAAAATTTGCTAAGAGGGTAGATCTCATGTTATGTGTTTTTAGCACACACATACAAAATAATAAAGCAAGTGGCAGGAAACTTTGCATAGTGATGGGTATGTGTATAGCCTTGATGGTGAAGATTTTAAATGTTTTTAATGTTAAAAAAGTAATGTAACCCCCCCCATAAAACTAAAAAAGTGGACAAAAATGTATGAATCAACCATTCTGAGACAGGCAGTACAAGACTATGACCCCTAAAAAAGGGAAAACAAATGAGGTAAATCCTAAAATCCCCTTGGATTTCTGCCCGTAGTCACTTTGTAGGCTGCTAGATAAGGAAGGGACTCCTACACAGAGCATGGTACTCTCACGGAATTCAGAGAGGCAGAGGAGGCTGGGATTTGCAGGGCAGAGTACCACAGGAAAGGCACCACACAGAACAAGAACTCCAGAAGTCTTTGTGAGGATCTCTGAGGCTGCTGCTGAATACGGAGCCATACTGGTATAAGGTGAGACTCCACAAGGTTGAGCAAAAGATGACTGAGAAATTGTGAGCTGAACAATTTTCAGAGCTCACACAGGATTGGAGAAGTTCAAGCTGAACACTCATGCCTCAGTACTAGGATCAAACTAGCGTTTTTAAACAAAGCCTCCAAAGGATCAAGCTGATCAGAAGTAACTTTGCTCGTCATAACAAAGTCCAACACTGTTTTAAGACAATATTCGTTGCTCAAAAATATCAATTTCAAAGAGTCCAGCATTCAACCGAGCATCACTAGACACAGAAAGAAGTATGGACATATAACTAATAATTAGGAGAAAAGTTAGTCAATCAAAACAGATGCAAAAATGACAGAAACGATGGAATTAACAGACAAGGGGCCTAAAACACAACTGTTATAATCATGTTTAAGTATTTAAAGGAAAACATGTACATAATAAAAAGAGAAATGAATGACATAAAGAACTAAATATAACTTCTATGAATAAAAAATACAATATCTAAAATGAAAAATTCACTACATGGGATCAACAGTATATTAGACATTGCAGAAGAAAAGACAGTGAACTTGAAACATCAAAATAGAAACTATTCAAACAGAAGGACAGATTAAAAAAAAAGACTGAAAATAAAAAACAAAACACAGTCTCAGTCACCTATGGAACAACACAAAGTGTTATAGCATATGTTTAAAAGTGATGACGTGGACAAAATATTTGAAGATATAATGGCCAAAGTTTTCAAAATTTGATGAATATAATAAATCCATAGATTTAATAAGGTATTTAATAAACCCAAGCAGCATAAACACAAAGAAAACTACACCAAGCTACATTATAATCAAACTGCTGAAAACTATAGATAAAGGGGGGAAAATTATAACACAATTCTCACCAGAAAATGTGCACACCAGAAAACAATGAAATGGAAGGGGATGAATGTGTGTGTTGGGGGGCATAGAAACCCCACCAACTTAGAATTCTATACTCAACAAAAATATCCTTCAAAAATTAAAGTGAAATAAAAGTTGTCCAGACAAACAAAAGTTCAGTGAATTCATTATCAGTAGGACTGCATCATAAGAAATGTGAAAGGAACTTCTCAGGTAGAAGGAAAAAGATTTACAGGGAAAGCAAGATCTACAAAAGAAATGAAAAGCACCAGAAATGGTAAAGAGATGGGCAAGTCTTTAAAATATTTTTCCTACTTTAAAATTGCTTTAGAAGATCATTGACTGGTACAAGAAAAGTAGTTAACAATGTATTGTGAGGTTTATAACACATGGATCATCAAAATATATGACAACTATATCCAAAAGGGAAACAAGCAAAATATTATATAATTTTTATATTATACATGAAGTAGAATAATATTTAAAAGTAGAATGATAAAGAGGCATATTACAGTTTTGAGGGAAACCACTAAAAATCAAAAGAGGTAGAGTTAATAAACCAATAGTGAGGATAAAATGAAGTATTAACAAAATACTAAATTAATCCCCAAAAGATAAGAAAACAGAACAAAGAACAGATAGGACAAACAATAAATGAATAGCAAGATGACAGATTTAAACACAACTATAAAAATAATTACGTTAAGTGTAAATGGCCTGAGCAGTTCTAAAACTGAGGTTTATTGTCCCTTAGCAGAAATCAACATATTACATCAAACTATACTGGCAATCACTGTATTGTTCATTATCATTAAATCTGCACAGAAAAGAGTTAGTCTCACTTAAGAAAATTCTTCATGAAGCAGTAAAAATTACCGATATTATTAAATCATGACCCTTAAGTACCTCTTTTATAAAATATCCCTCTTCATCTCTTGTAATATTTCTTGGCATAAAATCTGTTTTGTCTGATGTCATTATAGCTATTCTATCTCTCTTATGATTACTGCCTCCACGGTATATCTTTTGTAACCCTTTTATTTTTAATCCATTTATGTCTTTGAACATAAATTTTGTCTCTTGTAGACAGCAAATAGTTGGATCTTGCTTTTCTATCCAATCTGACCATCTGTGCCTTTTGATTGGAGTTGTTATTCAATTTATAATAGTAATTATTGATACGGTTATATTTACAGGTACCATTGTAATAGTAATTATTGATGTGGTTATATTTACAGGTACCATTTCACTGTTTGTTTCCTATGTCTTACACACTTTTTCCCCTCTGTTCCTCTGCTACTGCCTCCTTTGGTCTTAAATATATATTTTTAGTGTATCATTTTAATTCTTCTACTGATTTTAAACTGTATTTTGGGGGACTGGTTTCTCAGTGGTTACTTCAGCTACTAGAATGTCCATTGTAACTCATCAAAATCAACTAGGGAATGACACTTAACTCCAGTAAAATACAGAAACTTTGTTTCAGTATGGTCCATTTCCTCTCCTCCTTTGCATTATTGTGTTATATATATTTTATAAAATATCTATGTAATAAACAGTTATACAAACAGTTATACAACCAGGAAGATGTAGCAATTATAAATTCATTTTCATCTAACAACATCTAATATAAATGATACAAAAACTGAAAGAGTTAAAAGGAGAAATAAACAATTCAACAATATATTTGACTATTTCAATAGCCTAATCTCAATAACTGGCAGAAGAACTAGACGAAAAACCACCAAGGAGAGAGACTTGAACAAACATATTAACTAACTTTCCATAACTGACAGTTATAAAATACTGTACCCCAAACCAACACAATGTACATTCTTTTCAAACATACTTGGAACATTCTTCAAGACGCATGATATCCTAGGCCATAAAATAAGTCTCAAAAAGTTAAAAGAATTGAAAAAAGTGTACTTTCCAACAATAATGAAATTAAGTTAGAAATCAACAGCAGAAATAAATTTGAGAAATTCCTAAATTCTTGCAAATTAAACATACTTCCAAATAATCTATGATCAAAAAATAAATCACAAGGGAAATTAAAGTATTTAAAATGGAATGAAAAAACTACACCGTATCAAAATTATGGGATACAGCTAAAGCAGTGCTAAGAGGGCAATTTATAGCTTTGAAAAATCTATGTTAAAAAAAGTAATGGTTTCACATCAGTAATTTAAACTTTCACCTTGAGAAACTAGAAAAAGAAAAGCAAACTAAACTCAAAACAAGAAGAAGAAAAGAAATTAGAGTGGAAATAAGAAATTATAGTACAAGTCAATGAAATAGAAAAAGTAAAGAAAATCTGTGAAAACAAAATACGTCTTTTACAAAGATCACAAAATTGACAAAAAAGGAAGACAGGTTACCAACATTAGGAATAAAAGAGGGGACATCACTACTTACACTACAGAAATTAAAAGGTGGGACTTCCCTGGTGGTGCAGTGGTTAAGAATCTGCCTGCCAATGCCGGGGACATGGGTTCGATCCCTGGTCCGGGAAGATCCCACATGCCATGGAGCAACTAAGCCCATGCACCACAACTACTGAGCCCACATGCCACAACTGCTGAAGCCTGGGCACCTAGAGCCCATACTTTGCAACAAGAGAAGCCACCGCAATGAGAGGCCCACACACCACAACGAAGAGTAGCCCCCACTCGCCGCAACTAGAGAAAGCCTGCGTGCAGCAATGAAGATCCAACACAGCCATAAATAAATAAATTAATTAAAAAAAGAAATTAAAAGGTATCTAAGGGAATACTATGAACAACTTGTGTAAACAAATTAGACAACTTGGATGAAATAGACAAATTCCTAGAAAGACATAAATTCCCAAAACACACTTAAGAAGCAATAGATCCCATTTATTTGTTTTTGTTTTTATTTCCATTACTCTAGGAGATGGATCCAAAAAAATATTGCTGCGATTTATGTCAGTGTTCTGCCTATGTTTTCCTCTAAGAGTTTTATAGTATTTAGCTTTACATTTAGGTCTTTAATCCATTTGAGTTTATTTTTGTACATGGTTTTAGAGAATGTTCTAATTTCATTTTTTTACATGTAGCTGTCCAGTTTTCCCAGCACCACTTATTGAAGAGACTGTCTTTTCTCCACTGTATATCCTTGCCTCCTTTGTTGTAGATTAATTGACCATAAGTGTGTGGGTTTATTTCTGGGCTTTCTATCCTGTTCCATTAATCTATAGGTCTGTTTTTGTGCCAGTACCTACTGTTTTCATTACTGTAGCTTTGAAGTATAGTCTGAAGTCAGGGAGTGTGAGTACTCCAGCTCTGTTCTCCTTTCTCAAGATCATTTTGGCTATTCAGGGTCTTTTGTGTTTCCATATGAATTTCAGAATTTTTTGTTCCAGTTCATGAAAAATGCCACTGGTAATTTGATAGGGATTGCACTGATTCTGTAGATTCCCTTGGGTAGTATGGTCATTTTAACAATATTGATCCTTCCAATCCAAGAACACAGTATATCTTTCCATCTGTTTATATCATCTTCAATTTCTTTCATCAGTGTCTTATAGTTTTCAGACTACAGGTCTTTTGCCTCCTTAGGTAGGTTTATTCCTAGGTATTTTATTATTTTTGATGAGATGGTAAGTGAAATTGTTTCCTTAATTTCTCTTTAAGATATTTCATTGTTAGTGTATAGAAATGCAACAGATTTCTATATATTAATTTTGTATCCAACAATTTTATGTAATTAATTGATGAGCTCTAGTAGTTTTCTGGAAGCATCTTTAGGATTTTCTATGTATATTATCATGTCATCTGCAAACAGTGACAGTTTTACCTCTTTTTTTCCAATTTGGATTACTTTTTCTTCTCTGATTGCCGTGGCTAGTACTTCCAAAACTATGTTGAATAAAAGTGGTAAGAGTGGGCATCCTTGTCTTGTTCCTGATCTTAGAAGAAATGCTTTCAGCTTTTCACCATTGAGCTCATGATGTTAGCAGTGGGTCTGTCATATATGGCCTTTATTATGTTGTGGTATGTTTCCTCTATGTTCACTTTCTGAAGAGTTTTTATCATAAATGAATGTTGAATTTTATCAAAAGCTTTTCCTGCATCTATTGAGTGATCATATGGTTTTTATTCTTCAATTATTTAATGCAGTGTATCACACTGATTTACAGATATTGAAAAATTCTTGCATCCCTGGAATAAATCCCACTTGCTCATGGTGCATGATCTTTTTAATATATTGTTAAAGTTGGTTTGCTAGTATTTTGTTGAGGATTTCTGCATCTATGTTAATCAGTGATATTGGCCTGTAATTTTCTCTTTTTTTGTGTGGTATTTTTGATTTTGGTATTAGGGTGAAGCTGGCCTCATAGAATGAGTTCAGAAGTGTTCCTCCCTCTGAAATTTTTTTGCAATAGTTTCAGAAGGATAGGTGTTAACTCGTTTCTAAATGTTTGGTAGAATTCATCTGTGAAGCTATCTGGTCTTGGACTTTTGTCTGTTGGCAGTTTTAAAATTACTGATTAAATTTCAGTACTGGTAATTGGTCAGTTCATATTTTCTATTTTTTTTCTAATTTTGCTCAGCAAAGGAAGCTATAAACAAAATGAAAAGACAACCTATGGACTGGGAGAAAATATTTGCAAATGATGCTACCGACAAGGGATTAATTTCCAAAATATACAAACAGCCCATACAGCTTAATATCAAAAAACAAACAACACAATCAAAAAATGGGCAGAAGAGCTAAATAGATCTCTCTCCAAAGAAGACATACAGATGGCCAACAGTCACATGAAAAGATGCTTAGTATTACTATTAGAGAAACGCAAATCAAAACTACAATGAGGTGTCGCCTCACACCAGTCAGAATGGCCATCATTAAAAAGTCTCCAAATAATAAATTCTGGAGAGGGTGTGTAGAAAAAGGAACCCTCTTACATTGTTGGTGGGAATGACTGGTGCATCCACTATGAAGAACAGTGTGGAAGTTCCTTATAAAACTAAACATAGAGTTACCATATGATGCTGCAATTCCACTCCTGGGCATATATCTGGAGAAAACTCTAATTCGAAAGGATACATGCACTCCAATATTCATAGAAACACTGTTTACAATAGCCAAGACATGGAAGCAATCTAAATGTCCATCGACAGATAAATGGATAAAGAAGATGTGGTGTATATATGTAGACACACACACACACACACACACACACACACACACACACAATGGAATGTTACTCGGCCATAAAAAGGAATGAAATAATGCCCATTTGCAGCAACATGGATGGACCTAGAAATTTTCATATTAAGTGAAGTAAGTCAGGAAGAGAAAGGAAAATATCATGTGATATCACATATGGAATCTAAAAAAAAAAAAAGATAGACATGAACTTATTTACAAAACAAAAATAGACACACAGACATAGAAAACAAACATAATTACCAAAGGGGATAGCGGGGGGTGGGGGGCAGAAATAAATTAGGAGTTTGGGATTAATGTATACAACATATAAAATAAACAAGGGGGCTTCCCTGGTGGCACAGTGGTTGAGAGTCCGCCTGCCCATGCAGGGGACACGGGATTGTGCCCCGGTCCGGGAAGATCCCGCATGCCGTGGAGCGGCTGGGCCCGTGAGCCATGGCCGCTGAGCCTGCGCGTCCGGAGCCTGTGCTCCACAACGGGAGAGGCCACAACAGTGAGAGGCCCGTGTACCGAAAAAATAAAAATAAAAAAATAAACAAGGACCTACTGTATAGCACAGGGAACTATATTCAATATCTTGTAATAGCCTATAATGGAAAAGAATCTAAAAAATAATATATATATAAATGAATCACTTTGCTGTACACCTGAAACTAATATAACGTTGTAAATTAACTATACTTCAAATAAAAAATGGTTAAAAAAAAAAAAAAGGAAGAACTAGAAAACCTGAGTAGACCTATAACAGGTTAACAAAGTGAATAAGTAACTAAAATTTTTCTAGCAAAGAAAAGCCAAGGTCCAGTTAGCTTCACTGGTGAAACCTAACAAACATTTAAATAAATAATACCAATTCTTGGTAACTGTTTCAGGAAGTGGAACAGATAAAAACACTGAGGTTTATTTATGTAACAGAATACCACTCAGTAAGAAAAGGAAACAAACTGATACTCACAACATGAATGAATCTCAAAAACATAATGCTGAGAAGCCTGTCAAAAAAAGAGGACACATTATATAAGTCCATCTATGTGAAGTTTTGGAAAAGGCAAATCTAATCTAGAGTGAGAGATAGCAGACCAGTGTTTCCTAGAGTTGGGAGTGAGCGGGCCCAGGGAATTTTTTGTGGTGACTGAATGAATATTCTATATCTTGATTGTACTGGTAGTCACACGGTGTATATATTTGTTAAGAACTAATTGAAATGTACACTTAAAATGGGTTCCTTTTGTTGTATATAAACTATACCTTAATAAAATTGATTTTAAAATGGATGATATAAAATAATAATCTATAAAATTCCAAATTATATTCACTAAAAAATAAGCGGAAATAGGGAATTAAAACATAAAAAAATTATTGTTTCAAATGGGTGGAATTAAAAAATACTATTTTTACATGAAGGTTACAATTAGAAAACTATAGGTGAATGCTTTTGAAATTTTTACCAATAACTATTAAAAGAATAAAATGCATGCTACTTACCTTTAAGAACACAAATGATATTATAAATCATATATGCAAAAATGAACTTTGCAAAAAATTGTGTTGGTGATATTTTGTATATCTAAAAAAATTTAAAGTTAGTCTCCCACTATACACTTATTACAAAATAAAAGTTTACATAAATACACAAAAACACTGAAGTTTACAAAAATTAAAGTTACACTGGAGTTTATAAAAGTATCTAAATGAATTCAGCAGCATAATACAAAAGAGCAAAACTAACGAAGTTTTTTGAAAAATAAAGGAAAATATATAATCTTGATTGAGGAAAGGCTTTTTAAAACAAGATAAAACCCCAGACATCTTAAAATGTTTAAATTTCAAGATAACTTAATTCTTCCATAAAATATAATGATTATGGCAGATTTTATTTTCCATATATCTCAACAATACCTCCCTTCCAAGATGATTTTCTTGTTAAATGTGAATTTGACACTCTTCCCAAGAAGTGGAGTCCACATTCTCTTTCAGGCAGGGTTGAGACTACAGCAGGCTTGTGACTTCTGAAACTAGGTCACAAAAGGTGATATAGCTCCTACCTGGTTCTCTTGGGCTACTCTCCTTGAACCCAGCCATCATACTGTGAGGAAGCTCAGATATCTGGAAAGATCCAGGCAGGTGTTCTCAATGACAGCCCCAGCTGAGGTCCCAGCTGACAGCCAGCATCAACCATCAGACATGTGAGTAAATGAGGCTTTGGCTGATTGCAGTTCCCAGTAATAGATTCCTTCACAGTTCAAAACTTTCTAGCTGAGGCCTCAGACACTATGGAACAGAGAAAAACTGCTGTGCCCTTTCTGAATTCTTGACCCACAGAATATGTGACCATAAGAAAACAGTTGGTTGTTTTGTGCCACTAAGTTTGCGGTTATTTGTTACACAGCAGTAAAGAAAAACCATAAAGAAAAACAAGAGACTGGGCTAAAATTTAGAAACATATTGAATAAATTTAAAAACAATATCCAGAAAATATAAAGAGTTAATAACACTCAATAAGGAAAAGTAAAGAGTCAAATGCCATAAACAAGGAATTTGGAGAAGAAAAAAAATGAACAGATGCCCACCTCTATTAGACTGACACAAATTTTAAAGATTAATGGTACCAAGTGAGGCTGTGTGTAAATTAAAGAATTTGGGGAGACAATTTCGTATTTCCTATCAAAATTAAAAATATGCACATCCTTTGACTTATTTCACTTCTAGAAATCTACTTACAGAAATACTAGCAAATGGACACAAAGGTTTTTGTACAAGTGTTTACTGTAACATTGTTACCAATAGCAAGAAAAAAGGAATATATTTGAAGTTCATTATAGAGGCATGGTTGAATATACTTATTTATTTATTTATATTTATTTTATACTTATAGGATATTAATATGATGAGATCTACAGAAAAGTTAGAAAGAATGGGATAGACTATTATATCGTGATATGGATGATCACCAAGATATATTGTTAAAAAGGCAAATCACAGAAAAGTTAGTTGGGTCTCCCTTGAAAGCCAAATAACCATGCATATGAGAATAGATAGATAGATAGATAGATAGATAGATAGATATGAGATATGTGAAGGAAAGGGAGAGGAATGATGGATACCAGGCTATTCAGTAGCTACCTTTGGAGTGGACAGTGGAAGAGGGGATTTTTCACATTTTGTTTTAGATGGTGGTAAGTGCTATGGAGGGGAAAAAAAAAAAAAAAGCAAGAACAAAAGATAACTGCTGTGAGGAGGTTTGTGTAAATTTTAAAAATCATCAACTAATAAAATATTTCTCATGTTTACACACGTGAAAGTACAAAAACATGTTTGGGAATAATACATTCCAAATTTAGAATAGTGTTTACTTCCAGGGATGGAAAAGGGGAAAATTCTACAAGAGTTTGAATACCAGGAGGTGGGGAACACCCGAGGTCCTTTTAGAGATTATCTACCACCGGGAACACCCAAATTACCGAAATTATTTTTCAAATATAAAAAATACACATGGAAAATGAATGGCAAAAATTAGAGCACTTTGTATGGATTAGTATTTTATATTGTGGATACTTTTCCATGTTGAGAACATGTGAAATGCTTTCAAACACTCAAGAACTCTCTAAATCACACATCAAGTTATAACATGTGTAGACCACCCAAAAAATTTGATATTGGTTATTTTTAGTTGCCATTAAAATATGAACCTGTTAAATGGAATAAGGGTATTTGGTCCAACAGCTACACAGCTTATACAGTTTATAGAACAAATTTCATTAACTTGATGGTCATTCCTTATTCATCAAGATTACTCACCCACAGCTTCAAGGTGGAACTATAACAACTCCACATTGTATTAGATCCTCAATCATTCAGTTTATGCCAAGAACCATCACTCATTAGAGTGAGGGAACACTTCTAGTTATAAAAATAGTAAATTTCAGTATTAAGAAAGATAAATATCATCCAGATCATTCCACAATTTACTACTAACAACATACTTAAGCATATATGTACAGTAGCATCTGACTGTCTGGATTTGTATATTCCAAGTTCTCTATTTCCTGAATTATTCTGGCTTTTTCACATGCAAAACACATTGCTATTTGGGTGTTCGATCCTTAAACAGAGGCACATTTTTGTTTGGAGAAAAGGGCTAATTTGAAAAATACTAGGCCAGGGGACATATAAATACTAACCAGAGGACATATAAAGAATATGCTGTGACTGATACAAATATTTTTTTAAGGAAGCTTAGTTTTTTGTTTTTTTTTTCCCAAAGAACACACATCCTCTATCCTTCCTCAGTCCTGTTTGCTCAGCTGGATGTCCACAGGGTCCAATTTTCCCTCCAATTGCCCTTGCACACTAATGTAATTGCTGCTCATATGGATAATTGATCAGCCTAGAGCAGCATTTGTATGCATTTGTTCACTTACAGTATCTGGCAGCTTCTCAAATGATTTTGCAGTATTATAATACTATCATGTATTTTTAGTTTTTGTCTCTTTATAACAAGGCTAAATAGATGTGAATCTTTAAGAACGCTACATTTTAAGTACTTCAAAAGCAGGCATACAGAAATACAAATTCTCTTTTTAAGCAGCTAATGCTCCTTTTCACTTATCAAATATAGAGGAAATGAACTGGAGTCTCAAATGCATAGTGTTCTGTCCTACCTCCCCCCCACTCCCCATTGCTCTCCTCCCTAAACAGACTCAAATTAAGTAGACTCAAACAAACCTCAGCTTAAAAAAGAAAATGACAAGCCAGTTTCACTTAATATGCCCTTGATGAATCAGTAAAAATATTTTTTTTTTATTAAATGTTGTCCTTTGAGTACATTTTGAATATTCTGTTTGACAACATGGGAAGTAAACATGAAGCCCTTTACCTGCATTCCCAAGTATGACTGTTCATTCCTGAGGAAAAAAGCACTGGTGCTACTGAGTTTCAAGCTGAACATTTTTCATGGAACGTCGGTTTTTACTTGAAAGAATAACTGACAAACTTTCATTTTTCAGACATGGGTATCTGGCAAACATTTTCTCAAAATGAATGAAGTGAACCTGTCACCTTAAGGAAAATCACTGACATTGTGGTTACCAATAACAAAACTCAAGTTTTTACATGAAAATTAGGATTTTACAAAATGTAATGTGTCATTATGAGCTTAACAGTTTTCTAGTACTTACTTTTCTGACCAGATCAGTGGTAATATTAGTTTAAAATTTTTAATTTAATCTAATTTTATCTTATTTTTATCGAATGAAATGTGTAACACTTGGAAGATCTGTGTTACTCCAATAGTTTCCAAATGACTAATGAATGATGTCACAAAATCATGTATGGGTGAAGAGAACTTTCCAAAGTGAAAAAGAGACCAATGGCTTTTAATGTAACACAGTAGGAAAAGTTCCTTGGTATTGTTTCCGGTTCTACAATGCAACTAAACTTTCAGAAACCATAACTTGTTGAGATTTTTATATTATCAAAGAATATCCACAGGCACTTGAAAAGACTATTAAAATATTCTTCCTTTTTCCAATTCCATTATTTGCATGAGACCAGATTTTTCTAGATACTTCAGCCAAAATAACAATGCAACAGATTGAGTGTAGAAGAGTATCAGGACCCAACTTTCTTTTGTAAAGGCAGATATTAGAACTTTGAAAAAAATGTAAAATCATGGATCTCTAAATAAAAATACATTATTTATGTTAACATGCAATAGGTTTATTATTGGTATGTTTAAATGAATTAATAAATAAGCATTTAAAATACTCAGTTTTAATTTCTAATATAGTCAATATTGATAAAGACTATTTACATAAGCAAAAACTCCTTGGGGCCTGTAATAATTTTTATGAATACAAAGGAGTTCTGAGACCAAAAAGCTTGAGAATTATAATTTATCATCACTGAGAAAGCACAACTATTTTAAATGCTGCTTTGAATCAGAGCAAAGGAAATTGAAAAAGGAACAAGAATAAAGTTTTATAATCCTTTAAGGTTTGTCAGCATGCAACAATTTGCTTTCATTTACCAATGCAGCAAAGTTTATAGTTTTATCTGAAACTCTATCAAGTCGTTTAACTTATCTGTTAATTCAGAGTATTTATCAACATTACTTTTCTGGTAATAAAAATTTAAGAAGGGATTTTTAAAATAAAGTTAAGCCCCTATCTTTCAATCTCAGTTTCTATACCTTCATTGTTTCTAAGACATACTGATTTGTCTTTTCAGATATTTTTGACCAATTTATACCCACTAATATACACGTCTCTGTTCTCACTTCTCGCATATACAAGTAAAGCAATTAGTTGAGACTTAGGAAATTTGTCAATAAAAAGCTACCCACATACTCTTAGACTATAACTCCATAACAGCAAAGGCTCTAGGTAACTTAATACCCCTAGATCTAAAACAATGCCTAGATATATACTCTCTGCATTTTATTTTATGTAAATTATTCCACAAAGAAAAAATAGTTCCATAAAATACTGTCTGGCACAATAAATGTTAAATAAACGGGGTGACTGAATCCAGCCAGTTGGGTCATCTCTAAACAAATATGCCTAACAAGAAATACTGCATTTGTCAATTTCAACCCTACTATGTATACCCAGTTTTTCTTGAATATATAAACAATTTTGAGATTATAACAGAACAAAATCCTAAGGCTATTATGTATGAATCATTATCCAAATTGCATGAAACTAAACAAAGTGGCCTGCCACACTGATAGTGCTGAAATCTAGAATTTGGGTTGATTTTAATAAATACAGAGGTGGGGGAGAAGAACAGTCCTATGTTTTTAAAAAATATTTATTTAAAAATAAGATTTCTAAAAATACAGTACATAATACATTTCAAGAGAAGTAAAAACTCCACAATTTAAATTAAAAACAATCTGCAAAGAAAACAGAAATATTACATGAATAAAACTAAATCGTTAAAATAAATTAAAAACAAAACACCGTTCTTAAGCTAGATACATGGTTTGTTTTTCATTTTAAGAACCAGTGTCGACTTTTCATTTAAACAAGTATATCTCAGATACATACATGCCTCCCACCTGTCATTTTCCTCCCTCTTCTCAATCTATTCTCATATCCCTCAACTACCATTTTCCTTATTACCTTTAGCACAAGAAATGTCAGTGAAGATTTTTCTTTAAATGCTCTTAGGGTAACTGACAAGGTAAAACAGACATGCAGCAAAACAGCACTCAGATTTAAACATATGCACTGAATGAAAAAATGCCTGATAAATGTAAAAACAGGATCGTCATATGGCACTTGGAACATACCACTATTAAAATAAAATCTTTTATTTTAGGGATATAATATTAGACACCATTGAGGTTGACACAAAATTTTAGGAGCCTTGAAATATCACAAATTTTGCCTATTCATTAAACTTGCCAGTCACATTTTAAAAAGACTAATTCCAGGGACATAAAGCTCCTACAAGCAACATCATCTACGCTCAGTTCTCCCAAAAGCCTATTCCATTCCCCCAGGTTAGACCTGCAACTGATTTGTCTGAGTATCTCCAATTGTGGAGAAACTTCTTCCTATTGTATCATTTAGTCGCTTTATTGTACCTATGCTAAAGTAGATATTTCTTTTTAATATTCATCTCTGGAGGAGAGCAGATAGTTGTGAATCTTCTACTATCCAATAACTTGAACAAATAACTGCATTCAGCCACATTAATTTAAGTAACACATAAACAAGCTGAGTAACTCAGAACTGATATTGTCACAACAAAATCTAGAAAATATATTGTTGACAGAGAGAGACAATGTTGTCTCTTCCCATTTTGCTTTTAAATTTTGTCTTTACCCCTAAAAATATGTACATCTGTATTTCTACATATCATTCAAATGATCCTAAGTCACATCTCACACTAGTTTGACTTGATTTTTTTCCATTCAGAATTCACTGCAAAACCATATACTGTATCTACATTCAAAGACAGAGTGATTTTAGTTGATTGAAAACTATGCAAAACATTCTCAAATGTGATTGTCTACTTTTCCAGTACATACACACAATTATATTCTTGCCAAAATTTTTAATCATTTCAGCTACAGTTTTTTTAAGGACACTAAATGAGTGTTTTAGAAGTCTGTGGAAAAAAATAGGGAACCAGGATAGTACACATAGCAGTATTACATTTGGACAACTACTTCTAAAGGATGTTCTCTCCCATTTTTTGTAAAATGAATCACTAAGCAGAATTAGTTTTAAAAATACTCTTAACTCTAACTTATGTAAAGTGAGTAACAACATCCAGGCTTTTTTTTGGGTAAAGTTCAATTTTCGTTTTGCTTTTAAATCAAAGTTTTGCATTTCCTCTTGGGCAAGAGTGTGTGTGTGCGCGTGTATGTGTGCATACATATATCACATATGCGTATATTTTTAAAACGTTCTTTAATTTTATCTTTATTCACAAAACAGACAAATGGCAATTATCATTCTTTAATACCACTAAGGATTACACACACACACACACACGCGCGCACACACACACACACCCCTACACACACACAGATGCAAAATTCTTCATCTGTAATCAGAATGGGCCCTTAACTTCTCCTTTTAGCATTTTGCTTTAGCATTTATTAAAAGGACCCAACAAGCTACAGAGTTCATCTGTAGAGATAAGACTTATTATTTCTCATTTATTCCTGCAGAATAAAACAAAAAAATCTTGTGTAAAGTGTTTCAATTATCTTTGTAAGTTCGACCTATTAAACTACTTTTTAAAGTAGCCAATCTATACGAAAATACAAAATTAAAGACCATATTAAGTAAAAAAAAAAAAAAAAACCTCTTTTTTTTTTACTTTACTTTCTAAGCAAAAAAGAAAAAAACAGACCAAGTGAGAGACATTTAAAGCCAACTAAATTGAGGCAGCAGTGTGCAAAAACTAAGATCTATTAATCAAAATTGTTCTTAGTGACATTAAATTCTACTTTATAAACACAAGGATGTGAGAAGAAAACTCAGTGAACCAAAAAGAAAATTAACTCTTTGGTACGGGAATTAAAAATGTCACTCAATGCTAAAGTGAGTAGCACCAGGATGTCTTAGCTGTTGAGGCTGTGAAACACTAACTTCAGGCACCAGTAGTTCAAATGTCACCCGACACACCCTGGCAAGAACACCGAGTGTGCAATATGCAGACTAGCTCTCCCTTTACTTGACAGCCTACCCAGGTAAACCCTTATTTAGTCAACAGACAAGCAAAACCACAAAAAGACCACCTTACATTGCTACTGTTTTGTCCATATCTCTGTTTAGATATAAAGCTATCAATACCCAAAAGATCAGAGTGTTGAACAACTGTGGTAAACACCACATTACATGTTACAGGGATTCAAAATACCAATAGCTACGGAGACTCTCAAGATATGAAAAACTGAAATAGTCCAAATTTTAAAGTAAAAAGCACCCTTTATATACAAACTGTTGATTTTCCCTCTGTTGACAGATTTTACTACAATACTTAGTATATCCTTTCTCTGCAAGAGGAGACTTATAAAAAGGTCCCAGCTTTTTCAATCAAACCTTGGGCAACCTATTCATTTCTGCTTGGCATTAAGTAGCTGTACTTTCGCATAATTCCTGACACTTCATGTTAGCGTACACTGTACACTTCCGATATTTAAAAATCAAAATAATTTCTTAAAGGCATCTGACTAGCTGACAAGAATCAGCAATATACACTCCTTGGATAAAATAACTCAAACTAAACGCTTACACGCATCAACAACTCTTACAGTGAAACAGTGTCAACAAGAGATAAGGCTAAAATGATTGTAGCACAGGAATTCTCTGACGTCACAGATTCTGTATCCAGTAAACCCTTCTGCTGAGATGCTGATTATACATGCTCTGTCTAGCCTTCTCTCCATCTTAATACTCTCTTTATCTAATTCTGGCTACTCACTACTCATTTGTACCTGTCCTCTATGGTAGACAAGGGAAAAAGGAAATAATAATAGTAAAAAAAATAATGATAATAGAAAATACCAATGACATAAGGATAAACACCATTACTATTTCTGTTTCAAATTAGCACTAGCAGGTAGTATTACAACATCTGAAGAACAGACAGAAATGTAGTAAATTTTGTTGTTAAAAATTGCACAATGATAATGAAAGGAGACATCAGAGAAAACACTTCCTGAAGTTAAACCATCATCATCCTAAATGCAGCTGAAATGCTAAATACTGATTGATATACATAAGAACAACATTGGTTCAAAATACTTCCAGCAAGTTGGTTCTATTACTTTCTCACATTCTGCTGAAGAATATTCTAGAATTCAATTGAGAATGGCTAAATTCAGAGCATAATGAAATTTGTGATTTACAGAGAAATTCAGAGGATTCTTAGGATCGAAAGTAACAAATGTGGACATTAAATAATACACTCATTCATTTGTTAATTATATGGTTACTAATACTAGCAAGTAGAACATACTAAATGTACATGACTTACTAACTACATTTGCCAGTACTTATATTTTTGAAAGCAACAGTAGTAGAATTGGGTAAAAAATCTAATACTTATAACTATTAATAAATTATTTAATGTTTGTAAGTGTAAACTGTACCAAGTAAATTCTAGATATATCTACATATATAGAGGTCATGTCAAAAACTTATTTAATGAAGCAGCAATAGTTTAGTAAACTTGAGCTAAGTAGTCTATTCATACATGAAGCACAAGGGAAGTAGACACTAGAGAAAAGTCCAGGGAAAGACTAGCAGCTCTGTTAATATTAATACCACTGTAAACTAGAGCTGGATACATTGTGATTTTATACCAACATATGTGAGAACATTCAAACTGCTCCATTATCTAACACATAGAAAGGTATGTGGTTATAATCAAAACTACTTCATACTTCCTGGGTGGAGGTGTTGCCCTAACTCAAGTCTTTATGATGAGCATTAATACACCCTTTTGGGTGACACACCTTCAACTAATTATTTGTAGGAAAGTGACTTGAAAAAGCCTGATGAAGAACAGTTATAATTAGCCGCCATCCTTAGAGAAAAATACCTCTAAGCATTAGCAAACATTCACTGATGTTCATTCTGACAGAAGTTTTAACTTAGCTGTTACACTAAACTTTATGCTTATGTTCTCTATTTCTATTACTTAAAAGTAAACTATGCTTTCTTCTGTTCAAAGACATTAACATATTAATATTTTAAGTATATCTACCTCTTATGTTAACCACAAATATTTTTAATACAACTCTGAAGCAAAATAGTATTTTTTTCACAATGGAACATCAGCTAACAATATTTTTAAAATTCTGAACTCAGTCACTTTTTGCCTACAATCTTGAGCCCATAAACATTTTTGTTTGCAGAAAAGAAGAGCAACAAATATAATTGTTCAAGAGGTGCAATTTATAACAAGTACTTAACAACTACTTTCATTTCCAGAAGTCCAATTAATGACTTTGCTGAATGTAAAACATCCTTTAAAATACATTTCGCTTAAAATGAAATGAAATGTTTATAACGAAATACTTCATCCAATATACAGATTACATCAGTAATCTCACTGCTTATAATTATTTTCTAATGCTCAACATCATTAGTTATTTTCAGGGTTATCCAGAATATATAATAAATTGGCTGCTAAAGCTACAGCTCTAACTCACAGCAGGAAAGTTAAAAAGAATGAAGAGAAGTATAGAAAGAATTATTAATCTCTTATTATTTTAATGCAATTGAATCAGTTAAAAAAATCATTCCAAAACTGGGATTAAAAAACTGAATGTTTTTTTTTAGATATTCAGTAAAACACATTAGACACTGGCTTGCCATTGTAACTACGATAAATTTGTTTTGTAATAAATTGGTAATTTTAAGGTAATGACTTTTTAATTCTAAGGACTTAATTTGCCAAAATAAGGTTCAAAATAAAATTCATGAAATGGTTTATATTTATTTATCCTGATCTGATATAAATTTGTCTGATAGTAAAAAATATAATATGAATATACATAAATGAAGCAAAGTAGTCATATATGTATGAACCAGACATCAGAATCATAAATAGGAACACATTAATTTTCATAAAACCTTACATTTTTGTACATAGGCTTCCCTTAAGTTTGTACCTCTGAAATGTTCAGAATTTGGGTACACATTTCATTTGGGCAACACATCTCTAGAGCCAGTATAATTACATCAATTAGCCAAAAGAGGGCGCAGAGAGCACACTAGAGTTTATGGACTCCCCAGGAAAGTGCCAGGTGTTCTCTCTCAAGTTGTCTAACAAGAATCATAAAACCCAGTTAGGTGTGCTAACTCTGAAATACTGAAAGTTACAGCGTAAGTATATATAGATATACTTTATATAGATTCCTACATAAATATATTGATAGGTAGCATTTCTGCCATTCAAACAAAAATAAATATATGCCTTGCCTAGTGCATTAGTTTGTATTCCAGTAATTTAAAGAAATCAGGTACAGAGGGATCAGGGAAGGTAAAGAGAAAGGTGGGAAGAGGTGCCCTAGAAGTGGGGAACCTAAGAAAACCAAGACCAGAAACCGTTAGAGTGGGAAAGAGACCACCTCTTGATTCTCATTACTGAGACAGAGGTTGGCACTCAGTACCTCCCTGGTACCTTTCAAGGTAGCTACTGCTACCATATGAAGTATAAATTCGTCCATAAAGCTCTTTAGGGGGTCTTCACTTGGCTTTGCTGTTTTCTCAATGTCCTTATTTGAAAGGAATGTATACAGCATAAGGCATCTGACTGACATCTATCTACATTATCTACACGTTACTCCTTATAACAGTTCAGTCACCAGGCCAAATTTGGTCAAAACCCAACCCATCTGCCTGGAATGAATATATGTACTAATTTTGTGGTTCATTAAGCTCTATAAATATACTTCTTATATTAAATTTACTATGAATCTTATCAGCACCAATAAATATTTCCATCTGCCACTAAGTTTTTAAATAATAAAGCACTGTAATCAGAACATGAAAGACATGGTACTTGTATCTCTGAGTAGACCTTATTCTATTATTTTAGGAGATATTTATAATTTCTAAAAAATAACCACAGTACAGTTAACTAGCTGACAATGGTAACCTTCTGTTTCATGATTTCTCAGGTATGACTCCTTACTACCAAAACTAACCAAAAAGAAAATATTGATATGCTCCAAGAACACTAGATACCCCTTCAATCCTCTCTTCAAGGGAAAGGCTGAGTACATAATTAGTTTTTTAAAGATATATGGATTTTGCAGTATTCTAATGGAAAAAAATTTTTAACTGAATTTTTTTCAAACCATGCTCAATTTTTTCTCACACAAATATTCTATGCTTTCCAAGAGACCATCACAATTAGCAATTTAAATCTGTATAAGGCTAATAATGAATATAGATTATATTTTCTCATTTTAAGGTCATTTCCTAACATTGGCTACTAAAAATGGTCTCTCAATCCAGATTATAGTTGGTCAATTAAAATTTAATTTCAATCTGGGTGATTACAGGTACACAAAAGTTACTTTTACTAGTAACTTCCTATAAATAAAATTTCAATATTAGTTGGCCAATATCTATTATATAAAAACCTTCAAGGTGTAATTTTAGATCTACTAGTAGGTAAACAAAAGTAAAAAGTATACATATTTTTTTTAAAGCACAATATTCTTCTTTATACTATACATTATATATTATCTAGTTATATTAGCTTTTTTTCTTTTTTGCGGTATGCGGGCCTCTCACTGTTGTGGCCTCTCCCGTTGCGGAGCACAGGCTCCGGAAGCGCCGGCCCAGCGGCCATGGCTCACGGGCCCAGCCGCTCCGCAGCATGTGGGATCATCCCGGACCGGGGCACGAACCCGTGTCCCCTGCATCGGCATGCGGACTCTCAACCACTGCGCCACCAGGGGAGCCCTATACTAGCATTTTAAAAACATATGCATTCTAACATAACTACACTAGAAAAGGTATCAGTGGAATTATTGCAAATTCTTTACCCTTTTTGCTAATAAAAATCTTAGGGTAAAATAGGAACACATGCCTGTTTGGTCAAAAATTTCCCCTTGGAACAAATATTTTAACAAAAACCAATAATTACAACAGTACAGGGGAAAGAAATGGGAAAGTTAATGTGAAAAAAAATTAATCTTTCCTTTAAAATAAGGTAGGTAGTTGGTGTTTTACTTTAGGGTGCTTTTGGTGAAGAGAAAAAAAAACATTAGAAAGCTACTTCTAAGAAAACACTGTCCTTTTTGTTGCTGTTTTTGTTTCGTTGTTGTTGTTCAATCCTATATGCTAAATTTTAAAAAATCTTGCAGCACATACAAAAGGAAGTATAACATAAAATTGTATTTGAAAAAGAAAATTTACATATAAGGCGTATCAATTTTTGTAAAACCTAAAGAATGAAATTCAGATTTGGTTAGTACTGCTTAAGGGTGAAAATTTTAAATAAACATCCGAAGTTTCCCATAAAGTAAAATCTGTAACACTGTCAGTACTAAAAGAAATTATGTACAATTACTTCATCCCAATCACTGCCTTTTGAGTTTAATAACAAAAGCATTTAAAGAAATCCCTGTGGAAAGCTAATTTGAAAGTAAACATGCTTTAAAACTTAAGTATAGATCATGTATTAGTCCCACAACAGGATCAAGATCACTATTAAAATAAAGCCTGGGGCACATTATGATGCTTAAGATTGGTGGGTGGATTTTAATTGACTTGAAGACTGTCATAGTTCTATTATCAGAAAACCTGTAACGCATTTCCAGCATGGAGGACCCATCTGTGCCCACCATCCATCTGTTTAGACGTGATTGGCAAAGTGGTAGGGAACTCGCAGTGGTTGCCTCTGCCTGAAAGGAATAAACCACAGGATCTTCCAACGAGTGCCAAAAACTTCTGAGAAGGTCTGCTGCCATGGCTTTCGGGGCCTCGATCTACAGAAGACAGCATTATTAGTGAAAGACAGCACTCCCATGGTGCACTTCAGTCAGCTAAAACAATACAGGTTGGCTGGGGATCCATTACTGGACTCTGATGAATTGTGTCCCAGCATCACAAATACAGCTTTTCTTTCATTATGGCATGCAGCTGAGTTTTAACTCTGGATAGCAGATATTTTATCTGTGTCGTCAATCAACCTAGGGCAACTTTTGAAGCAGAGGAGAATCTCAGGATTAACAGAATGTGTGTCAACAACACAGTAGCAAATCTCTTTTGATGTATTTTCAGGACAAATAATTTAACTTACTTTAGTAGGACAAGGAACAAGAATGATCAGTACTTATTTTGTTTGAAAACTATCACGGCTAGAAGACCCCTACCCCTACTGTAAGACTGGGTTATGCTTGCTAGCTCAGGTCTTAGAAAAGGCACCAAGAAAAAGCCATCATTATATTATCTTTCAACTACATGCACACATTTTTCAAATATAACCAGGTGTTTGCATTTTCAAATAAGAACACTACAGACTTCACTTTCATACTTACATTTCTTCACAACAGTTTGACATCTTTTCAATAGATGTTGTATCCTATTAAAAATCAAAAAAAATACTCAGATATAACAGTTATCAAGGCTTGATTCTATATCTATTTCATGATGTTTTTAATCATATTCAGAGAATATTCTAAAGATATAAAAAGTTTATATATGGGTACTAAGCTGGGACAAAGTGAGAGTGGTAGTGTATATAAGGACAGATATACACTACCAAATGCAAAATAGCTAGTTAGTGGGAAGCAGTTGCATAGCACAGGGAGATCAGCTGGGTGCTTTGTGACCACCTAGAGGGGTGGGATAGGGAGGGTGGGAGGGAGACGCAAGAGGGAGGGGACATGGGGATATATGTATACATAGAGCTGATTCACTTCGTTATAAAGCAGAAACTAACACACCATTGTAAAGCAATTATACTTCAATGAAGATGTTAAAAAAAAGAATTTTAAATTATCTATGTACATTGCTGAAATTCCCTTGGAAAAACAGAATCAACATTACGTTGTGCTAAAAAGAACCAATTTATTCAGTTACAACCCCCCCCCCCGGCAAATTGTAGGAGTCTCACTTCATTAAAAAGTAACCTTTTATTACACTTCCCTTCTTGATAATTCTTTTAAAAGTCTATATTTAATCCAACTGTCATTAAATATGCATTAAAAAATAAATACCAAAATGATAAATGAAAGACACTATTGAACAGAAAACTGTCAAGAGCCAAAGAGCGCTACTGGTTATGGATTTCTGTAAACAAAGCCAAATTCAACAAGGCAATGTATGCATTTGCCGTACTACAACATTTATTACTCTGAAAAGGAAAGCTAACTGATCAGTGTTCTTTGGTAAAAAAACTTTTTTTTTTTTCCAAGAGAAAAACCAGTCCCTTCATCATAATGCAATTTCTCATTATGTGTTTTCTATAAAGCTGTTAACACAAATATATAAGAAAAACAACTCAATAAAGAGAAGAAAGCTTCTAGACATGCTGGTCTAATTCATGTTAATGGAAGATCCATCATTAGACTGAGAAACAGTGATGATAAGGAATATCCAAATAATCAAAACACAAATTATATAATCTTATTTTAGATATATATATATTTACATTTTAAATATACTTTTAAGTTGTACAAAAGAAAATATATTCTTTTAAATATACAAAAAAATCTTCCTCCTTTTATCCTTTCCTTTATTAGCTTCCTCAGATATAGCAGGTGGACTGCAGTTATTAAGCAATACTATTCATGCAAATATTTGTGGCTGCAACTCCAATTGCAAGAACTTATTTAGCTATAGAACTCTCTTCCAATAATACTACTGAAAAGCACCTTTACTTCAAAAAACTCTTTAAAGAAGTTACACGAATGGCTCAGAACATTAAATTCTTATGTATGAACAGCTGTCTAACTACAGTTGGCCTACATACAGGAAAACAAATCTATCATTTTTTATGTGACTAGTAACTAATAACAGAGTTTCATTTCCAGATTTCCCAGTAATCTGTGTGGCGGCTATAGATTAGTCACTCTATAGTCACTAATTTCCTAGCATTTTCTGAAATTCATGGTTTCCAATGACAATTCTATTTATAATTAACCTTTCCTGGTTCTGTTGCATAATTTCCTCAAAATAATGTTTTACTTTGTGAAAACACAGTCTGCAAATACATAAAAAATTTATTAAAGACTTAGAGGAAAGCTGGGGTTCTGGTTCCATATCAGAAAAAAAAAGTGAAGGAAGTAATTTAAATGGTATCTTAGAACTGATGGTGACAGGTTATTCCAAAACAATTAAGATAGCTTGCGCAAAAATACCAAGGAAAAGACAGGAAAGAAATTTAAAAGTGCTATCATGAAAGGTATATAAATGGCCCCAAATTGCAGGTGTAGATAACACTTAAAAGTGGAAACTATTTCAGGATAAGGAAGGCAATTACAAGGTTAGACTACTAGAACTAGCCAATGTTACAGGACATTTTTACTGTGCAGAAACTTAAAACTCGATTATAACTTTGAGGAATGTAGTTGTGACAATAAACTAATCAATTTTAAGGACTTTGAATTTAGACTTCATATGGGAAAAGCTCTTATTTGCAAGTGCTTTTGACATCTTTCTAGAATCTGGTTCAAGAAATACGAGGAACACTACCTTTCAAGTCATCATAAACAGACTGTCATTCAATCAAAGGATGTGATGTCTACCATGACTTTATGAACAGGATTTGTGAGGCTAGCCAAAAAAGACTATTTTTTTCCACTAGAAATGGCAAATGCTTATCTCTCAGCTATCCAGAGTACTATTATAAGAAAAAAGAACAGCCAAACATGTCACAAAGTTTTTGCACTGGCATTTATACAGCATACTCAGGGAAACGCAAGTTATCATGCTATCGTATTTATATGCGCAATAGAAACAGCAAACTAGAAGAGAAGAGAGGTTACTACTGGCAGGAATATTGACAACCATAAGTTATTTCCAAGTGCCGAACTAGGTTTAATAAACTTTTTGTTTTGTTTTATTAAGCGGGGAATTGTGGAATATTTCACACATGAAAAATAAACTAAAAATATTTAAAATAGATTTTAGTGCAGCTAATTCCATTCAACATAAAAGACTCAATACCTTTAGTGACTATCACAAAAATTACCAAAAAGGTAATTGCTATCTTCACGGAGTATATTTTATAAATTCTTAGTTATATGTAAAACAGCTATCTAGAAAAACTCACTCTTCAAGGAATGATAAGAAACACATTTTTATTGTATTATCTACAATCAAAATACCTTATTTCCAAAGAAATATTTATGTATTGATTATGGTCTAATGATAAAAATATCCAAGACTTCTGCCAGTCTGCATAACTGAGATAAATGAGAATGCTTTCCTATTTTAAAAACCGGAAGTTTATCTTCTAAAAAAAAAGAATAAACTAGAAACAAGAAAGACTTACAGAAATATAGGGCTCAAGTATTTTATCAACTATACTTTATCTTCTCCTGATGGCTCATCTTACTCTAAGAAATTATCTTTCAGGTTCAGTCTAAGGAAATATGTTTGACTTAAAAGAAAACTGTATCTCAACTAGTAAGATTATAACTGGAATGGGAAAAAAAAGTTTCTAATAGGAAGGGGGAGGGAGGTATTTATTGCCTATTGGAAAAATTGAGGGGGGGGAGGTGAGAGGCAAAGAACAAGAATTTATCACCAGATGTTTCCTGGTTAACAGACCTGAGAATCTAGTCCTCTTGGAATAGACAGCTTGATGATACAATCCATCCAACTAACTCATTCTGCTTTGAGTTCATTCTCACAAAGTAACACTTTGCCATATATGTTGTTGTACAGGAGAAAGAATGTACTGCAGACTCCTTTGGTACCTGACAATCATACATAAGGGAATAAATAGTCAACCTGGTTTATATGACTATCACTTTTGAGTCTAGAAGTAGAGTCACTGCTTCTGGGCCTGATTAACCCTGGAAACATTTTCAAAATGGAGTTTCCAGATCTGTCAAACTGAAGATCTGAGGAAAGTAAGAACATTCTATCAGAAAGTCTCCTTGAAGACAGTTCGATCTAACCTCAAGGATCGCCTGCACTCTTTAGTCTTATCATAGGTCTTGTTGATGCTTTTAACTCTACTGCACATACCTGATTCAATGACTCTGCTGATTTAACCTGGAGTAAAAAACACTATTAAGGAAAGTTTATCACAACTAGAGATTATATACCTGTTTTGTCTACTACTGATTTCTGCTAATTCTAAAATAGACTTTTGCTTAACTTCCTAGAATTTCTGCTCAACATACAGAGAGCAACTCATTTAACTTTGTGTCTTTCATAGCACCGAACAGCACAAATTATTCAAAGTGGGTACTCAATATATGTTTGCAGCACTAAACTAATTGAACATGGACAGAAATAACATGATTCCTTATCTTTAATTTTTTTCAATCCAAAAAGAGAAAACTTTCTGTTAACCTTAGCTCTCTCTCCTCCTTTGAAGCCAGAACTCACTACTATATTACTCACTTGAAATAAATGGTTCATAAGCATCCATCTCCAACAGAGGACCAGCTACATCTTTTATTAGAGATCTTAAGTTAACACAGACATTTAATCAATCATGAAACCAAACTGAGAAGGCAGTAGATGTTACTTTGATAGCCACTTAAAACATTTCTTTCCAACACAATTCCCATACTCCTCTTCATCAAGCCATTTTCTGGCTGTATAAAACCTTAAGAAAGTTACTAAAATTCTGTATCTCAATTTTCAAATACTACTATTTACCTCATAGGTTTTTGTAGAAATTAAATGAGTTAATATCTTAGAGCCCTTAATAACTCCTCAATAAATGACAGGCCTCAGTTTTTATTGTAGGGCTTGGAGCTATCTTAATTACATTAGAATGTAACTAGAAAAATTTATGTTTAAACAAACAAGTGTTTTTTATAATCAAAGATACAATGACATGGACTGTAGGAGACTACACAGATAAAATCCAATGTCTACAAGGGGCTTATAATCTAGTTGAAAAAATAAGTACTAAGTACATAAAACATGATTCATTTACTCATTTATTGTCTATCAAAAATTTACTAAGTACATATTATGACACAGTCCTTAGCAACAGGAGCTTACAGTCTAGTGAAAGTAGTTAAACATACAAGAAATAATTATACAGGAATATACCGAGGATGTCAGAGAGGAGGATTATATACAATAACATATATAAATAAGCCATACACTATTTAGAAACAGCTGAAAACTTACGTTTGCAATCAACAATCAAATCAAGGTCAACTATTCTTACATTTTTAGTACAAAACTATACTTTCATAAGATTTTCGGTTATCAGTAGAAGTAAGATGGGCTAATGTGCCCCTTTGGCTGGAATTTGAGAAGTAATTAATATAGTGATAGACTGTGACAGAGAGAAGCATATGAATCACTGTGGAAAAAGATCTAAAAGTTAACTATAAATATAAAATTCACTGTTTTCTCCAATCCTATAAAGTTGTAAATTCAGATTAAAAATTCACGTGGATTCAGAACATGAACAATAACATGGGAAAAACAGCAAGTACAACTCATAAATGTTTAGCTTCCTTACCAAAAAAAAAGCATCTATTTAATCACTCAAGCTATTCATCATGTTTTAAGAAAATTAAAATGCACTATTCTTATTGAAAAAATCTACAGAAATAGATTTAAGTTGTTTTAAATTACTTTCAAGAAGTTTATTACATTGAGTAAAGAGAGAGGATGCAATATAAATACATTTTCACATAGGAACACGTTTATGCTAAAGAGCAATCCACTTCCACACATAATAATTACGATGCTAGCAGGAATTTTTAGAAAGAAAGCTTTTCTATTACTATGCAGTGTAACACAGTATGTATTTAAACTAATTCCTTGGCGAGGGGGAACCTAGTTTCTATAAAGTTCTCTACTGTATCCAAAATTCAAAGAAATATTATAGCCAATATTAGAATATGACATTAAAAACATATAAGAAGTAACAATTTAAATTTTAATGATTCTTCTAGGTTTTAAAAAAGCTACAGAGAAGATACTTCCCATAATATAATTAGAAATACCGTATTAAAAATATATTTTGTTTTTATTAAATGAAAACATAATTCAGAAAGGAAGACAAAATGCTGTACAGAGCTCCCTTTACAGAAATGTAAGTGAGCTGGGTTCAGCATAATTAGCAACGATTTCCATATTTGCAATGCTGATTTGGAGTTGAGTAAAGCAAACATAATTGGTACAGAGACTATACCGAATGCTGTTAATTCACCACACTGATTCAGGGGATACTTAGCAGAATTTCATTATAAGGATTAATAATCTCAGGACTACATTTCTAGGTACATGTTAAAAGGCAGGTAAGTCCACTAATCATCTGATTAATAAGAATGTTATTTAATAGATAATGCCATTTAAACTAATTTAACATTTTGAACACAAGATACTTTTCATTGTATAACATAATCAAGTTAAAATTAAGTCACTCCTGCATCTGTGATTCTGTCTATATTTATTTAAGTAATCATGAGCCAGTATTTAGGGGGGAAAACATTTTCTCCCTTTATTTTGAAAAGCTTTGCTTTAAGCTATCTTTAGTAATTCAAGTAGAGTCCAACAATAGTTACCTGTGAGACCAAATATAAAAAGCTCAATTTTTTTCTTTGAGAATTTAAAACCTTTTACAAAATTTCAACTAAATATATCTTCCCCACCCCACCCTCAATCTCACCACAACTGAGAAAAGCACTAAGCTCCAGAGACGCCATCAAAAGCTTAAGCTTTTACACAAACTCCACGGTGCCCTGAAAACAAAAATGCTTGTATACAAAATTTAGATAAACTGTCAGAGCAGTGTCATGGTATACAATAGCTCACTGTCAGACCCTCACCAGAAGGCGCTGTACCAGCTGTTACAGAGCTTCTTGATTAACTCTCTCCAAGCCCAGCAACTCAAAACATGACTAATACAATCACCCAGCACTCTTAGTGTTGGTGCTCATCAGAATGGACATTATTCTTGGCTGTGTGTGAACTACTGCTCAATAAGAAATTCTGACATCAATTACAATAATGACAACATCACTATCCATTTCATTCAGAAACAAACAAAAAGGCTAAACGGTCTAAGTAAGGAATAATTAGAATAATCTGTTCCCTAACTAAATAAAGAATGCTTCAAAGCAGACTTTGAAAACACTTTAACTTCAGTATTAATTTTAGTAAAAAGGAACAAGCATATATAGTTAAATCTTGTTTAAAATTAAATCTAAAAATAATCAAAGGTAATCCTTTAAAATTGGGTTTAAGATTAGTCTGTTCCATAGAAACATCAGGTTGTGTTGAGATCTTTTAACCTTGGAAATGGGATTAGAAATCCACTGTTTTTAAATTTAAGTAATTTCTAATTATTTTATCTGGGTCACAGATAATCTGCTCTTACTAGGTCTAAAATGACATCAGATTATCATTACTATGATTATCCTGTTACCTTCTACTATCAATAAGATGGGATTTTTCCTCTTATACAGGAGAGAAATGATTTTTCCAAGTAAGAACAAATAATGGGAAAAATTACTGAAAATTAATACACTGCTTCCTCAAAACCTCAACCTAAACCTAAATAGAGATGGCACTTGTTTTGCTTGTTTGTAGTCTAACAGGCCTATATTCAAGCTATGTAATTACATACTTTCTATAATGAAATGATACTCCCACCAGTGTTTTCCCAAAATGCCTCTTGGTCTTTGGGAGCAGGAGTAGGGGAAGGAGGAAGACATCAATGAAGTAATTAAAGTCACTGTGATTCTTTCTCCCCCTTTTCTTTCTTATGCTAACTGACAAATTCGTCACTGCTTTCACACTGTAAAGAGAGATCCATGGATTCAGATTATGACAAAACCATGTCCAGATGTGAAATGTCCTGTAGGCAGTATTAATTTTTTATAAAATGAAACAGCAAGCATATTTTATAAAGAAAGGAAGCAAAATCTATATTTTAAATTTTAATTTTAATATTAAATACTATTTTTAAATACTAATAATTCGTTAGATTTAAAATTAAATACTGAATGCATAACAACTTCAAATAATTAAGCCCTAAAGAACCTTAAATCAATGTGGGGAGGAGTGAATTCTGGAAACCTTTAAAAAATGTTTTTTTTCATTCAAAAAGAGTGGTACTTGAAGTTCACTATGAAAGCCCAGGTAAATGGAATTGAAATTTACTGTAATTTTTTTAAGTACTTAGATTCAAGAGGAAGTACAGTGCCTAAAGGTTGGACTAACAAATGGAATATATTCTCTCTCTTAATGCTTGCATTCCTTTTTAAATGTTTCACAAATATATAATTTCCAAAGACATGAGACCTGTCTAGCACAGAGTGTTCTGAGAGGGTACTAAATGTATACAGAAAGAGATGAGACTTGGGGAGAGAGCATTATTTAACAAATGTGGTTTCTACTCAGTTTTAGAAATATCACAACATCAGACCCAATCTCCCTGTCTTAAAATGGTGAAATGTTGTTCAATATTATAGCAAAAGAGAAAATCATGCAATTTGAAAATTAATATTAACATACTGGTAGTACGGAATAGTCAGAAAGGGACCTGATACTATATACCCTTTAAAAACCAGCAAATACTATAAATAACTTTATGTCCAACTCAGAAGTGATTACTAAAATTTGAGAATAGGAATTCTTAAAATATCTTGAAGTCTTTGCTGCCAAACCCCACTTTCTGCTTAGGTGAGAAGGAAACTGTTACCCTCAGCTATAAACCTCTGACGGCTCTCAGAAGTAACTTGTAGTCTTAACAGCAACACTCTCAAACGTCCATTTCCAGTCATTAATCATAAGAAATTGGGGGAAATCAGAGAAACTTCATTCCAGGAAATATAAATATATACCAATGATTTGGGCAAATTCAAAAGTGGAAATTCAAAAATGCAAGCATAACCTGGCAATTTAGACTTGACTTATGAATAGGCTATAAAGTAATTATGAATGACTATAAAAGCAGAGAAAAAAGATGTTAGGGGAAGCCCTATTCTCATCCACAGGAATGTGATTAATATCATGTTATTTATCATCATCACTAGATAAATCACAAGAGATATTAGAAAACATTTCAAGCCACTGAATAATAATAAAAACATATTTAAACAGACATTATACAATCCATGAATGTCCAATAAGCACATGAAGAAGTGTTCAGTATCATTAGTCATCAAGGAAATGCAAATTAAAACAACCAGATACTATTAAAACCTACTAGAACAGCTGCAATTAAAAAGACTGACAACAATAAATGCTGATGAGGATGTGGAGCAACCAGAATTCTCATACGTTTTGGTCAGAGTGCAAAATGATACAGTTGCTTGGGGAAAAGGCCTGGCAGTTTCTTATGAAATAAAAGATAAACCTGTCTCAAGTGACCAGCAATTCTTCTCCTAGGTATCTACCCAAGAAAATGAAAACATGTTTCCACAAAAAGACTTGAACAAGAATGTTCACAGCGTTTTTACTCATAATTACAAAAACCTGGAACCAGACCAGATGTCTTTTAATAGAATGGATAAACAAACTGTGGTATAGTCATACAATGGAATACTACTCAGCAATAAAAAAAATTATCAATACATGCAACAACATGGATGAATCAAAAAAACATTATATTGAAACAAAGGAGACATATTAATGGGTATATATGAAATTCTATAACCAATACTAATCTGTGATGGATGGGAAAAAAAACAACACATCACTGCTGCCTCTGCAGAGGATATGGACTTACTGATATGAGGCATGATGGAACTTTCTAGGGTGATGGTAATATTCTGTATTGTGAAAGGAGTTTGGGTTGCACATGTGTGCATTTATGCCTTTCACTGTATGTAAAATTTGCCTCAAAGGAAAAACATAAACAAGCACTGAGCTCCAGTTAATGATTTGTGTGGTGAACTATCTGATGCTGCAAATTACTTTGATATATATTACAATATATAATGGATTGATGGACAATTTGAAGTGAGATAAAGCAAATACTCTAAAATGTTAATTGTGGTTGAGGATTCACTGTAAGATTCTTTAAAATTTCCTGTGTTTAAAATTCTTCCTATAAAATCTAGAGGGGAAAGGTTATTATGAGTACCTTGCAAAATATTAAAACAATGGTTACACAATAAATGTTTTCCTTCCATTTCTGACTGCATTCTTCCAGTTTTCTTCAGAGGCCAGTACCATTACTAGTATCTCATGTGTCTTTCCATAGATAGTCTTTGCATATAGATAGAGGGATAGAGAGAGTTACCTCCGCATTATTTCTTTTTTTTGAATGTTTTTATTAACATTTCTTATTAAACCATAAGAGAAAAGAACACCTGAATAGAAAATAGACAAAGGACATCAACAAACCATATATAAAATGAATAAATAAATGAATGAATGTGAACAAATGAATAAAATTAACATTTAATTTATGCCAGAAATATTCTTTTGTTAACAGCTTTACTGACATATAATTCATATACCATAAAATTCACCCATTTAAAGTATACAATTCAATGGTTTTTTTAGTATGTTCACAGAGTCATACAATCATCACCACAATCAATTTTAGAACATGTTCATCACCCTATGAAAGAAACTCTGTACCCTTTAGCCATTATCTCCAGCCCCCACTAGCTCCCCAACCCCACACAACCACTAATCTACTTTGTCTCTATAGACTTGCCTATTCTGGACATATCATTAAATGGAATGATACAAATATGTGACCTTTTGTGACTGGTTTCTTTCACTTAGCATAATGCTCTCAAGGTTCATCTATGGTGTTGCATGCATCAGTACTTCACTTCTTCTTATGGCCAAATAATATTCCATTTTATGGATATATACCACATTTTGTATATATCCATTCACCAGCTGATAGATATCTGGATTGCTGAGAGTTTTGGTCTATTATGACTAATGCTGCTATAAATATTCATGTACAAATTTTTATGTGAACATACATTTCATTTCTCTTAGGTACATACCTAGGCGTGGAATTGCTGAATCAAAACATAACTCATGTTTATTTACAGAATGGTCAGACTATTTTGTAAAGTATCTGCACCATTTTACATTCCCACTAGTAGTGCATGAGGGTTCTGCTTCCTCTGCATCCTCACCAACCTTTGTTATTACCTTTTCTTATTATAGCCTCCTTGTGTGCATGAGAAGTGACACCTAATTATGGTTTTGATTTTCATTTCCCTGATGACTAATGATGTTGAGCATCTTTTCATGTAGTATTTATTGTCCATTTGTATCTTCTTGGAAGAAATATCCATTCAGATCCTTTCCCCATGCTTTAATTAGGTTCCCTTCTTATTACTGAGTTTAAGAGTTCTTTATTCTAGATACAAGTCCCTTATCAGATACACAATATTTTCTCCCATTCTGTGAGCTGTCCTTTCACTTTCTTGATAGCATCCTTTGAAGTGCAAAAGTTTACAGTTTTGAGTAAGTCCAAATTATCTTTTTTTTCTTTATTTACACTTTTGGTTTCATATCTAGGATATTATTTCCTAGTCTAAGATTTAGTATTGCCTAATCCTTAGTATTGCCTAATCCTATGTGTTCTTCTAGGAGTTTTATAACTTTAGATCTTATATTCAGGTCTATGATCCATTTTGAGTTAATTTACATATATGGTATGAGGTAAGGGCCCAACTTCATTCTTCTGCATGTGGATATCTAGCTGTCCCAGCAGTATTTGTTGAAAAGACTTTTCTTTCCCCTATTGAATAATCTTGCTACTCTTGCTGAAAAACTGACTGACCATAGATATATATGTCTATTTCTGGACTCTCAATTCTATTTCATCTATCCTTATGCCAGTACAACACTTTCTTGATTACTGTTGCTTTAAAGTAAGTTTTGATGCATTTTCTTACATTTTTTTCCACTGAATATAGTCTTATAAACACTTAAGTTTTCATACACTATATCAATATAACAATGAAGATCTTTTTTAATATACACACTTATTTACACACATGTGAAAAAACAGTATCTAGAGGTGGTCAAAAGGGTTGTGCCTTTAAAATTTTGATAGACATTGACAATTTGCCCTTCAAAAAGTTTATACCAATTTATACCCCCGCCAACAACATATGAAAAAGCCTATTTACTCTGCATCTTCTGCAATGCAGTGTATTTCCAAACTTTTAAATCCTTAACCAATGTTATTTTTCTCATTTTTAAAATCTTTTCTGTTGTGACAAATCCACTTTGGCTAATAAGTACATTAAAAAAAAACCCGTTTAATTACTAATAAAATGTTTCTACCAGCAACATTCCATTTTTTGGAATTTACCTTAAGTTACTAGTTTAAAGAGGAAAAAGAGATGTTCAAAGAGCTATTTGTAATACAGAAAAAAAAGATTGCATAGTAGATGCTGATCAACAGAAAAATGATTAATTAAAATATGTTATGTTCACTAAATAGTATATCCAACTATTAAAAACTATAAACATGATGTCGATAGCCATATAAAAATACTTTAATCTAATTTTTAAAAGCAGGATACAAAATTATATGTACACTCTGTACACTGATTATAACTACTTTAAAATTACACAGGCATACGGAAATGGAAATACATAAATGACTACGGATAAGTTTCCTCTTTAATTTCTAAACTTCCTGTAACTTTTTAGAATTAAGTTCGTAATTAGGCAATATGTTCACAAATACATTACTTTACATTAAAAATATACTTACTGTGATGATGCCAATTAGTTGAGTATAAAAGAGTCCAGTTATTCCAACGAACATTGTAATGCCCATAAAGGCAGCTAGTCTCATTATGGCCAATTCATGTCTAACAACAAAGAGGTCCTATAAGAAGAAAAAGAAAATCTTAAAAACAATTCAAAAATTACTTACAGTTGCAATAATAAAGAATTGAGCCATAACATTTTCCCTTATTATCTTAAAAGAACTACTCTCCCCATTTTTTAGTTTATTCCACTTCATAAACATATAAATATTTGAAAATTTCAAAAATAATTGTTTTTAATTCATAGTAGCAAGCTGAAAAATGGGATTTTACTACTCAATTGTCATAAAAACTCCTAATCCTAAAGTTGCAAATTAGCCATGCTCATTTACTATTTGGAGCAAAAACAAAACAGAAAACCCTCCAAAAATCAAAAAAACAAAAACAAAACAGATGGTGTACAATCTCTGGTTCAACAAAAGGAAATTTTATTACGGTACTGCTAAAAAGCTTGAATGCACAAACCTGATTCATAATATTAAAGTTCAAGTGGCCAAGATACCTAGAGATTATGTATTTTAGTCAAAATGAGGGGGTAACACAAATAATAGGATCACATGAACAGCCCTCTGCAAGACCAACTCATTCATTCATCCATCCACTCACTCAACTACCACTGCCAAGCACTGAGCTATGTAGTAGAAATGTAAAAAGGATAAAGATATGGTCTGTGCCCTCAAGAAGTATGCAGTTTATTCAGAGAGAGAGCCCAACTCTGCAAAACTCCAAAACAATGCGATATATACTTTAACAGGAATGTGTGCACAGAGGACAGCAGAAACATAAAGGAATGCCTAGACAGGAGACAGAAATGGAAACGCTGTGAGGGAAAACTGATTTTCCAGCCCAGGGCATGAAAATGAGGGTCTTGAAAGTGATCCAAAGAAACTGTGGCAGGAGGTCAGGAAAACCAGGAGAAGCCATTTCATTTACCCTCACTGTTCTTTCACTCTCTCTCCCTTGTCTGGCCAGACCGTTCCAGTCGAGGGAGAGAGAGTGAAAGAACAAAGACTTCTGGAAACCTGTAGTTACTAAGCTTTGGAATAAAATAGCCACAGTGGATAAAAAGCAACAAACGAATGGGAAGGACCCCAAAACATAACCACGCACATGCTCTTTTAATACTGATTCAGGTTAAGGCTTAAAGGTACCCTGGTAGCAATACCAGAAACAGGGGGGTCACCGAACATAATGATCTTGTTTGAAACAAAAGAACTGATGCTTTTCTGTGTGGCACAGTGATCATCCATCTGACTTAAGCAAAACTCTGAGTCCACACCCAAACCACTCAGTTTATTAGCCAGTGAAAACTTAAAATTCACCAAGATACTTAAGGTGTTATGTAACAGTTACATATTAGTTTTGACTATTTCAAAATTTCACTAAAAAGAGCCTAATGCAAAATCCTTACCAAACATGTAAAGAGGAAAAGATGGGGCTATGAATGATATTAAAAATTCAGTACAGTAAACTCTGCTATTATGCTGTATGAAAACACAAATATGTTCCAACATGATTGATACATTAAGCAACAACTTGAACATAGCAAGACTCTTGTGTTTGTTTATGTGTGATTTTACCTGCAAGAAACCCAAGATGAACAGTAAAAACTTCACCCAGCTAAACCAAGCCATACAGGAATACACAAAACATACACCCCCAAACATCTACCGGCTAACTCAATTTGTCATGTGTGTTATGAGCCACACTCATCCGTACCTGGTATCACAATTTTCCCTCCAATTTCATATGACTCTCCTTCCATCACTTGGTAATAACTCACATAACGCAACCCTTCTGATGCCCACTTCCACAAGAAAATTTCAGGTCTCTTCTAAGGTAAAGTGCAATGTTTGTTATAGTATTTACGTATTTCTTAACTAGTTAACATGTATAAAACTGTGCTGCTATTTTTATTAGGAACCCTTTTAAGTGTCACTGACAAAGTTTTTGAGTGTTGTGTCTTCATTTTCCCATAAGCCCTATGGTTTTCATTGCATGATTTTGCACAGTGGGGCAAATTTTAGGAATGAACATACTGTGTCATAGTAGAGCTTACCCTAATAAAAATACACATGGTCCCCAATTTACAACGGTTCACCTTACAATTTTCCGACTTTTAAGATGGTGCAACTTTGGATATTTTCAACTTAGAACGGGTTTATCAGGATGTACCCCACTGTAAGTCAAGGAAGATCTGTGCCATATATGACCAAATAAAATGCATCCTCTTTTCTCCCAGTGAAAAGATTAAAAAACTTTTTTGTCCACTAGAATTTATACATGTTAGGGATGAAGATGAGACTAAAAGATCTACTTAAAATTACATTTATTCACTTAGGTATACATTTATGTTAGAGAGTACTTGTGTAAAATAGTAAATTGATTCAGAAATTGCTTTTTATCGCTCTTACATTTTCAAAAAAAATGCATCCCAACTTTACACACACACAATTAACATCAGTACTAAATCCATATTTTGAGTCATTTAACATACTTCTCCAGAGCACAACATCTTTACTTCTATCTTAGATTTTTTTTTTTTTTAGATCTAGCACTTTTTGAATCCAAAAATTGGCTTGGGAAATTTTATCTACATCACAAGCATCCATTTGCTATTCAAATCTTTATGACATAATCAGTGTTGTTATGGCTGAATTGTGTCTCTCCAGAAATTCGTATGTGGAAGCTAACCCCACCCTCACCCCAGCACCTCAGAATGTGAGAGTATTTGGAGAGAGGGCCTTTAAAGAGGAGATCAAGAAAAATGGGGCCCTTAGGGTGGACATTAATCCAATCTGATTGGTATCCTTATAAGAAGAGGAAACTCAGAAACACAAAGCGACACCACAGATGCTCAAGCACATGCGAAGACACAGCAACAAGGTGTCATGTGCAAGCCAGGAGAGAAGCCTCCAGAGAAACCAAACCTGCCGACATCCTGATCTTAGACTTCCAGCCTCCAGAACTCTGAGAAAATGAGTTTCTGTTGTTTATGCCCCCAGTCTGTGGTATTTTATGTCACCCTAGAAAACTAATACAGTAACTGTATTTCTTTATCGTTTTCATTCCTTTCCATTTTTTGGTTAAGAAATGTGCTTATATATAGAGAAATGCATAAAACATAAGTTCAGTTTAGAGAAAAGAATGCAAACATTTGAAAACATGCAGACGCTTTCCTCAGTGCATTTCTTCCCCATCACATCCTCTCCCGCATCCCTACCTTAAAGAGAAAGGTTACTGATTCGTTCTTCAGACATTTTCGATACTACATTTCAGTTGCATATTACAAATATCTTTTCCTACTCTGAGTCTACTTTTTCATTCTCTTTATGGCATCTTCGAATAATCCCAAATTCTTAATTTTAATGTAGTCCAGTTTATCAATCTTTTCTTTTATTGCTTTTTATTTCCTGTTTAAGAAATCTTTCCCAACCCTGACATGATGATGACATTCTCCTATATTACCTTCTAAAGCCTTTAAAAGCTTTATAGCTTTGCCTTTCACATTTAGGTCACTAATCCACCTGGAATTGATTGTGTACTGCGAAATACAGGGTTCTGAATTTACTTTCACTATATGAATACTCAATTGTCCCGGGACGGTTTATTTAAAAAGCTGTCCTTTCCTCAGGGATCAGAGGTCAAGTGTCCATAAGTGCCTGAGTCTGATGTGGGCTCTCTATCCTGTTCTCTTGGTTTATCTGTTTATCCCCGTACTAGTGAGCACATCTTAGTTACTATGGCTTTGTAATAACTCTCCATACCTAGTAGGCCAACTTATCCCAACTTGTTCTTTTTCAAGAATATCTTGGTATGGGACTAAGAGACACAAACTACTAAGTATAAAACAGATAAGCAATAAAGATATATTGTACAGCACAGGGAAATACAGCCTTTGTTTTGTAATAAATTTAAATGGAGTATAATCTATAAAATATTGAATCACTATGTTTTATACCTGAAAATAACACAGTATTGTAAATCAACTACACTTCAATGTAAAAAAAGGAATGTATTGGTTATTCTAGGCACAGTTGAGCCTTGAACAAGGCAGGGGTTAATCTGCATATATCTTATAGCAGGCCCTCAGTATCCACGGTTCCTCAGCATCAGTGGATTCAACCAACCGTCGATCCTGTACTACTGGAGTATTTACTACTGAAAATATCCGCATATAAGTGGATCTGCACAGTTCAAATGTGTATTGTTCAAAGGTCAACTGTAATTTGTATTCCCATAACAATTTTAAATTAGATTTCGAGTTACAACACACTCAGACATACACACACATATGATATATTCGCTCCACTAAGAGTCACAATTTTCCCCTAGAGGTCTTGTGCTTTTTAAAGTCAGATTTAATTCCTGTTTCTTGATTCTATTATAAATGGTTCTGCTGTTAATTTCATTGTCTAAAGCACTGTTTGCTAGCATATAGAAATAAAACTGATTTTTTAAAATATTGTTTTATAGTCACACTTCTTAAACTTGCTTAAAAATTCCAAAGAATCTACAGGTAAGTTATTTACATGATCATACCATCTAAGAATAATGATGGTTTTCTTCATTTCAGCAGTTATACCGTCTCTTTCTTCCTCTTGCCTCACTGCATGGACTAGAATTCCTAGCACTATATTTAATAACAATGGCAGTGGGGGCACAGCAGGCATCAACACCTTGTCCCTCAACTCCGAGGGAAAAAGGTCAACATTTCATCATTAAGCATGCTACAGCTATTGTGTTGGGTTCTGTGTGTGGTTTTTCTTTGTTTGTATTGGAACCTTTTATCTCACTAAAAAAGTTCTCTAGTTCTAGTTTGCTAAGAGTTTATAACATGAATGGAGGCTGAATTTTATCTTTGTCCTCACACACTAATACGTACAGTCTCCATACATCTGGGTTTTTTCCCCCTAATTTGTTAATTGATAAAAGTACTGACGGATTTTCTAGTGTAAAAACAACCTTTCATTCCTAAGATAAACTCAACTTGATCAAGCTGGTTATATATGACCAGATTCAGTTTGCTAAAATTTTGTTTAGGGGTTGTTTATCTATGTTCATAATCAGACTAATTTCCTTTCATTCTCTTATTGACCTTAATAGGCTATATACCCAACATATGCTATACAATAAAATGAGTTGGGGAGTTTCCTCTTTTTCTGGTGTTTTGAAGAGTATGCATAAGACTGGAATTACTGTTTCCTTTCATATATGATAGAGCTAGGAGTCACTGGTAAATGTGTGAATATTCTTTTCAGGAAAAGTTTTAACTACTCACTCATGATCATAGGACTACCCATGTTTCCAACTTCTTCTTGCTGCTATACTATGCTTATGATCAGGAAACTCAGTAAGGTACAGATGTCAACTAACCAAACTGATGTATAGAATCAATACAATCCCAATAAAATTCCCCCACCAGTAGAGTATATACTGGTAGGAGTTTTTACTTTGTTTTGATTTGTAAACTGCTAAGTAAGCTGTTTCTAAATTTCACTGAAAAAGACAAAAGCAAAGGATAGCATACCACTCCTATATAAAAAGAACAAGGAGGAGGATCTGCTCTACTGCATGCATTCTCAGTAGGGGTAGTATCGCCCCCAGGAGGGAGAAAATTGGTTCTTGGAGGAAAAAAAACTTAGCTATTACAGTGATTTGTGGCTGTCCACAAATCAATCCTACCTGACAAAATCTTATTCCTTAGTACTTAACTTCACAGAGAAAAGAAGAGAAAGTGTCTAAAAAGGCTCCTGATGGGAGCAATAATAATGAAAAAAAAAGGCAGAAAAACTCTCTTATACTGGATAGCAAGATTTATTATAAAATTACAGTTGTAACAGTGTGGTGCAACCACAAAGATAGACTAATGGACTAGAAAAAAAGCAGAAACAGATACACACATATATGGCTCTTGGTTTATGACAAAGATGGTATTGCAGAGCACAGTGGAATTATCTTTTCAATAAATGGTGCTAAATCAATTGGATATCCATCTGTGAAAAAAATGAAATCCTAACTCCTACCTCATAAGCATTATAAAAAATCAATTCTGGGTAGAAATATAAAAAATATAATACTTGGAAGACAATATAGGAGAATTATATTGATGATTTAGGATAGAAAAATACTTCTTAAATTGAACCTCAAAAGCACTAACTAAAAAGGAAAAGACTAGTAAGTTGGAATAAAGTTAAAACTTCTGTTCATCAAAAAATAGCATTAAGAGAGTAAAAAATTTAGCTACAGAGAAGATATTTACAACATACATAATCATAAAAGGACTCAAATCTAAAACATGCTACAATTACCAGGAAAAATAAAGTTAAATAACCCGCCTACCAAACACGCAAAATAAACAGACACACTGCATCAAACAGGTTATACATATGGTTGATAAACATGTGAAAAGGGGCTCAATAACACAACGAAGTACTGCTCATCCCCACTAAAATTACAAACTTTAAGATGACTGGAGGGCATTATGCTAAGTGAAATAAGTCAGACAGAGAAAGACAAACACTGTATGATATCACTTATATGTGGAATCTAAAAAAATACAACAAACTAGTGAATATAACAAAAAAGAAGCAGACTCACAGATATAGAGAAGAAACTAGTGGTTACAGTGGGGAGAGGGAAGGGGAAGGGGCAATATTAAGGGTAGGGGGAAAAGATGTACAAACCATTAGGTATAAAATAAGCTACAAGGATGTACTGTCCAACACAGGGAATATAGCCAGTATCTTATAATAACTGTACGAATTGTGAATCATTATATTGTACACCCATAACTTATGTAATATTGTATATCAACTATACTTCAATTGAAAAATAAAGGAGATACTTTTAATATTATGCCATAAAAAAAAAAAGGAAAACCTGAAAAAGTATTAGCAACACTATGAAGTAACGTGAACTTACATACTCTATGAGTGGGGTTTTGAATTGGTACCACCACTTTGTAAAACTTTAACAGTATCTAAAGGAACGTACACATAACCTTTGAAAACAGCCACTTCTAGCTGTACATCCAAGTGAAACACATGCACCTGTACAGCAAGAGACATGAACAAGGTTGCTTCTGGCAGCATTATTTGTAATAGCCCCAAACTGGAAACAATGTAAATATCCATCAATAGAATGGATATATAAACTATTTTACATTAAATGAAATACTATGGACTTCCATGGTGGCGCAGTGGTTAAGAATCCGCCTGCCAATGCACGGAACACGGGTTTGATCCCTGGTCCGGGAAGATCCCACATGCCACAGAGCAACTGAGCCTGTGTACCACAAATACTGAAGCCTGCGTGCCTAGAGCCCATGCTCCGCAACGAGAAGCCACCACAATGAGAAGCCCGCGCACTGCAAGGACAAGTAGCCCCTGCTCGCAGCAACCAGAGAAAGCCCGCACACAACAACGAAGATCCAACGCAGCCAAAAATAAATAAATAAATAAATTTATTAGAAAATGAAATAGGGGCTTCCCTGGTGGCTCAGTGGTTGAGAGTCCGCCTGCCAATGCAGGGGACGTGGGTTCATGCCCCGGTCCAGGAGGATCCCACATGCCTCGGAGCGGCTGGGCCCGTGAGCCATGGCCGCTGAGCCTGCGCGTCCGGAGCCTGTGCTCCACAACGGGAGAGGCCACAACAGTGAGAGGCCTGCGTACCGCAAAAAAAATAAATAAGTAAAATAAAATACTATGAATATTTGTAGCAATGTTCATAGCAATGAAAATAAACTGTATCTAATGTAACAAAAGAATAAATCTTATAAATATTGCTCAAAGAGGCTTTGCCATCATTCACTGAGCTGTATGTTCTTATTTTTGTGCACACCTATATATGTGTATTATATTTTACAATACAAAAGGTACAAAAACTGAAACTGCAGTAAAAAGAAAGTTGTGATCATGAAATATTAAATACAAAAATACTTTCTTAATTTTAGAATAGAAACAGAACTCTTTTAAAATATATATAGCAAAATGAAAACGTTTAGTTACATATGGCCTGTGAAAGGACAGACAAAAAATGTCAAATAAGTTATAGAAAAGGATACAAGAGACAAAGGGAAGAAAGAGAGAGGAGGAGTCGGACTGGCCTTCTGAGCTCATCTACCACTTTCTTCCTGGACCACTCTGATCCCACCACATTGAGCTCTTTGCTATTTCTCCAACATATGAAGCAAACCCCACATCAGTGATGTTACACTTATCCTTCCCAGCAAAATCTTTCCCCAGATATCCACAGGTTTACTCCCTCATTTTCTTTAGGTCTCTGTTTAAACATCACCTTATCAGAGACCCATTTGTTTATTTTTACCAGGGCCCATTTGCTTATTTTGCCTTGACCAAACTACAGAAAATCCCAGCATTCCCTACTGCCTTGGTCTATTTTATTTTTTCTAGAGTACTTACCTCCATCTGATATTTACTTATTTATGTAATTATGTATGTATTTACTATCTGCCTCTCACAACAGTAAGTTTCTTGAAGATGGGAACTCTTGACTGTTTTGTTCAATGACAAGTCCCTGGAGCCTAGAACTCGCTCTAGCTCACAGTAGATGCTCAATAAATGTTTACTGAATGAATAAATGAAAATGAGGAAGAAAGCGAGCCAAAAAAGCAGTCTCCCCCAACACATGAAGAGTCAGAGTACTACCTACAAAGACTATTACACACATGAAATAGCAGAGAGAAACACAGAAAAAGAAACACATAGGCAACATGTACATAGACACACGTCACACAAACCAAGAGAGGTGGAAAAGGACACTTACATGAAATAATATTCCTATATTCCTATCTGCTAATTACATCATTTAAAATTTCAAAATCTTACACAACTAGGGAGCAGTGGGGTCATCACCTCCTGATGCAAGCTAAATGAAAATAAACCAAGGATCAGATTTGGCTATTTATGATCTAGCAAATAATTCTTCCAATACTTGGTCTGTGAATTCCTTGAACTCATTTCTTCTAATAATCTTATTCCAATCTCAATCCAAATTCTATGATTATATCCTCTACCTTAATATTTCCCATCACTGTGCTCATGACATGATTGCAAATTCAAACACATCACCTTCTGAATACCACCTTGTATCTTTCAATCTAACTCCCTGTAGACCATCAATGTTAACACATTCTCACCCTCAATGAACGTCCGATCTGTTGACCCAACCACCATTTCACTGTCCATCAATGCCTTCCTCCAATACCTTCACTTGACTTCCTACTTGTTTACAGTCCACACTACATTGTTATAATTTCTCCTTCAATATATACCGTCAACTTTTTTTTTTTTTTTTTTTTTTTTTGCGGTACGCGGGCCTCTCTCACTGTTGTGGCCTCTCCTGTTGTGGAGCACAGGCTCCGGACGCGCAGGCTCAGCGGCCATGGCTCACGGGCCCAACCGCTCCACGGCATGTGGGATCCTCCCGGACTGGGGCATGAACCCGCGTCCCCTGCATCGGCAGGCGGACTCTCAACCACTGCGCCACCGGGGAAGCCCCCGTCAACTTTCTTGATGCTCTCTTTCACTAGTGCTCCCTGGTTTCACCGGGTATTCCTGCTTAGTCACCTTTCTGTTTCCTCCTCATCTTTCTGTCTTCTAAAATTTAAGAGTATTCCAGGCTTAGTCTTAAGACCTCCTTTCTTATCTAGCTATACTTACTCCCTAGAAAATCTCCTATCAGGTCCCATGGCTTTAAATACCATCTTTACACCTAAAGGTCCCAAATTTATATATCTAGCTCAGACCACTCTACTGAAATCCAGATTCCCATATCTGTCTACTTAACAACATCTCTTCTTGGATATCAAATAGGTACCTCAATAGAACCAAAATCTTCAAACTTTTTCCGAAAACTTACTCTTCCTCCAAGCTTCTCCATCTCAGTAAATGACAACTCTATTCTTCCAGTTGTTCAGGACATAAAACCTTGCAGTTATCCTCTACTTGTCACTTTCTATCTCATACCCCACATCCAAATCAACACTAAATCCTGTCAGCTCTTAAACTATAACGCACCACTTCTCAACATTCCACTACTCCCCACATCATCTTGTTTGGACTATATTTTAACAGTCTAGTAAATGGTCTTCTTGCTGCCATGATTGTCCCTAAATTTATTCTTCCTAGCAATCAGGTTTCTTTCTCTAATGTAAATGAGTTTGTGTAATTTTGCTAAAAAGCCTTCAAAAGCTTCCAAAGTCCCAACCACTAAACATCCTGACAAAACAAAGTCTCACCTTCAATCCGCCCTCACTGCTCTCAATTCATCTCCTACAACTCTCTCCCTCACTCAAGATACACTGGCCTCCTTACTCTTCCTTAAAAATGTCAAGCATGCTCCCACCTCACAGTCTTGGCATTGGTTCTTTCCTCTCACTGAAATGCTCTTCCTCCCAATATCAGTGACATGCTTGAGCTCCAGGTCTCTGCTCAAGTGTCACTATGAGAAAGGCCTTCCTTGACTATATCATCAATCATTACTTTCTATCCCTTACTCACCTTTATTACACTTCATAATACGAATCTTGTATACCATATATTTGTTTATTGCCTGTCTCCCCCAATTAGAATGTAAACTCTTTAATTCAGGAACTTCGTTTTGTTCACTGCTGCATTCTCAGAGCCTAGAATGGCTACCATGCACATCGCAGGCACTCAATAAATATTTGTTAAATGATTTACTGAATGTTCTTCATAATTTTTGAAAATAAACAACTGTTTTACAAATAAAATTTTACATATAAAATAATAGTCTTATTAAATCAGTAGGAAGCAATTTTATTTACAAACTATTATTTATAAGTCGTTTTGTGTTTTTATGAGACTAGCCTGAAAATTAACATGTGAGGTATTTGTTATCTTCCTCCTACTGAAGGGGTTTCTCAACCTCAACATTACTATACTTTGGGCCAGATCAGCCTTTGTTGTAGGAGGTGGTACTATGATTGTAGGATATTTAGCAGCATCCCTGGCCTCTACCTACTAAATGCCCATAGCATTCTCCCAGTTGTGACAACCAAAAAAGTCTCCAGATATCATTACCAATGTCTCTGGGGTGGAGGGGGGGAAGGGGGGCCAGAGACTCCCTCCTTCCCCCACTGTAATACTGGAAGGGATGTGTTTTCTGTTTTTCAAAAATGAAAATAGCTTAGATCACAACTAAGATATCTAGAGTATACAGATTTGAATTTTCAAAATGGCTAAATAACCAACTTCACATGCTAAGTTAGGTTCATGTGGCAGTTACTCTTGCATAAAGTAAAATCCTACCATATCTGTATGGTTATCAGCACTTTTGGGAATGGGCCTCAGCTTAAGTTTTATCATTACATTCAAAATTATAGGCAAAGAAGTTACACGATTATTCTGTATATCCTTCTCACCTCCAGCCCCCTGGTAAAATGTACTTTTTTTTCAGTCTTGTTAAATCCTAATGGAAACTAATATCTAAATGAAAAAAATCACTATTCATACTTGACTCATGGCTATCACTGAGTGACCAGAATTACACATTCAATTTTGATACAGATATAAATGCAGCTTTCTTAGGGAGCAAATTTCACTGGCACCTGACTGCTAGGTTCATGGCTGAGGGTACAATATTTCAGAAAAATCATTTTGTCTGCCTTCCCATCTTTTAGCAGTAAAAACTCTAGAAAAGTTATAGCTGTTCAATAAGAAACAATACTTTCTTGCTACATTTACCATTTAATACAGTATGCATTTAATACAGTACTATAGCATTTGATAAAAGTAAAAGATGAGTGAGACAGTAAAACTGCTGCCAGCGTTTAACCATTTAAGCTCAAAGTGACTGAAACATTCTCACAGAGAAATAAAACTGCTAAATTTTTATGCTAAGTGCTATAATATTCATAAATAATTAGCTATATAAAATTTAATGAGGACATATATTCAGTAGACCTGGTACTGCAAGGCAAGGTCAAGATTTAGCATAAGGTTTCTTTGTTCCATCTGCCAGTCAAAGCACAGGGATATATGACATATAGAATTGACAATTGTTAGAATAATAGGGTAGTCTTATACTTTTTTTTTTTACAAACGTAAACTAATTATATATCTGACACCATACCTTCCAAGCAAAAAAAAAAAGAAAAAAGAAAGAAAAGAAAAAGAGAAAGAAAAATTTACCAAGAGATGCTACTACCTCCACTAACATTTCAGGATACAGAGGCAAAAACACCAAATTACCCTTACACTTGCTAATGAAATAATTTTCATTTCATATTTACCTTAATTCCACACTATTGGCTATTCTTGCCAAAAACAAACTAAATACATATTTCAGCAATTTTATTCATTCTAAAGTACCCACAATAAATGACCCTATATAAATATTGAGTAAAGCCTAAATCATTTTTTAAAAATAGCAATAAATAACAGAAGTGCTCAGGATACTTTGAGATTGATTATATAAAAAGATTAAACTAAATTGTAAAGAGCTTTACTAATATTCAGAGCTACCTGCAACTAAGTCCTCTGGCTACTTCTATTCTTTGTTAGCCAAAAAGCTACGCAAATAACTCTGTGGCATAGTTCTATCCGACATCAAATCCCTAGCAACACTATTAGATAGGAGCTAATCAGAATAATAATGATGTATCTTCCTAGCTGAAGCTGTTGGCTGGACTGCTAAACATTATTTATTTTCCTCTTCTGAATATTGGCAGCATGTCCTTTATTCAAATTCTCACCCTTCCTTCCCCACTTCTATCACTCTACCCATAACCTTAAATGCAGGTAGTATATTAGTATTTGCCCTTCACATAAAAATAGACACAAAAGAATCATCTGGGAATTATCTAAATCTACTTCGTCTAAAAACAATTTAAAACATATAACTTTAGAACTATGCCACAAATGATTAGTTGCATAAGCTCTACACTAATAGCTACCAATTATTTAAGAAAGAAAACAACTTGTTTTCTCACATAGAAAGTAGAGATAGTACTGCCTACAATGTGTGATTATCAGCAGGTACATAATTTAAAAAATATTTTTAACCTACTATAATGCCTTTATAAGATGTATTTTGACAGTCTTTAGATTAGATTAACTACTAACAACGTACTGCCTCAATGAAAAATGAAAACAGCAAAGTATGAATTTACCAATCAGGAGATTCAATAAGCTGTCCCTGAAGAAGAAATTTTGTGATGCTTGAGTATTTTTTAAACTGCTAAAAAGTATCCTCAGGGAAAAGTGTAAAAAAGGGAAATAGCAGCTTGATACTATAGAAAGAACACTGACTTAGGAACAGGCAGAAATGGGCCCAAATCACACCTCTGCCAAGTGGGATAATTCTCTGCTTAAACAAGTTACTGGACCTCTCTGAATCTCAGTACCTTCTCTGTACAATGGGAACCATACTACTTATCCTCTCAAGGATATTTTAAATAAGTTGACATTTTCCACTAATCCAATTCTTACAAATTGAGAATAATATAAAAATCCTGAAACATATGACTAATGAAATATTCATGGATCAATAAATAATAATCTTTAGAAAGTATACTCCCTAATTATAACAACACCTTCCTTCATATTTAATCATTGGGCTGGCCAAAAAGTTCTTTTGGTTTTATCCCATAAGATGTTAGAGAAAAACCCAAGCGAACTTTTTGGCCAACCCAATAAAATGCTGTAATTTTCTAATAATGGTTTTGGTAAACAACTAGCATACAATAAGACGAAGTATATTTTTGTAATTTAATAATATGCCAAACGGCCAGGCATTTGCTTATAAACATTTAAAATAACTATGTGAAAAATAGTCAAATATAGACTTTGGCCAAAGAAAATTTATTTTATTTAATATCTATCCATTTTATTCATTTAAAATGCCACATCACTCCCCACTCTACAGGTTTTGAAATCTTTAAAATGATTTTCATCCCAATAACTACTTAAAGGAAGACATTAGTTTCAAGAGGATTTTAAGTAAAAGTTAACATTATAGCAGCATGATAAATACAAATGACGGTCAAACTAATTTGACATCTAACATTTGAAAAACTTCTCCAAATATCTCCAAGCTTATAATCTTTATTAATTTTGGATTCTGTGATTTTAACTAAAAATGCTTTATTTATCCCCATTTATTTGGAAAGATACCTATTACTTACATTTCTGTAATTTTCTAAATATGAATTTTTGTCTTAATATCAACTGAGAATTTAGAGTCTTTTTTTTAGTTACTATTTACAAAGAAGATGGTAATACTAATTCTTCTCAGGTTTGTAGGCCTTCTTTATAAGACTTAGGATATAAATCAATACTTACAGCATAAAAATAAATCCTTTTTGGGGGCACTGATTCATGATGAATAAATTCCTTATCTTCCTTACCTCTTATTAACTCCTTCTCTAACTAAAGGATATATTAAAGTATTTCCTCAAAACTTCACATAGTAAAAACACATAAATCCTTGAAAGTCCATGATAGGTGGATATTTTAAAAGTAAAGATTAAGAAGAAATCTAAAAAGCACTAAGTTACTCTCAAAAACAATGGGGTTATTGCAAAGCAATTCAAACAATCCAGCAGAGAAAGCACTCCCCTGAAAAGAGAAAGCCAAGGGGAGAGAGAAATGGAAGAAAATCAGGTCCCAACCCTTTATTTTCCAGAGTTTGTGAACAGCCTGCTTTCTCTCAACTCTTTCTTTCCCATGTGCTTAATCATTAATGTACCAGTTTTCTACTAAATACAGGTTAAGCGACATCACCACAAAGTTTAAAAGTCAGTCCAGTGAATAAACACTTTCATGTTAAAAAAGAAAAGAAAAGAAACAAAAACCTAAGTAAGAGTTTTTAACACTTTCTTTTCCCACCCAGAGATAAGCACTCAGTTTTAGAACTTAACGAAAGATACTATGCTGCCATCTATCTACCTGAAAGGATATAAAGAAAAATGCAGACTAAAGCTTTCACTTCCTCTGGCTGACAGAATATAGAGTCAAAGTCCATGGCATACTTTCATTGTACTTTTTCTCCATAAGAAAGAAGCACAGTAATCAATAACACAATCTCTAAAGATAATTAGGGATATCTGGGGGTCTTTATACCATATCCCATATAATGGAAAGAATAACAAAGTTTACGAACAACTTTACACACAAAATGAAGACCTGGATATACTTTGTTTGTTTTAGAGAAAAATGAAAGAGAGACAGGCAAGGACTTAGAAAAAAACTGATGGGGCAGGATTGTTTGAAGAATATTCCACTACAAAACATTAATTTTTTTAAATGTCAATAGTGACTTTTGTACTGAAATTACTGGCAATTTTCTACCTTTATAAAAAAAATGTAATAAATGTCATCACTAAAAAAAACCCCAAAAAAAACAAACAAAAAAACCAGTTATAAGGATAATTTTCTATTATTTAGCTTTAAAAGTATTTGCTATAGAGTTTTTTAATATCTTAGGAAAAAATGTGACCTTAAAACCAATTTCCAATTAACTGCCTCAAGCTTTCTGTTATTCTCTTGTCCAGCAATGACTTCCTTCATCTCTCCATCTGGTTAATCTCTACCAATACTATCAAGTCCATCACCAGTCTCATTTTCTACAGCACAATAGTTCTCAAACCTTATGGCTATAGTCGTATGGTTCTGCACAACTCCACAGGATATTGTTTACATAGATTATGACATTAGTGTGGTCTCCTGGAGTTGTGTAGTTAGGAAGCAATGATTAAAATCACTTGGGAAGAAATTTTTAAACAAAATCTTACTGCCAATGACACCTAGGCAGGAAAAGATTGTATGAGACTAACCCTACCAATAAGAACATTACTAAAAGCCAGATAAAATCCAATTAATTGGTCAATAAACAGCTAACTGAAGACACTGGGAAGTAGCCAAACTAGCCAGGACTTAAAGGACAAAGATCCCAGAAAGAGTAGAAATGCACTAAGGTGAGTCCTACTTTCCTCAGTACTTTTTACTTAAAGGTAATTGCCACCTCATAAACATTACATATGAAAGGTCAAGTAGAAGTGGAGGCTCAGAGTTTTCTGCAATCCCAGAGAACTGGGGAAACAAAAAGGAGAAGGCACAATCCACTGTTAACATTGAAGTTTCCAGCTGAGAAACTCCTGAAGGGCTATGACATAAGAGAAAGGGCAAACTGAAACTAGTTTTTATGAAGACAAAACCCGAAATCATAAATCCTTACAAAGTCTCAATAAACACAGTAAATGTCATCTTCAAAAGCACTGCTGTATTAAGACCAATATTCTGTTATTAGTCTTAGAAATATTTATTATACAAATCCTTGACTGGATCAAGATGAGTCTTCTCTTACTGACAGTCCACAAAAGAAGTAAATCGTATCTTGAAAAACAAAGAATCAACCAGCTCTTCTACAATTTGTCATACAAAATGCCCAGTATCTAACAAAATTTATTAGATATATCAGAAGAAAGGACAAACTATCTGGAAACTACAAGAGAGAAGGAAAAAAAGTCAACGGAAACAGACCCACAAGTAGATCTCAACACTGAAGTTATCAGACATAAATACTAAAATAACTTTCATTAAAATGTTCAAAACTTTAGATGACAAATGAAGAATTTCACCAGAGAAGTGATCTATGAAAAAAATATCAAGTGGAAATTATAACTGAGAAAAATATAATAACTGAATTAATAACCTCAACAGAAGGGTTTGACAGTAGATTAAACAGAGCAGAAGAGTTGAGCAGTAAACCAGAAGAGGGGTCAGTAGGAAATACCCAGTCTGAAGCACAGAGGGAAAAAAAGGAAAAATGCAGGAAAGACTGCAAAAGTTATGCAGTGCAGTGAGATGTCATGTGCATATAATCAGAATCCCAGGAATGCAGGAGAAAAAGTTGGGCAGAAGTAACAGTTGAAGTGACACAGGCCAAGAAATGTCCATAACTTAAAAATGTCATCAAGCCATAGATTTAAGAAGTTATATAAACTCTCAAACAGGAAGAATGCAAAGAAAACAACAATGAAGCACATCATAGAATAACTGCTAAATACAAAAACAAAAAGAAATCACAGGAGTTCTGGGCCAAGATGGCAAGAGAGAAGGCTCCTGAACTCAACTCTTCCCACAGACACAATGAATCTACTACTAAGCATGAAGCAATTCCCTTTGAATGAAGTCCAGAAACTAGCTGAGTGAATCTTATATTGATAGATCAGGCACAGCACTAAAGAAAATCACCAAAAAACAAAGGAAGAAAGCAAGAGAAAAAGAAAGAAACAAAGGAATTACAGAACAGCCAGAAAACAATTTTTAAAATGGCAACAGTAAGTCCATACCTATCAATAATTACTTTAAATATAAAAGGACTAAATTCTATAATCAAAAGACAAAGAATGGCTGAATGGGTAAAAAAAAACCAAGATCCAGTCATCTAGGGCCTATAAGAGATTCACTTCAGCTTTAGGGACACACAGACTGAAAGTGAAGGGATGGAAAAAGATATTCCACACAAGTGAAAACCAAAAGAAAGCAGAGGTAGCTATATTTATATCAGACAAAATAGACCTCAAGCCAAAGATTATAAGAAGAGACAAAGAAGGTCAATATAAAACAATAAAGAGTCACTCCAACAAGAGGATATAACATTTGTATAAATATGATGCATGCAACACAGGAGCACATAAATACATAAGGCAAATATTAACAGACCTGAGGGAGAACTAGACAGCATTATAATAATAGTAGGGGACTTCAGTACCTCAGTTTCAACAATGGATAGATCATCTAGACAGAAAATCAATATGGAAACATCAGACTTAAACTACATGTTAGACCAGATGGACTTAACAGACATTTAAAGAGCATTCCATCCAACAACAGTAGAATACACATTCTTCTCAAGTTCACAGGAAACAGTCTCCAGGGTAAATCATATATTAGGCGGCAAAACAAACCTTAATAATTTTAAGAAGACTGAAATCATATCAAACATCTTTTCCAACCCCAATGGTATGAAATTGGAAATCATGTTATAAGAAGAAAACTAGAAAATTCAAAAATATGTGGAGATTAAACAGCATACCACTGAACAACCAATGGGCCAAAGAAGAAATCAAAACAGATACTAAAAAATATTGAGGCAAATTAAAATGGAGATACAACACACCAAAATTTACGAGATGCAGCAAAGACAGCTCTGAGGGAAGTTCATGGCTATAAATGCCTACATTAAGAAAAAAGAGAGGAAACTAGGGGAAGATGGCAGAAGAGTAAGACGCGGAGATCACCTTCCTCCCCACAGATACACCAGAAATACATCTACACGTGGAACAACTCCTACAGAACACCTACTGAACGCTGGCAGAAGACCTCAGACATCCCCAAACGCAAGAAAGTCCCCACGTACCTAGGTAGGACAAAAGAAAAAAGAATAAACAGAGACAAAAGGACGGGGACAGGACCTGCACCAGTGGGAGGGAGCTGTGAAGGAGGAAAGGTTTCCACACACTAAGAAGCCCCTTCGCGGGTGGAGACTATGGGTGGTGGAGGGGGAAGCTTCGGAACCGCGAAGAGAGCACAGCAATGGGGGTGCGGAGGGCAAAGCAGAAAGATTTCCGCACACAGGATCGGTGCCAACCGGCACTCACCAGCCCGAGACGCTTGTCTACTCACCCGCCGGGGTGGGCGGGGCTGGGAGCTGAGGCTCGGGCATCGGTCGGAGCAGAGCGCAGGGAGAAGACTGGGGTTGGCGGCGTGAACACAGCCTGCAGGGGGTTAGTGCACCACAGCTAGCCGGGAGGGAGTCCGGGGAAAAGTCTGGACCTGCCGAAGAGGCAAGAGACTTTTTCTTACCTCTTTGTTTCCTGGTGCGTGAGGAGAGGTGATTAAGAGCGCTGCTTAAAGGAGCTCCAGAGACGGGCGCGAGCCTCGGCTAAAAGCGCGGACCCCAGAGATGGGCATGAGACGCTAAGGCTGCTGCTGCCACCACCAAGACGCCTGTGTGCGAGCACAGGTCACTATCCACACCCCCCTTCCGGGGAGACTGTGCAGCCCGCCACTGCCAGGGTCCGGTGATCCAGGCACAACTTCCCCGGGAGAACGCACGGCGCGCCTCAGGCTGGTGCAACGTCACACCGGCCTCTGCCGCTGCAGGCTCGCCCCACATCCGTACCCCTCCCTCCCCACGGCCTGAGTGAGCCAGAGTCCCCGAAGCAGCTGCTCCTTTAACCCCATCCCGTCTGAGCGATGAACAGACGCCCTCCTGCGACATACACGCAGAGGCAGGGCCAAATCCAAAGCTGAGCCTCAGGAGCTGTGCGAACAAAGAAGAGAAATGGAAATCCCTCCCAGCAGCCTCAGAAGCAGGGGATTAAATCTCCACAATCAGCTTGAAGTACCCTGCATCTGTGGAATACATGAATAGACAACGAATCATCCCAAATTGAGGAGATGGACTTTGAGAGCAAGATTTATGATTTTTTCCCCTTTTCCTAGTTTTGTGAGTGTGTATGTGTATGCTTCTGCATGAGATTTTGTCTGTATAGCTTTGCTTCCACCATTTGTCCTAGGGTTCTATCCGTCCTTTTTTTTTTCTTTAAAAAATTTTTTTTTCTTAATAATTATTTTTTATTTTAAAAACTTTATTTTATCTTACTTTATTTTATTTTATTTATCTTCTTTCTTTCGTTCTTTCCTTCCTTCCCTCCTTCCTTCCTTCTTTCCTTCCTCCCTCCCTCCTTTCTTCCTTCCTTCCTTCCTCTCTTTCTTTTTTTCTACTTTTTCTCCCTTTTATTCTGAGCCATGTGGATGAAAGGCTCTTGGTACTGCAGCCAGGAGTCAGTGCTGTGCCTCTGAGGTGGAAAAGCCAACTTCAGGACACTGGTCCACAAGAGACCTCCCAGCTCCACATAATATCAAACGGCGAAAATCTTCCAGAGATCTCCATCTCAACACCAGCACCCAGCTTCACTCAACGACCAGCAAGCTACAGTGCTGGACACCCTATGCCAAACAACTAGCAAGACAGGAACACAACCACACCCATTAGCAGAGAGGCTGCCTAAAATCATAATAAGTCCACAGACACCCCAAAACACACCACCAGACGTGGACCTGCCCACCAGAAACACAAGATACAGCCTCATCCACCAGAACACAGGCACTAGTACCCTCTACCAGGAAGCCTACACAACCCACTGAACCAACTTTAGCCACTGGGGACAGACACCAAAAACAACGGGAACCACGAACCTGCAGCCTGCATAAAGGAGACCCCAAACACAGTAAGATAAGCAAAATGAGAAGACTGAAAAACACACAGCAGATGAAGGAGCAAGATAAAAACCCAACAGACCTAACAAATGAAGAGGAAATAGGCAGTCTACCTGAAAAAGAATTCAGAATAATGATAGTAAAGATGATCCAGAAGCTTGGAAATAGAATAGACAAAATGCAAGAAACATTTAACAGGACCTAGAAGAACTAAAGATGAAACAAGCAATGATGAACAACACAATAAATGAAATTAAAAATACTCTATATGGGATCAATAGCAGAATAACTGAGGCAGAAGAACGGATAAGTGACCTGGAAGATAAAATAGTGGAAATAATTACTGCAGAGCAGAATAAAGAAAAAAAGAATGAAAAGAACTTAGGACAGTCTCAGAGACTTCTGGGACAAAATTAAACGCACCAACATTCTAATTATAGGGGTTCAGGAAGAAGAAAAGAAAAAGAAAGGGACTGAGAAAATATTTGAAGAGATTATACTTGAAAACTTCCCTAATATGGGAAAGGAAATAATCAATCAAGTCGAGGAAGCACAGAGAGTCCCATACAGGATAAATCCAAGGAGAAATATGCCAAGACACATATTAATCAAACTGTCAAAAATTAAATACAGGGCTTCCCTGGTGGCGCAGTGGTTGAGAGTCCGCCTGCCGATGCAGGGGACACGGGTTCGTGCCTCGGTCCGGGAAGATCCCACATGCCTCGGAGTGGCTGGGCCCGTGAGCCATGGCCGCTGAACCTGCGTGTCCGGAGCCTGTGCTCCACAACAGGAGAGGCCACAACAGTGAGAGCCTCACGTACCACCAAAAAAAAAAAAAAAAAAAAATTAAATACAAAGAAAACATATTAAAAGCAGCAAGGGAAAAACAACAAATAACACACAAGGGAATCCCCATAAGGTTAACAGCTGATCTTTCAGCAGAAACTCTGCAAGCCAGAAGGGACTGGCAGGACATATTTAAAGTGATGAAGGAGAAAAACCTGCAACCAAGATTACTCTACCCAGCAAGGATCTCATTCAGATTTGATGGAGAAATTAAAACCTTTACAGACAAGCAAAAGCTGAGAGAGTTCAGCACCACCAAACCAGCTTTACAACAAATGCTACAAGAACTTCTCTAGGCAAGAAACACAAGAGAAGGAAAGACCTACAATAACGAACCCAAAACAATTACAAAAATAGGAATAGGAACATACATATCGATAATTACCTTAAATGTAAATGGACTAAATGCTCCCACCAAAAAACACAGATTGGCTGAATGGATACAAAAACAAGACCCATATATATGCTGTCTACAAGAGACTCACTTCAGACCTAGAGACACATACACACTGAAAGTAAGGGGATGGAAAAAGATACTCCATGCAAATGGAAACCAAAAGAAAGGTGGAGTAGCAATTCTCATATCAGACAAAATAGACTTTAAAATAAAGACTCTTACAAGACACAAAGAAGGACACTACATAATGATCAAGGGATCAATCCAAGAAGAAGATATAACAATTGTAAATATTTATGCACCCAACATAGGAGCACCTCAATACATAAGGCAAATACTAACAGCCATAAAAGGGGAAATCGACAGTAACATATTCATAGTAGGGGACTTTAACACCCCACTTTCACAAATGGACAGATCATCCAAAATGAAAATAAATAAGGAAACACAAGCTTTAAATGATACATTAAACAAGATGGACTTAATTGATATATATAGGACATTCCATCCAAAAACAATAGAATACACATTTTTCTCAAGTGCTCATGGAACATTCTCCAGGCTAGATCATATCTTGGGTCACAAATCAAGCCTTGGTAAATTTAAGAAAATTGAAATTGTATCAAGTATCTTTTCCGACCACAACGCTATCAGACTAGATGTCAATTACAGGAAAAGATCTATAAAAAATACAAACACATGGAGGCTAAAAAATACACTACTTAATAACGAAGTGATCACTGAAGAAATCAAAGAGGAAATCAAAAAATACCTAGAAACAAATGATAATGGAGACACGATGACCCAAAACATATGGAATGCCGCAAAAGCAGTTCTAAGAGGGAAGTTTATAGCAATACAATCCTACCTTAAGAAATAGGAAACATCTCGAATAAACAACCTAACCTTGCACCTAAAGCAATTAGAGAAAGAAGAACAAAGAAACACCAAAGTTAGCAGAAGGAAAGAAATCATAAAAATCAGATCAGAAATAAATGAAAAAGAAATGAAGGAAACAATAGCAAAGATCACTAAAACTAAAAGCTGGTTGTTTGAGAAGATAAACAAAATTGATAAACCATTAGCCAGACTCATCAAGAAAAAAAGGGAAAAGACTCAAATCAATAGAATTAGAAATGAAAAAGGAGAAGTAACAACTGACACTGCAGAAATACAAAAGATCATGAGAGATTACTACAAGCAACTCTATGCCAATAAAACGGACAACCTGGAAGAAATGGACAAATTCTTAGAAATGCACAACCTGCCAAGACTGAATCAGGAAAAAATAGAAAATAGGAACAGACCAATCACAAGCACTGAAATTGAAACTGTGATTAAAAATCTTCCAAAAAACAAAAGCCCAGGACCACGTAGCTTCACGGGCGAATTCTATTAAACATTTAGAGAAGAGCTAACACCTATCCTTCTCAAACTCTTCCAAAATATAGCAGAGGGAGGAACACTCCCAAACTCATTCTACGAGGCCACCATCACCTTGATACCAAAACCAGACAAGGATGTCACAAAGAAAGAAAACTACAGGCCAATATCACTGATGAACATAGATGCAAAAATCCTCAACAAAATACTAGCAAACAGAATCCAACAGCACATTAAAAGGATCATACACCATGATCAAGTGGGGTTTATTCCAGGAATGCAAGGATTCTTCAATATATACAAATCAATCAACGTGATACACCATAGTAACAAATTGAAGGAGAAAAACCATATGATCATCTCAAAAGATGCAAAGAAAGCTTTTGACAAAATTCAACACCGATTTATGATAAAAACCCTGCAGAAAGTAGGCACAGAGGGAACTTTCCTCAACATAATAAAGGCCATGACAAACCCACAGCCAACATCGTCCTCAATGGTGAAACAGCGAAAGCATTTCCACTAAGATCAGGAACAAGACAAGGTTGCCCACTCTCCCCACTCTTATTCAACATAGTTTTGGAAGTTTTAGCCACAGCAATCAGAGAAGAAAAGGAAATTAAAGGATTCCAAATCGGAAAAGAAGAAGTAAAGCTGTCACTGTTTGCAGATGACATACTATACATAGAGAATCGTAAAGATGCTACCAGAATACTACTAGAGCTAATGAATGAATCTGGTAAAGTAGCAGGATACAAAATTAATGTACAGAAATCTCTGGCATTCCTATACACTAATGATGAAAAATCTGAAAGTGAAATCAAGGAAACACTGCCATTTACCACTGCAACAAAAAGAATAAAATATCTAGGAATAAACCTACCTATGGAGACAAAAGACCTGTATGCAGAAACTTGTAAGACACTGATGAAAGAAATTAAAAATGATACAAATAGTTAGAGAGATATACCATGTTCTTGGATTGGAAGAATCAACATTGTGACAATGACTCTACTACCCAAAGCAATCTACAGATTCAATGCAATCCCTATCAAACTACCACTGGCATTTTTCACAGAACTAGAACAAAAAATTTCACAATTTGTATGGAAACACAAAAGAACCCGAATAGCCAAAGCAATCTGGATAACGAAAAATGGAGCTGGAGCAATCAGGCTCCCTGACTTCAGACTATACTACAAAGCTACAGTAATCAAGACAGTATGGTACTGGCACAAAAACAGAACTATAGATCAACGGAACAGGATAGAAAGCCCAGAGATAAACCCACACACATATGGTCACCTTACCTTTGATAAAGGAGGCAGGAATGTACAGTGGAGAAAGGACAGCCTCTTCAATAAGTAGTGCTGGGAAAACTGGACAGGTACATGTAAAAGTATGAGATTAGATCACCCCCTAACACCATACACACAAAAAAGCTCAAAATGGATTAAAGACCTAAATGTAAGGCCAGAAACTATCAAACTTTTGGAGGAAAACATAGGCAGAACAACCTATGACATAAATCACAGCAAGATCCTTTTTGACCCACCTCCTAGAGAAATGGAAATAAATACAAAAATAAACAAATGGGACCTAATGAAACTTCAAAGCTTTTGCACAGCCAAGGAAACCATAAACAAGACCAAAAGACAACCCTCAGAATGGGAGAAAATATTTGCAAAGGAAGCAACTGACAAAGGATTAATCTCCAAAATTTATAAGCAGCTCATGCAGCTCAATAACAAAAAAACAAACAACCCAATCCAAAAATGGGCAGAAGACCTAATAGACATTTCTCCAAAGAAGATATACAGAGTGCCAACAAACACATGAAAGAATGCTCAACATCATTAATCATTAGAGAAATGCAAATCAAAACTACAATGAGATATCATCTCACACCAGTCAGAATGGCCATCATCAAAAAATCTAGAAACAATAAATGCTGGAGAGGGTGTGGAGAAAAGGGAACCCTCTTGCACTGCTGGTGGGAATGTGAATTGGTTCAGCCACTATGGAGAACAGTATGGAGGTTCCTTAAAAAACTACAAATAGAACTACCATATGACCCAGCAATCCCACTACTGGGCATATACCCTGAGAAAACCAAAATTCAAAAAGAGTCATGTACCACAATGTTCATTGCAGCTCTATTTACAACAGCCCGGAGATGGAAACAACCTAAGTGCCCATCATCGGATGAATGGATAAAGAAGATGTGGCACATATATACAATGGAATATTACTCAGCCATAAAAAGAAACGAAATTGAGCTATTTGTAATGAGGTGGATAGACCTAGAGTCTGTCATACAGACAGACTCAGAAAGAAAAAGACAAATACCGTATGCTAACACATATATAACACATATATATATGTGTTACATATATATGGAACACATATATATGGAATTTAAGAAGAGAAAAAAATGTCATGAAGAACCTAGGGGTAAGACAGGAATAAAGACACAGACCTACTGGAGAACGGACTTGAGGATATGGGGAGCGGGAAGGGTGAGCTGTGACAGGGCGAGAGAGAGTCATGGACATATACACACTAACAAACGTAAGGTAGATAGCTAGTGGGATGCAGCCACATGGCACAGGGACATCGGCCCGGTGCTTTGTGACCGCCTGGAGGGGTGGGATAGGGAGGGTGGGAGGGAGGGAGACGCAAGAGGGAAGAGATATGGGAACATATGTATATGTAAAACTGATTCACTTTGTTATAAAGCAGAAACTAACACACTATTGTAAAGCAATTATACCCCAATAAAGATGTTAAAAAATAAATAAATAAAATAAAAAGAGTCATGTACCAAAATGTTCATTGCAGCTCTATTTACAATAGCCTGGAGATGGAAACAACCTAAGTGTCCATCATCAGAAGAATGGATAAAGAAGATGTGGCACATATATACAATGGAATATTACTCAGCCATAAAAAGAAATGAAATTGAGCTATTTGTAATGAGGTGGATGGTCCTAGAGTCTGTCATACAGAGTGAAGTAAGTCAGAAAGAGGAAGACAAATACCGTATGCTAACACATATATATGGAATTTAAGAAAAAAAAATGTCATGAAGAACCTAAGGGTAAAACAGGAATAAAGACACAGACCTACTAGAGAATGGACTTGAGGATATGGGGAGGGGGAAGGGTAAGCTGGGACAAAGCAAGAGAGAGGCATGGACATATATACACTACCAAACGTAAAACAGATAGCTAGTACGAAGCAGCCACATAGCACAGGGAGACCAGCTCGGTGCTTTGTGACCACCTAGAGGGGTGGGATAGGGAGTGTGGGAGCGAGACACAAGAGGGAAGAGATATGGGAACATATGTATATGTATAACTGATTCACTTTGTTATAAAGCAGAAACTAACACACCATTGTAAAGCAATTATACTCCAATAAAGATGTAAAAAAGAAAATAAAAGAAAAAAGAAAGATCTCAAACTAACTTTATATCTCAAGGATCTAGAAAAGGAGGAACAAAATAAGCCAAAAGTAGAAAGAAGGAAAAAACAAAGATTAGAGTCGAAGTAAGTGAAATAGAGACTAAAAAGACAATAGAAAAGATCAAGGAAACTAAAACCTGGTTTTTTTGAAATGATAAACGAAATACACTAGACTCACTAAAAAAAAAGAGAGAGAACTCAAATAAATAAAATCAGAAATGAAAGAGGAGACATTGCAACTGATACTGCACAAATACAAAGGATCATAAGAGACTACTATGAAAAATTATATACCAAGAAATTGGACAACCTAGAAGAAATTGATAAATTCCTAGAAACAAACAACCTACCAACAATGAATCATGAAGAAACAGAAACTCGGAATAGACCAATTACTAGTAAGAAGATTGAATCAGTAATCAAAACCCCCAAAAGTGAAAAGTCCAGGACCAAATGGCTTCATGGATGAATTCAACCAAACATTTAAAGAATTAACACTAATCCTTCTCAAACTTTTCAAAAAAAATTGAAGAGGAAGGAACACTTCCAAAATTTTGTACAAGGCCAGCATTAACCTGATACAAAAGCCAGACAACAACACTGAAAGAAAAGAAAACCATATCTCTGATGAACAAAGATGTGAAAATCCTCAACAAAATATTAGCAAACCAAATTCAACAATACATTAAAAGGAACATACATCATGATCAAGTGGGATTTAATTCCAGGGATGCAAAGATACTTCAACATCTGCAAATCAATCAGTGTGATATACCAGATTAACAAACTGAATGATAAATATCATATGATCATCTCAAAAGACATAGAAAAGCCCTTGACAAAATTCAACATCCATTCATGATAAAAACTCTCAACAAACTGGGTGTAGGAGGAAACATACTTCAACATAATAAAGGCCATATATGACAAACCCACAGAAACATCAGACTCAGTGAAAAGCTGATAGCTTTTCCTCTAAGATGAGGAATGAGACAAAGATGCCCACTCTTATCACCAATATTCAACGCTGGATATCAAAACAATTAGGCAAGCAAAAGAAACAAAAGACATCCATTTAGAAAGGAAGAAGTAAAACTGACATTATTTGCAGATAACATGGTATTACATATAGAAAACCTAAAGACTCGACCAAAAAACTGTTAGAATAAACAAATTCATAAAGTTGCAGGATACAAAATTAATATACAAATATCAGTTGCATTTCCATACACTATCAGGAAGTTATTAAGAAAACAATCCCATTTACAATTGTATCAAAAAGAATAAAATACCTAGGAATAAATTTAACCAACAAGGTGAAAGATCTGTACAGTGAAGACACTGATGAAAGAAACTGAAGACAACACCAATAAATGGAAAGCTCTTCCACGCTCATAGATTGGAAAAATTAAATATTCTTAAAATGGACATACTACTCAAGCAATCTACAGATTCAATGCAATCCCTATCACAATTTGACTGCATTTTTTTCACAAAAATAGAACAATCCTAAAATTTGTAATGGACCCACAGAAGATCTCAAATAACCAAAGCAATCTTAAGAAAGAAGAACCAAGCTGGAGGCATCTCATGTCTTGATTTCAAAATATACTGCATAGCTATAGTAATCAAAATAGTATGATACTGACATAAAAGGCACTTATATCAATGGAACAGAATAGACAGCCCAGAAAAAAACCCACTCTTAAATGGTCAATTAGTTTACGACAAAGGAGCCAAGAAGAGTCAATGGGGAAAAGACAGTCCCTTCAATAAATGGTCCTGGGAAAACTGGACAGTCGCAAGCAGAAGAATGAAACTGGACCCCTATCTTACACCATACACAAAAACCACTCAAAATGAATCAAAGGTTTGAACATAAAACCTAAACCCATAAAAATGGTGGAAGAAAGCATATTGGGTAAGCTCCTTGACGCTGGTCTTGGCAATGTTTTTTTGGATTTGACACCAAAAGCAAAGTGACCAAAGCAAAAGAAACTAGTGGGACTAAATCAAACTAAAAACCTTCGCGAAGCATAGGAAACCACCAACAAAATGAAAAGGCAACCTATGTTATGCGAAAAAATATTTGCAAATCATATCTCTGATACAGGGTTAATATCCAAAATATATAAAGAACCCATACAACCCAACAGCAAAAAATAATAATAATAATTGATTAAAAAATGGGCAGAGGACCTGAACAGACATTTTTCCAAAGAAGATATATTGATGGCCAATGGGTATGTGAAAAGGTACTCAACATCACTAATCATCAGGGAAATGCAAATCAAGACCACAATGGGATATCACCTCACACCTGTTAGATTAGAATGGCTATCACCAGAAAGATAAAAGGTAAGTGTTGGCAAGGATGTGGAGAAAAAGAAATCCTTTTGCACTGTTGGTGGGAATAGAAATTGGTGTAGCCACTATGGAAAGCAGTATGGAGACCCCTCAAAAAATTAAAAATAGAACTACCATATGATCCAGCAATTTTACCTCTAGGTATATATCCAAAGGAAATGAAAACAGGATATCAAAGAGATATCAGCACTCCCATGTTCACTGCAGCATTATTCACAATAGCCAAGATATGGAAGCAACTTAAGTGTCCATCAATAGATGAATGGATAAAAAAGATGTATATATACACAGTGGAATATTATCCAGCCATGAGAAAGGAGGAAATCCTGCTATCTGTGATAACATGGATGAAACTTGATGCCCTTATACTAAGTGAAATAAGCCAAATGGTATCACATATCTGTGGAATTAAGAAAAAAAAAGTTCAACTCATAGAAACTGAGAGTAGACAAGTAGTTGCCAGGGGCTGGGGTTGTGGGAAATAGGGAGAGGTTGGTAAAAGGGTGCAAATTTTAGCTATAAGATGAATAAGGTAAAGCTCTAATGTAAAACATGATGACCACTGTTTTATCACCGTACTGTACAACTGAAATTCACTAAGAGAGAAGAACTTAAATGTTCTCATAAAAAGAAAGATTAATATGTGAAGTGTTGGATGTGTTAATTAACTAGATGGGGAAATCCTTTCAAAGTTATACATATATCAAATTATCATAATGCACAATTTAAGTATCTTATAAATTTATATGTTAATTATATAATTATGCCTCAGCAAAGCTGAAATAATATAAATAACTAAATCATAAAAGCAGTCAGAGAAAAGATACATTACTTCAGTGGAGGAACAATAAAACTAACAACTGACTTTACAACAGAAATGATGGAAACCAGAAGACAAGGAAATAACATCCTTTAAAACCTGAAAATAACTCCAAATGTATGATTCTATGCCAAGCAAATAAATCCTTCAAAAATGAAAGAGAAATAAAGACATTTTCAGGTGAACCAAAACTGGGAGAATCTGTTCCAGTACACTTCCACCAAGAGGCAGAAAAAAAATACTCCCAGAAAGAAACTCAGAAACTTACGAAGACATGAAGGACTAGAAAAAGCATCAATATGTGGGTAACTCTAAACAAATAGTGACTTCATATAACATATGTATTATAACACATAATATATAAACGACAATAATTACTTCTTGTTGTCATGAGTTTTAGTTCAACATCTATTTTATGCGCCCAGAATACCAAAAATGATGATAGGAGGGGTTCTAAGGCCACTACATTTACTATCACAGCGATGTTTAAAGTACCAACTTATATTAAACTTCAGAAAACCAAGGAAGAATGTTTTGATCTCCGGGAAAACCACTTTAAAAAGAGTAAAAGGAGGAACACCATCAGAAGGGATAAATTGGAAATCTTTTTAAATTGAAAATTTCCAAGCTGGTAAGAAAAGGAGAAAAATGGAAACAAAGAACAGATGGGTCAAGTAGCAAATACATAGTAAGCTGATAGGATTAATATCAGTCACAGTAAATAAAAATGGACTATTCCAATTAGAAGACAAAGACTATCAAACTAAACTTAAAAAAAAAGAAATATTTGGTGTCTACAAGGCACATTGACAAGACATAACTGATAAAGGTTCAAAGTAAAAAGATAGAAAAAGACATACCATGAAAATACTAACCAAAACAAAGCTGATATAGCTAAATTAATAACAAAGAAAAACACTGTAAGGCAAGAATAATTACTACAGATTAAAAGGTATAATTTATAATGATACAAGGATTAATCTGGACTTCCCTGGTGGCACAGTGGTTAAGAATCCAACTGCCAATGCAGGGGACACGGGTTTGAGCCCCAATCCAGGAAGAACCCCTATGCCACAGAGCAAATGAGCCTGTGTGCCACAACTACTGAACCTGCGCTCTAGAGCCCACGAGCCACAACTACTGAGCCCTCTTGCCACAACTACTGAAGCCTGCGTGCCTGGAGCCCATGCTCCGCAATGAGAGAAGCCACCGCAATGAGAAGCCCGCGCACCATAACAAAGAGTAGCCCCTGCTCGCTGCAACTAGAGAGAGCCTGCGCACAGCAACAAAGACCCAATGCAGCCAAAAATAAATTAATTAAAAAAATAAAGGAGCCAGATACTTAATATTTTAGGCCATATGCCTCTCTCACAACTATTCAACTCTGCTGTTGCAGCACAAAAGCAATCATAAACATATGTAAATAGATGAGAGCAGCTATGTTTCAAGTAAAACTTTATTAACAAAAACAGGCAGAGCAAAAAGAAGACAAAAAAAAAAAAAACAGGCAGAGGTCCAAACTTATCCCAACGCCCATGGTTTGCCAATCCCTTCACTATCCTACAATGCATTCCCTCCTAGAGAAGCTCTAGTCGCTTTTCATTAATACCACTAAATTTTACCTCTCTCTCAGTTTTTAAAACATTCTGACCTTAATCTTACTGGGAAATTTTTATTTTAATGCTTTTCTTATTAGGCTCAATCTACTTGAAACAGGTTACTCTTGGGAGAATACGTATAACCTTTTACATATTTTAACTACAATGCCAATTATATCAGAAATTAACCTATAATTGAGATTCAAACCCAAGGAGTTTGGCTTTAAAGCCACGCTCATGGCTAGGGCACCTCACACAGTTGTTGTGGGAATTAAAAGAAATAACACGTGCAGAAAAAGTACCTTGTCGACCCTAACGACTCCCTAAATATTAGCTGCTATTGCATTAGAGCTTTTGATCTGGATGTTTTGGGTGACCATTCTTTTGTACCTGGTCTTACTAGAAAGTAAAATTAAAATATGAGAAAGCATAAAAAAAGAAATTCATCTATAAATAAAACGTTTCTAAAACCACAGTACTAGCATGCACTAAAGTCTCAGTGTGATGATGTCAAACACCTATATTTACAGTTCTCCCTTTTGAACTTTTTTCAGTTATTAGTTTTTAATTGCTCACTCTGTATTTAATAAGGAGAATTACCACAAGGCCCCACTAATATATGCAACTAAGCAACAATAGTAAATATCTTCTTTTAATTAAACAAAATGACCATGTGTATAAAAAAGATCTAAATACGCAGAACTTAAAGACCTTCTCTCAATTGCTCTCTTATTACAAAATTTAATTGTATGTACCACCACCGAACTTGTTATTTTTAATAAAAAAAGATTTAAACAGTATAAAATGATATAAATAGGAAAGAAAACACCCTTCTCCATCAGGGAATCTATTCCTTCTTCCCTCTCTCTTCCCTACCGGTTTCTCACACGCACCCTTGCTCATACTCTCTCTGTCTGTCTCTCTCTCCCACACACAAAACACACACACACACACACACACACACACACACACACACACACACACACACAGAGGGCATTTTAAAAACACAATCTAAGTCCAAATGACACATAGGATCAGGCTCAAATACCAGTTCTACACACAAAGCACACAAGATATGATTCAGAAAACACAAAATCAGGTTCAAATCCCAGCTCTACAACTAAAACCAGTTTAATAATCATTTCCCTAGCTTTGCATCTTCAGTAACTATTTATTCAAACTCTATTAGTCTGTTTCCATCTATAAAATGGTGGAAAATCGTACCCACCTCATGTGGCTGTAGTGAGCATTAACGTGAGAATTAAAATCACACGCCCATAGCATAGTGTTGATATACAGTCAAGCCTTAACATTCCTAGGTGATGCTATTACCAACGCCACCACTAACACCACCATTCTGGGCAAATCTTGTTAACATCTATTGTAGTTCCTCTATAAAATGGAAAAAGCAATGCCTCAAACGGTGTATGTAATAACTTTTTAGGGCATCCTGCAAATTCGTCTTGTCCTTTCTCTCAAGAACTTAATGTTCCTTTGAGAACCTTTAAGAATTAAACAAGTCTATTTTTATTCCTGAGAAGAAACAAGAAGCTAACATTTTCACTTTGTTTTTCATTACTGTAGATATTTTTAAACCAATATATTATTAAGAGATCTAATATGTCACTTTTTAAAGAACTCAACACTAATAAATAATCATAAATAGACGTGGTTAAAAGGCAATATCAGAACAGGGTCCACTTTCTCAATTCCAATATATTTTAAAATGCACCAATTTGAGGGTTTATGTTTGTTGTTTTTGTTTTCAGTTTTCTGCACTTAAAAGCACCACATGTTAATAACTGTATAATATAGTTGCTCTAACATTAGTTGATATAAACATTTCTTACCAAGTTATGCTTTTTTAGTGGAAGAAAGTAATAATAGTGGCAGAAAGAAAACATCAGTGCGTAGCAAGTAAGAAGTTCAGTGTAGAAACACAACTGCAGAAAAAGCCAGTGATTATCTTCACCAACACAATTGTTAATCCTGAAGAAAAAAAGGAAAAAGAAAAATTATTTCAAACTTTAATGTTAATTTTAGGACGGTAAAACTAGACGCAAACACACACAAACTTCACATAAAGCACAAACTTCATATGTGCTTTACTTCACAGAGATAAGCTAAAGTCACTCAAACCTAAAAGCAAAGAGTACATAGATATGACACAAATATGCCACTTCACATTTGTAAAGCACATTCTACTTTTTAAAGAAGTCCTGTATATGATTCCCCTTCAACTCAACAACAACCCAGTGAGGCAGGGAAGAACAGATGGCAGCCTCCTTGCTTCACTGATACAAAAAAGGAACAAAGGAGTTAAGACAATTGCCAGAGGATGTACAGTTAGGAGAGACAGTGGTCAAGAGAACAAGAACCCTCTTCTGTATACTGCTCTTCCACCGCAGCATTCTAGCTGTGCAGACCAATTTGAATGATGTGAAGTAAAATAACTTAAACCTGCCACTCTGAGATACTGCTAAGCATTCACAATTTTTCTTACTTTTAAAATCTAACCTTGGTTCCTGAAAATAAACACATATCCAAAAGTATTTACAAATTCTTAGAGCTACATTTTCACCAATACAACAGTGAACCACAACTAGGAAAAAGGATTAATGTCATAATCCCAAAATATTCAAGATTAATGCAAGCTGACCATATTATTGTTCCAAGGTTATTTATTGTACCTAAATTTTCAAAATATTTTACAATTCCAGCAGAAAACCCTAGTTCAAAACTACAAATTACCTTTCACAAATGTTTTCATTTCAATATAGCATTACACTGCCACTGTTTGAAAAAATAAATAAATAAGGTCAAATTCCTAACTTAAATTGTTGTTTTAAAGGTGTGTTGTCTGTTTTTTAAAATCAGATATATAACTGAACCGAAAACCTGGAAGAGGCATTTCTTAGACTAAAGAGTGCACGCTTTGTAAACAAGAAAACTTCCTGTGTTTTGTTATCTGCAGGCAGGGCTACCAGAGAAGGGTGCTTCTGTATGCACTCAAAAATACTCTTCAATAGCTGTTGCTTGAAAGATGACTTATACTTGCCCCATTCCTTTCTGTCCCCCCAAAATTTGAGAAATAACTGCTATGATCATGGCGCTCTTCTTAAGCACAGAACTTTAAGAAACACTAAGATAATCTACATGTAAGAGTTCTTTTGATAGCAAGTTCCTTGGAAGGAGTGATTAGAGCCAAAAATAGAGTAAACCTTGAGGTCATCAGAGAACTGACCTCCAAATCCAAAGCTGTTAAGCAGCTAAGATAATGCAGTTTCTGAAAAAAATCAAAAATTCTCCTTGCTTCTAGTTATACTGTACATTTCCCTCACTCTCTGAATATCTCAGCACTGCTCTATTAGGGAATTCAATCACATAAATCCCTAAATCTACTCAGGCCCCCTGGTCTACCCTCCCTTCCTATGCTCCAGCTCTTTGTACTTTCACTCTTCTTCCCACCAGTGTTCTGAGAAGGTGACAAAAACTATGGAGGCACAAGGCCTAGGAACAGAGAGCTCACCCCAATCTTAGAATTTTGGTTAAACAGCACTTTATTTTGTCACCAAGTCAATCTTTATTCCTTGAAAATAAATCAATAAATAAAATCACTCATCTATATAGTACCAAAACAGTTCCTAGTTGATTATTTTTTCAGCTTAAGCTATTGCATTCACTTAAAAGGAGGTATCAATATCCAACCAACTATCCTGAACATTTATTATACTTTTAATCAGAAATATTACTCTAAAAAGTGTATAAAATTGAGTTTTTAAGTGTGATTATCCCTTACCTGAATACATGTTTTACATAGCTTTAAAAAATCTACTACTATTGCAACTGTAAACAGAACACTGAGGTTTGTAAAATCACTTGAGAATTGATCTGTTTAAAGTCAAGGCACATTTTTTCAACACCAACTGTATGTTATATACTAAACTATCCTGTTGATGGAATTTTCAACTTTTTTACATAGTAACAAAGTGCTTTTACTTTTTCTTAATCTCAGGAAATTACCTTGTATTTAAACAATCAGTTTATAGTGAAAACCAAATTCTTACTAAAAGCTTGCTAATAATAACTTGTGTTATCAAAAACAAGGGAAACTCTAAATTGATTAGCATTACTAGGCAAAGCTAAACTCTACCCTGAGTCAACCTTAGATAAATGCAATTATAAACTTAAGAAGATTATTATGTAGCTAACTTTGCATATATGCATGTATGTGTGTACAAACATAAATATATATGTATATAGATATATTTATAAAGTGCTACACCATACCAGTTTAAATATTTATACAGAGATCCCATGCTAGGAAAGCAGAATTAAATACAATATCTTTTTCACAGATTTTTGTGACAGCTTTGAAATGAGATACAATGAAGAACTCTCACAGCATTTGTTTTCAAAAATTCTATTTCTCAACTGAACATTTTCTTTAAATATTACAAGAGAGCCCCCTATTGACCAAAAGTGTTGGCAGTTCAGCAGAATCAGCTAACTACCACTTTTTACACATCCAGCCAGCATGTAATGTTAATACCTATTACCAATTCATAGCACTGAAAAAGGCTGAAAGTGGGTGAAATGAGGTATAAGGGTATCTGAAATGTGTTACTCTTTAATTAAACAAACTGGAAGGGAAATACAAACAATGAGATGTATACGGTTTATTACAGTTAGAAACAATAACAGCTACTATATTTATATTTAAGTATTTTCTATGTCAGATACTACACTGAATGCTTTACATACATTGCCTCATTTAATAAAACCACCTTAGTTCTTTTGTATATTTGGGTGCATGTTAATTCTTAGTTTTCTGCTCAAATATCTCCTTGTGAGAAAATATAGGATCTCTGGAAAAAATGACTTTGGGAGTTGACAGAACCATATGATCAAATAAAGGGATCTTCATTAAAAAGGTTTTCTTAAACTGTGTAACTCTAATATAACCTTTGTTTAAATCTGCTAAGTACTAAGATTTATTTTTTACTACCTTTTTTTCCAAAAAGTGAATTACTTATTTCTTACCATGGACAGTGATGATCCATTCTCCTAACACAGTGGCCACAGCGGCTGCAGTGATGGGAACGCTTTGGTCTCATCAAATTACACTTGTTACACAATTCCCAGAACTCCCTTTCTAGAGGAGGAAATTAAAATCCATTTAATAAAGGCACATGAATAATGTTGAAATTTAGCAACAAGTGTTTAGAAGAGTTTATAGGAATTCTTCGATATATATGTCTAAGTGTCCAGTGAAAATGTCTGCCAAAAATGTTGCTGCTCTATTCTATGCATGTTTTATTTTGTACGTTTCTAATTTTAAACACTATAAAAATAAGACACTATTAATAGTTAAACTAAGAGATAGAAAACAATATATTTGAGTTTAAGCATATTGCTGTAAGTAAAATTTAATGACAAAACTCCGAAGTACAACCAAATTATTACATTAAAACAGAATTATATTTAAACAAATTAATTTCTAGAAATTTATTATCTAAAGGCTCTAAAGAAGAAATAATGCTGAGTACTGGTTTCATAGATTAATAAGTCAAAATCAATCGTTATGATATTGTAAGAAAAACAGAGATGGCATCCTCCCAAACTCCCCACACGAAACCGTTTTTTAAAATATTAATGGACTCATTTGGGAATGTTTATGAGAGAGGGTTGGAAAAAGATTTCAGATGGGTTTAAGAGGTACTAGAATAGTTTCAGAGGTGAAGAAGATTACAAGAAGATTACTATTTAATGGAAATAAAGGAGTCCTTTACAAAATTCTATCCTACCACCAAATAGCAATTTCCTCTAGTCTGTTGTGAAAGAGCACACAATTAAGCTTTGTGCTTAAAAACATGAAGTTTACAGGAATAAAGGGAAATGTCATTTGTTTTCATTAAGAACTGCTCTAATTAGATCCATAAAAACTCTATGGGACAGTCATCTACCAAGATAAGACAATTGTTATATAGAACATATCATTTTAATATTTCTTGAAATGGAATTTTACTTTTATAAAAATTTTTAAACTTTATATCACTTATGGAAAACTATATCCTAACCTCACTAAAAGTATGGGCATAGTAAAATTAACCTAACTCCAATACTCAGAGTGAGTATTAGTATATGCAAAATGTGACCCAGCACACAGTAGGTAGTAACTAAATCCTTGCTAAAGCATGAAAAGTTTAAAAAATTTTTTAATGAAAGATTCTAAATATAAGTAATAGAATTGTGGGTAGTTTTCAATTTTCTAAAAAGATACCCTATTTTAATTCCATTATTTCTAGTTTAATGGCCAGAAGTAATCTCAAGATACTGGAATTTTATAGTAAAGTGCTGGAAAAACATTCTGCTACCAATGTCTCTGAAGAAATCAATAAAGTATGAATAAAAGCTATATCAAATCAACTGTTCATTCCAATAATATGAAAGTTGAGAAATTATCTTTTACATTTAAAATATTTCACTTTAAAATAAAATTCTCTTCCGTTTCTTACTTACAATTCTTATTTTAATGAAAACATATTACATGAGAGAGCAACAATATTAAAGCTTAATTTAGGTACAATTGAACTATGATAATTTAACTGTTAGTGAAACAGAAATATTTCATTCGTAGCATAATACAAGGTCACAAGCATGTCACTTTTTTTTTCCCCTCTAGACGTTAGTGGATGTTAGATGTTCCCAAATATCCCAATGTTAAAACTTTGAATTCACATACTACAAGGAATATGGTCAGGAAGGAGACTCTCTTTGATGAGCCGATTTTCATTAAAAGACAACATGAAAACTTTATGTTCTTAAACCAGCCCCTTAAAAAATAAATATGGGGTATTCGCTATTGGCAATTTCAGCACATAATACTGCAAAGAATAAATTATTTATTTCATACTTAAAATGTTGTATTCTCAGAAAAGAGCGTTTGGCTAGACTCAGAGAAAGACTGTAATTCATTCTTTAGTGTAGACTATGGTTGGCAAACTACAGTCCACAGGGAAATCCAGGCCACCACCTGTTTTTGTGTGACCCATGAGGTAAGAATGTTTTTTACAAATTTAAATGATTGAAAATTATAATGATCATAACAATAATAATTTGTGGCATATAAAAATCTTGGAATTTAAATTTCAATGTCTATAAATAAAGCTTTATTTGAACACAGCTATCTATGCCCATTCATTTACATATTTCTATGGCTGCTTTTGGGTTACAATGACAGAGCTGAGGACTTGTGACAGAGACCATATGGTCCATAAAGCTAAAAATATTTGTTATCTGGCCCTTAACAGTACAGAAGAATGTGCTGACCTATGGTCTGGTACATAAATTTGTTCAAAGAAAGGGTTTGAGCCATTTAAGACTCAATTTAAGATGTAAGAATCTAAAATGAAAAATACAAATGAAAATGCACATTTTCACACACAAGTACACACACACATTTATGTTTTTAGAAAAGAAAAAAATCACTATTTTTAAAATCCAGAAATTAAAGTATCATCTATGTTTTTGCTTTGCAGAGCAAGAAAAAAAGCCATCCATCTTAACCTACCACCCTATGTATCTATAAACCATTTCTTAGTCTTCTCCCTTTTTTCTTCAGGGTTTATTCATGTCCAGATAGGATCTTGATGACTGATACATTCTGGTGTCTGATGGTCACCTACAAGACTTTTGTACTACCCATCTAACAAAATAAAAGCCTATGGGAGACAGAATCCAACTCCTAATTTATGGTAGCTATAGAAGATAAAAAATCAACAGATACATTTTTTAAAGGAAAGAAAAATCAAACATAAAACAAATAAAAGAAAAAAGGTAAACTCTATAAATGATAGATGTTCTTTAATGTAAGGTAAACAGCATCTCATTGTTTAACAGGGAACCTTATTAATGCTGTAAATGCATGAATGACTATAAAGCAAGATTTGGTTTGGTTTATCCCTCAAAAAGGAAGGAATCACCTTCTATTTGAGTCTTTTAAAAGACTCACATATTAGGAGGCCTTTTCTCAATTACTATATCTCTAATCACAAAGTAATGTTTTGGGGAGAAAAATATAACTTGAAACTACAAAAATCAATACAAGGGTTGGGTTTTAACAGAGGTTTTCTGACAGAATCGGTTGCCAGTGTAGCTCTGTAACAATACCAAGAGACTTTGGAAACATTAAAATGTGATAAATGAATGCATGTTTTTTTGGTTGGGCAAATGGGAACTCTTCACTGAAGAAAAACAGGCCAAATGTCAGTGAGACCAGATATAATGCAGATATCCAAATAGCTGGCAAGATGCCATGGTGTCCTCCATCACTGGAGTCTATAAGCTAAAGGTAACACAGCAGTTTCAGGTGGATTCAATCTGACCCACAGGTATAATCTGTTTTGTATTTATTTTAAAACAATGCTTTAAAAATTTTGAATTAGTTGCCAATATTTTTAAAAATCATGAAATGTCTCATAAAAATTGAGATTCCATATTTTCTCTTCAAAAATTGCAGTATCTAATAATACCAGGCCTGTATGACTATTTCACTGTAGCTGAATAGTGCCACTCCCTTTAGATAAGATATGAGATTTTCAACGTAAAATAGTTCCTCCCTGGCCCCTTTCACTGATTTGCAGTATCCGACAGATGTAGGCATTTGAATGTTTGACCACAGAAAACTAAAGATTTCATCAGAAATGAGTCCTGAGTTAGGAAAAGCCTGCTTCTTTGATTTTCTGATGACATTGGGTTTCAGAGTTGAAGTAGAAGATACATGTATCAGGGCTTCCCTGGTGGTGCAGTGGTTGAGAGTCCGCCTGCTGATGCAGGAGACACGGGTTCGTGCCCCGGTCCGGGAGGATCCCACATGCCGCGGAGCGGCTGGGCCCGTGAGCCATGGCCGCTGAGCCTGCGTGTCCGGAGCCTGTGCTCCGCAACAGGAGAGGCCACAACAGTGAGAGGCCAGCGTACCGCAAAAAAAAAAAAAAAGAAAAGAAAATACATGTATCAATATTTTAGAGAGCCTTTGGTTTAGGCTAGTAGAGAAGAGGGATTCTATACAAATTACAGAGTGCCATCCTCCCTGACCAAACACAGGTACACGCGCGCGCACACACACAATAACCGCTAAATGACAGTGATACTGCTTCTATAAATTAATAAAACTAAATATTCAAGATAATTTTCAGAAACTTCTACATAAACATCAGTGTCATATCATTTCCACTTAATCGTTAAACTTGCAAGACCAAGTAAGCCCCAAATGATGGATCTCAAAAAACAATCAGAAACTCAAGGGAGGCTATATAAGTGACTTGCCAGTTTATCTAATTTTAGAAAGAATTAGTACATTGGTTCCCAAACTTTGTGACACACTAGAATCACCTTGGATCTTTCAAAAATATGGATACCTGGCTCTCACCCCCAGATATTCTGATTTAATTAATATGGGATGTGATCTGGACATTGAGATTTTTTTAAAGCTCCCCACGTGGTTCTAATGTACAGCAAGTTCGGAAACTACTATAAAAATTTTTCTGGTTCTATAATGTATAACAAAGACATATAAATTTCTTTCTAGAAGAAAGTACAGAGAGTTCTCAAAGCTTACATAGCAAATGATGGAAAAGTGAAACTTGGGAAAGAGGGTAAAGGAGGTTTACTATATCTAGCATGTAATAAAACAAGCAATACATTTGTAATTTTTTTGTGTTGCCTGAATGGTTACTATGCAATAAAGTGACCAAAAATTACCTTCATTGACACTAGAATAAAAGGCTTTCAAAATTTTCACTGAATTGTTCGAACTTGAAGAAATATAGGCAATAGTATTATAATACTACAAATATTTAAGCAATATTATATCAATAATATCATGAGGTAAGTGGCACCATCAAAAAATTCCTTTACTAAAAAAAAATATAATTTCTCAGTAATTATACAGCATTCAACAAATATTTACCTAGCAACTATTACTAAGTGACAGAGACTATTTAGGCATTAAGGATACAGTACTGAACAAATGAAGAAAACAAAACAAAGAATCTACACCCTCACAGAGGTTACACAGATCTAGAGTGGGAGGAGGGAGAGACAAATAAATAAACAAGTAAACTGAAAAGGAGAGCCAGAGAGTGGGGGATATGAGGAGTCAGCTGAGATTTGTGGTTTTAAATTGAGAAGTCTGGAAAGGAAACAACTGAGGAAAGACTTGAAAGTGGCGTTACATGACATATATAATTAATATACTAAAGGCAGTCAAATACATTAATAAAGATGATAATTCTGGCATTGTAAAACTGATAAATCTGAAAGGTACCATACCTCCATGTGGGATCTTTGGGTTCTCAGGGAGTCTTCCTGGATCAGTTATTGAGGCCCTCACTAAGGCAACCAGACAAAATATGGCAATGCCATAGAATACTTGGAAATAAACAAACAAATAAGGAAATAAATAAAATTAGTATTTACCCTTCAAAATATTTTTCAACAAGCATATCTAAAGGATAAATGTATATTTTAATTAATACCATCAGGATAAATAATTTTCAAAAATAAGATGGAAAGATGATTAATTCATTTCATTCATCAAATAATACTGCCAAGAGGATTATCTAAAATGTAGTAATTTTAAATAGTTATTTTGTATAATAATAACTGATAAACTTGTTATAAACCAGATTCTTTATTAACAGAAATTCCCTACTAATATTGGTATAAATGAATCCCTTTTAATTATTACATGTATTATATTTGACAGAATCAAAGCAGCATTTTTAAACCTATTCTACAATTAAACTTTTCATTAACTCTAAGTAGCTAGCTTCAAAATTACACTGGGTTAGTGATGTTCAATTGCTCTTTTCAATAGATCTTAAGAGAGTTAATTTGAAAATAAAGAATCTAGAAATTTTTGTGTTTTAAAATGAATAACTAGAAAAAATAACAGTAAAGGAAAATATATTCATTCATCATAATTCTACCTTTTAGATGAAAAAGAAATAGGCATTTTGTTGGGGGGATAAAGGCACTGCACCTGTAATAGGAAACTTAGTTCAAGTGCTAACTCCAGGACTGACTGCATGGTATTGGTCAGTTTTATCATTTGTAAAACAGATTATACTTCCCACAGCTCTTATGAGATCAAAATGACATAATGTACATGAAAATGATAAATGCCATGTACATGTAAATCATATCACTTCAATCTTATTCTTTTAATCATAAGCAAACCATCACCATTAAACTATAGGAGAAAATGATTATCCAGAAGTTCAAAGTATTATCATAATCAAAATCATAATCAATAACTTTTATATCATGAAACTTTTTCTCAATAATGTGTATCATAATCATTCTTAAAACTCCTTCCACATTTGCAATAAGTATATAACAGAAACATTAAAAATACACACAGACCTACACAAATAGCACTATTGTGCCAGTCTTTTATTAAACAAAATGGTCTTTATATATTTTGTAGAGTTAGGTATGAAGATATCACATTTATCTAACCCTGCAAAATATATAAAGGCCATTCTTTTTAAAAATGTCCATAATTTAGTAAATAACTTCATATTAATAGCACTGAATAATGTTAAAAGGAAGGTTATTATAGTGGTATTTTACTCCAAAAACATTCACAATGAGAAAAAGCTTTAATTATCCAAAGAAATAAATAAAGATCTAGAAACTTACTTATTATTAATATGCCTGGAATATGTCCTTCTTCATAGTGAGGAAAGAGGACAATTTTGGGAATTAAAACAAAGTTGTATAACCAGACAAAGACAATCAAACCCATGCAGCACCAACCATGTGGGTCAGCAACAAAGTGAATCCGGAGACCCATTTTGCAGTCCTATGACTGCCTGCCAACCCACAAGGAAAGATCAACCTAAGGAAAGGGAAAAAGAAAAATTTACTTATATAGGAAAAATTATTTGAATAAAACAAAACTACCTTTTTGGCAACTATAAAATGACACTTAAATTTTCTTTCTATGTATATTTTTGACAAAATAGAACACTTTGGAAAACAAAGGGAAGTTTCAGCCTATTAAAATTTCACCATAAGCTTCAAATAATTTAATTTCAATTTTCATATGAATTGGAATCACAGAGTATAAACTGGCATTACCTTCTGAAGTTAAACACAAGTCTGCCCTTAACTCAGCAATTCCATGTGTAAATTCAAGAGAAATGAGTGCACATATTCACCAAAAGATATGATTAAAACTACAAAAAGGTTTTATACATAAGACTAACTGATAGTAATACAAGTCAAAAGAGTGCTCATCTTGTGGTGGGAGGGGTGTTTATTAATTGGGAAGGGAAATGGGGGAAACTCTGGGGAGCTAGAGATGTTCTAGATGTTGACCTGTTGCCTTACAGATATCTACATATGTAAAAACTCACTGAGCTATATACACTTAAGATTTGTTCAATTTAATTTAATTTTAAACCACAACAAAATGCTTAAAAATCATTTTGAAAAATTATAATAAAAAGTGAGAAGTAATTACAAATTGCCAAAAATACTTAAATTCATGGAATGAAGCCCAACTAATATTACTATCAATTCGAGAAGACTCCTGCTTAAATGGGGCTTTTTTCAGTCCAGTGTTAACAAAATGCTAATAGGCCTCACAATGAGAGGCTTAAAGATACTTCTACATATGGTATTTAAAAAGTGACCTAGGGCTTCCCTGGTGGTGCAGTGATTGAGAGTCCGCCTGCCGATGCAGGGGACACGGGTTCGTGCCCCGGTCCGGGAGGATCCCGCATGCCGTGGAGCGGCTGGGCCCGTGAGCCATGGCCGCTGAGCCTGCGCGTCTGGAGCCTGTGCTCCGCAACGGGAGAGGCCACAGCAGTGAGAGGCCCGCATACCGCAAAAAAAAAAGTGACCTAAAATATATCCTTACTTTAGTAGCTATAATTTATAAACCTTAAATAATAAATTACTATATGAGGTCTAGGGGGCAACTTTTTTACCTAAAATACAATGGAATAATACAATAATACACTAGGACAATGTTTCTCAAACCTATAAGCAAACTGGAATCAGTTGAGGAGCTTTTTAAAAATACTTATTCCCAGGCCTCATTCCAGATGTACTGAATCATAATTCTTTACAGAGTAATGCTCAAAAACCTATAAAATGTTCTAAAATGCTCCCCAGGTGTCTCGATACAGCTGACGGGTATCCAGGAACCACGGATCCAGGAGCTTCACTAAGACTTCAATGTACAGCAATGAGCTGAACTCAGTTCAACAAATATTCATTGAGCCTCCACTATATACTAGTCACTTGCTAGACACTGTAGATACAATGATGAATAAGACATGGTCTTTGCTTAAAGGAACTAACAGTCTAATTGGGAAAAGAGCCATAAAATGGGTTTAATATAATACATTCCAGGGATGTGGACAAGATCTTACTATAGGCACAGAAAGATGGGGACTGATTAAATCAGGGCAAGACCCCCCTGCAGGGGAGTGAACTGAGTTCAATCTTAAAAGAGTAAAAGTTATCCAAGCAAAGAAAAGTGACAACAATACTGCAAACAGAAGGAAGAGCAGGAGGTAGACAAGAGTAAAAATTGTAGGAGGTATTACAAACTGCCATGATAAATCACAAACCTTTCAGTGGAGAGGAAGTGGTAAGAAATAAAGGGCTATATCATGATGGATATAAAGATGCCATTCTTAGGCACTGGAAAGCTACTAAAGCAGGCAGGTAACATAATGAGGTTTATATTTTAAATAAAGGATTAAAGCTCTGGTGTGGAGGATGAAATTAAAGACAAAGATCATTTAGGCTACGAGAAGGCAAAAGCCAAAATTAGTTTTGGAGAGATTAACTGAAGAAACAGAATCAAACCAGTAAGCTTCTGGAGGATGACTCCCAGATTTCCAGCTTATATCCCAGACTACTTCATTCTAAGGATAATTTATCATCAGTTGAAGAGCCTCAGGGTACTACCCTTTAGAGGCCTTGCCAATGTTCTTTAAAGTTACAAAGCTACCAGAACAAAGAAAAAAAGATTAAGGATTAATTTTAAAAGAATACCCCTATCCTGTTATCCCTAGAACCTGGAAACACTGGGACAGCAGAAAAAAAGACAAGAACTCAAACTCACCACCCAACTCTTTAAATCAGATATGGTCTCAGTAGCACTTATGTATGAATTTTAAAATAGGAATAATGCCTAGGCCTTTAAAAAAGTAAAAGTTGAACTTCATTACCTTTTAATTTAAAAATTAAAAGACCTATCAGTATCGTTAAAGTGAGGAAAGTCACAGAGGATTTAATTTTCTAGGGATGATTATTTTAAAAGCTAAATGAACTCAAATACAAATGACAAGCTATCAACATACCTAAAAAGAGAAACATTAAAAAGAATGTTTATTTTTATAGTCTTGCCAACCATCAAGTGCTAAAAGAATGACAGAAGGCTCTGTCTCTCAACATGTTCAATATCATTAACTTCATGTACTTTCTTTCTTTTAATGTTTCAGTTCCATTCACGACTAAAAAAACAGACAATGAATTCTAGTAACTATACAGAACAGAGTAATTTCGTTGCTTATTTCTAAATGTATTAGTATTAGAAACAGAAAAGCATACAAGCCAGCAAAACAAGTAGCAAAATTATCAAACACTCATTTGTTTTTTTAAACTCTATTTTTATTCTCCTCTACCAGAGAATAACAAATTTTTCTTATCACTGCAAGAGTTCCTCACAACAGAAACTATAAATGAAAAGTATAGTTAAAAATGTGTCTGTTTTTCCTGGATATAAACATACACAGACAACAAACTCTAAAAGAACAAGCATCTCCAAGGAAAAGTGCGCTAAGGAGAGAAAAATAAAACAATGAACAAATAAGATGTTGAATACTTTTTTAAATACCTGAGTAGTGAAAATTAATCCACATAATTAGTGCCACATAATCCTTACAACTAGATTGTAGAAAAGAAAACAGTAGCCTTCCAAGAGCTCCAAATCAGATTACAACCAGAAACGTGTAACTTGTAAAGTTGCAGGATCACTCCACTCAGTTATTATCTACCAGGCGCGGCTCACGGCTGAACAGAAACTATTACACATCCTGAGCAACAACCAAACTGAACACAATGCTGCTACTCAGTCTTAAGGGTGGCATCTGTAAATACTTGCATCAGCTAGAGAATCCAACATATTAATCTGTATATTAAATGGTGAGCTCATAACTCTTTGATGTAACTAGTGGACACACTGGTATTTCAACATTTTTGAAGATTGATATCTGGTAACTATACTTGAGTGCCCTCACTTCATTAATGATGTAAATTACTACAGCACGACTTTTTTTTTAAAGAAATTATAACTCAACTCTAATAAACTAGACTAGTAAATATTCACAATGTTCAAACTACTCTGGAAGGAAACCACCTTTCCCTTTTTTGCCTTTTCAGGCAACAAAATTTCACCACATATTTTCCTCAGGAAGAATACTGAAGTCACTATGAAAAGAAAGTGACAGAAAACTATTGCATGACAGAAAACTATAACACCAGAATGCAGATTTTAAAAAGTGAGCCAAAATAATTTACAAGAAATGGAGCCAAATGAATATCTCTAAACTTGCAGTTTTATATGACTCGCCACCTCAGCCAGTGGTCTTATTATTGTTCCATGAATATGAAAAATATATTCCCTCTCTCATTCCTTCTGTCCAAAATGTCTCTACCATTTTGTCTACTCTATTTAAATTCAACTCACACTTCAAGGTCAATTTGAATCTCACTCACCATATGAAATTTTTCCTGGCACCTTAGTTCACAGTGATTTTTCCTTCTCTTCAAAATTCCAAATAAAAAGCAAAACTAGTAGAAGAATATAGCAAGTGGTTTTATAATCTTAGAATGAGGAAGATCTTCAACAAGACCCATAAGCCACCTTTGACCACATAAAGATTAAAATTTCTGAAGTTCAAAACACACCAGAAACAAAATTAAAAGACAAAGCATCCCTGGAAAAAAAGAATATACCATATGACTAGTAAGAGTCATACAAAGTAAATACACAGAGAGGCAATTCACAAAAGAAAAAAAAATCCAGTGGTTAATCATTACTGATTAGGAAAACGTGAAATCACTAGGTATATTATTTACCCTTCGTACTGACAAAATTCTAGAAAGACAGGTGACACCCAATGTTGAAAGGGCACAGAGAAAAGGACAATCTCATCCATTGCTGATATGCATGTAAACTGACTGGGGAGAGGGGGAAGGAAGTATACTGATGTCTGCAATTTACTTTCAAATGGATCCCCTAAAAATGGACTGATGTGTGGACAGAGAGATGGATGAGTATGTGATGTAGTTCAGTAAAATATTAGTTGTAGAATCTAGGTGATGGGTATTCAGATGTACATTGTATAACATGTTTCTTTTTTTGTTAGAAAAAAAATATGTATAAGTAATTTCTGTATGGGTGGAAGAAAACACATCTACCAAACTGTTAACAGTGGTTACCACTGGGCTGAGGAAGGAAAGAGTAGTGAGAAGGAATGCTGTCACATCTTATATATATATTTATGTGTTCATGTAAGTTTATTAATAGACATATGTACTTCTAAATTCTTCTCGACCAACTGAAAAATAAAGATAGCCAATAAGGTGTGATTTGACACTACAACCTCACAAACAAAATTTTTACTTTTAGCGTCTCTTTATCACTATGTATTATCCTTATATGAAATGCTTTTAAAATTAATATCTTTAAAAATGCAGCACAGAAGCATCAGCTGTAAAGCCATATAAAACTTATAATTCAGGAAGATGTTTCTGAAACTTGTATTATTTACAGATTTTTTTCTCTATGGAAAAAGCCTTATTTAAGAAAATGTGTAGTTAAAAGATAATACGAAAATTTTATATAAACATAAAGCAACTATCATTTTTTTTGCAAATGAAAGATTGTTAAATTCATCTAAACAAAACACTTTAAGGATACTACGCCGCACAATTCAGAAACATATTCCCATTAAAATTAAATGCACTTACCACCTGCAAATTCACTGAGATGTGTTGTAATTTTTCTGGTACTTGCATTTAGAGGTTTTATCTTGATTCATTCTTTTTATTATATCCCAACAAATGGATCTCTCCTCAAGAGCAGTTCTCCGTGCAAATCTATTAATGGTTTAACAAATAATATCTCACAACAAAGATAAAAACTGTAAGCAACTAAATATTCTAACTGTAAAAAATGTCAATTACAAAAAAAAAGTTTAAATTTAGAAATAAACTGATTCAACTCCACTTAACTCTATGCTTTCATATCTAATCCAGCCAGCCCCCCAAAATCTTTATTTGATTACCATTATACATGAACGTTCTACGTTCTCTCTTTTGAAACCACTCAGTTCCCATAAAATCAAATTAGTATTACATGTCCAGCATTTGGGCTTCATCAGACTTACTGACCACAAATCACAAAATGACAATACATTCTGAGGTCACTGATGTGACAAAATCCAATGTAATATCTATCAAGATATTAGGCCTGGACTATCTAATCACAATTGATAAACATAAAATAAAGAGTTTAAAATAGAAGCACATATTAGTTTAAATGTTTTAAGGAAAAAAGTTATCCTCCTATAATGAAACCATTAAGAGAATCAACCATTAAAGTTAGTTTCTACAGTTCAGGCTTAAACAATAATACTGTAAAGAGTTCTAGAAAACATATACTGATTCAGTATCTCACTAATTCTATCACTATCTATATTACTACGCCTTGGCACTGGTATAGATAAAAAAGAGACCCTCCCTATTCTCAATAGAGACAAACTAGTAAACAGACATGATCAATACCAAGTAAGACAAAGTAAGACAGAGGGCAAGGGGGCAATAATGCATCTCATACAGGAAGGGTATTGGTTCATGGAACTTTTCAGTTATGTAAATATTTGTGTGTACAAGGTTGCAATAAAAAATTTCTTTTGGTACGTTACCATCAGGAAAAGATTTCTGGAGAGAGCAAAACCTGTGGATGAAGAATCGAGGCTCTTCTGAACAAGAGAGCGGAGTATGCAAAGGTATAAGGGCAGGCAAAGAAAATCTAAGTAAACTGAAATGACTAGAGTCATTGCATATAGAAGAATGGGATAAAACGCATTTAACCTTTCGAACACAAGCATCTTTAAGAAATATAGTTCAGGACATCTGGTAATATATACACAGAAATATATGAGATATGTGAGTATATATTTCACATATATAAAATATATAACTGAAAAAGTTTAATGAAGTGATATTCACCCTGACTATATGTGACGTACTCTGATACTGTACTATTTTATTATATTTCACTTTAATAAAAATATATAATGCTGGTCACAGCCGACTAGACTGATTTCATGACCTACAAGAAGAGAGTGATCTAAGAATAAAAAACACTGTTAAACCATGCCAATGAGTTTGGACTTCACCCTGAAGAAAGTAGTTTGGAAAGTACTGAAGGATTAAAGGCAGAAGAATGCCATGATGAAATGTGCACTTTGGAAAGAAGAGCAACACTTTGAAGAATGAACTTGGGTGGATGGATAAAGCTCCAAGACTGACTATATGGAATAAGCTAGGCTTACTGGTTATTCAGGTGAGAAATGAGGGCACATGGTAAGTACCCCAAAAACAGTAACTTCTAAAGGAAGTGGGGAGGGGAGGGGGGTGAGGAAGGAACACTTAAGACAGGAGGTATGCTGGAAAAGGGCAGAATAAGAACTTAATGAGTAAAACTGATAGGACGTCGTGATCAATCATGCAAAGGGCAGATGCTAGGATGACTCCCAAGTTTTTGGCTTAGGGTCTTGCTGAATGGTGGTACCATTCTCCAAGAAAGGAGATAAAGGACAAATTGTGAGTTTGTTATGCATACTGCTTACCACAGCAATAGGAATCTATTACATACTGAGGATGTGGAAAAAAACATCAAAATCATTATCATTACATTTCCATTCCCCTTACAGACTTTTTTTTTAAACTGTACTTTCTCCCAGGGTCACTTTTTCTATGGTCCATGATTGTTAGATTGTGATATATATATAACTTGTTTATACTCTAACTTTCTAAGCTAATTTAGAGTGGTCTCTTTGGCTGCACATTTGCTTCTTAGAGACAAAATACAGAATGATTTAGTAAAGGAGCTGCTACTCTAGTGGCAATGAATGAATTCATCTTCTTCTAGAAAAGATCTCAAGCAGAATTAAGTGTGGTACGATGAAGTGCTCTGAAACATGGCCAAAGTCAGTAATTCTGCTAAAGCTATGACTCTAGGGTGGCTTCTTACTGTTGCAGCAAAACAGTAGTTTCCATCAGTAACATTAGGTAACAGCACAAGTCAACCGTCCATGAGTCAAACCCTAGTCACTCACTGGCTTAAAACCAAGGAAAAAATCCTACTTTACATTTACAGTTATCAGAACTAAATCACAGCCATAGCATCCAAAATGAGATGAACGTTTTATCTAGTTCAGCATCGCCATCACTGTGGAATCAAATCTCACCCACGTGATATAAAAGCAATTCTAGTCTTAAAAACCCAAGAAATTTTGTGATAACAAAGAATATCTCAAAGTTCTGTAACTACAAAATGTTAAGTATTTTTAACATTGCTACATCTGAGACTGCAATCAACAATTTACAGGGCAAACCAAAAAAAAAAAAAAAAAATCCCCCCGAGGGTCAAAACAAAATGGTTAATATACAAATATATAAAAATTTTAAATATATAAAATTTAAACCTTATAACTGCAGCTTAAAATGAATCTTACATATTTATACAGCTATTTAATTTCTGATTTTATCAACTCTGAAAAATTGGTCAAGTAATTCTACCTAAAATATCAGGATATAGCTGTCTTTAATTAGCCAAAGAGGTAATTCAATTTTTAAAATATCAGAGGTATTCAGTTTATTTCAATAGAGTAGGAAATTAATCTTATACAGACACTTAAGAAAGCCACATTCAAATTATGAAACAGCCTCTTATTAGCTCTCCAAACTTCAGTTTCCTTTCAAGCTTCGGTTTAACCATCTCTAAAATGGTAATAAAATATCAACACACAAGGTGGTTGTCATACTTAAAAGAGAAATTGCCTGGCAAATGATAAGCACCTCCAACAATGGCAACTTTAAAGGGGCGTTTGTGGGGGGTGGTGGAGGACAGGGGGGACTAAAGATGAGTTGTACATCTAGTCTTACAAACTCCAGGATGAAACAGTGTTTCTGGGTCACCATCATTAAATACAATTTAGCTATACCCAGCTGCCTACCTTCTCTAACACTGAAGTCTGAGAACTTGTCAGAGATGAGAAACCTCAGATAGGACAGTACACAGCCTTTTCCCTCGCATCACACTATAAGCATGTAGGGAGGTTGTATTTCCACAAGGCTGGCGTGAGGTCTCTTCAAGCAGAAAACCAAAAATAGAGATCTGATCTAAAATAGAGTGACTGAACTAAAGCCTGTAAACTAAATCTCTTTCAGGTAAAAGTGGAAGGACTGGGAAATTAAGCAATGAAGCATGGCAGAAAACCAGGACGTGATTTCAAAAGCTAAGGAAGAATGCAGAATTAAAGTAGGGAATTCTGACCCAATTGCTCAGTTCTCCAGGAAGACTGTTAAAATGTGGGTAGACAAAGTGTCAAAGCATATCAAACCTGTACCATCAATGGTTTCAAGAATCCACTTCCTAGAACAAGTCTTTAAATCACTATATTCTGGGCAGAACTGAACGTAAGCTGTTGCTCTTCTGTGTACCCGCCTCGTGAGTGAAAAAAATGTAAATTAATACCTTTATTAAAAGTATTGCACTACAACGACACACTTCTTCAGAATCTCCCAACAAAAAGCAAAAATAACTGGGAAGGTGTGTGATGATATGAATTAAAGACTACCAAATACTGTTTCAATCAGTACAAAATGTCTAGGCAGGGCTCTTCATTTAGGAAGGTATGGGTGTGGGAAAAAGGACAGGACAGGCAAGGGAAGAACTGGAGTTAAATGCAGGGTAGGAACAGAAGGCACGGGTAACCTTTGCTCCAAAAACAGCACAAGGAAAAAACTTCAGCTACAGTAAAAGCCAGAAATTAGACTCTGGCATTTCCTGGGTGTGAATCAGACATGTTCTTCCATGAGGAAAGGCAAGCCAGCGACTTACCTCTATCTAGTACCCACTGCACCAAGAACAGATTGAAAAAAAGAACACACAAACCAAAAGGCTAAATTAGATTTCCTTCACACCAGGCTTTACCAGAGCAGACATGATTTAAAACCAATAACACTAAAAGAAAAAAAATCTCTCCTTGCTTGCTGAAGTTGAAAATCCTGCAGCAGGTAAAAAAGTTATTCATTCCATAATTACAGATAAAAGGCTTAAAATCAGAAGCCTGGTTGAGATCACAGTGGAGCACATTAAGTTAAAATTGAATGAATCAGTGAGTAGTAAAATACTAATTTTTACCTAACTTGCCCTTTTGTGGAAGTGGCAGCAACAGAGAGATGAAGAGAGCAGAAACCTATTCAGTCTCTTAAATGGATCAAGTCAATCTACCTGAGAGGAAAAGCACAGGGAAAGAAGAGGCCTAAAAGGCAGAAGACAAACTTTGAAAATACCACGTTTCTTCCCATGGTACATCAAAAGAGGGAAATAAGTAAATAATCTACCATCACTTTAAGATATTTTGGGGAAGGTAGCTACCATGGAGAGCAGTGCTATTTCATGTCTATTAAGATATGCTTTTTAAACTAGGCTAACTCAATTTACCAAAGATTCTTAACCAAAAAAAGCACTACTCTGAGAGACCATGGACATATATACACTACCAAATGTAAAATAGATAGCTAGTGGGAAGCAGCCGCATAGCACAGGGAGATCAGCTCGGTGCTTTGTGACCACCTAGAGGGGTGGGATAGGGAGGGTGGGAGGGAGATGCAAGAGGGAGGAGATATAGGGATATATGTGTAGGTATATAGCTGATTTCACTTTGTTATAAAGCAGAAACTAACAAACCATTGTAAAGCAATTATACTCCAATTAAAGAAACAAAAAATCACTACTCTGATAATAAGCAAGACTGGTGTTTTTCCATTTTTCTTCATGTCATTCACCTATAGTTTTTACTTATTCAAAGCAAAACATTTTCAACTTTAATAAGAGGTATTAATTCATTGATTATCCTACTACATGCTACGATGCCATTTATACTTAGTGCATTTGAAAAGTTGAAACTGAGCCCTAATGTTTTACTAAAGTAATATAAAATGTCTTCATTCCTTAATATAAAAGTAAAACTGAGCTTAAGGAACAACCTCCTGGTAATAAAAAGAGCTTTTCCTCCGCCTTCCCTGTTATGCCTGGTAGTACTGATAACGCCACTATGTAGCCTTCTACACTGAAAAAGATTTTATTGACTCACATTCAATTACAATTCCTGAAAAAAAGCTCCATGGAGACATTACTAGACTTCTAAATTCATTTCTTCACTAATACACGACATTATTCTATCCATGTGCTTTTCCACAGGTTCTGAATCAGTCTCTATGAATTAGAGAAATCAGGCAGTGGGTAAATAAGTAAAAAATTTTATGATTCACTGGTTACTTCTTTAGAACATACCTATTAAGCTGATGGTTACATGTTTGCATTTTTAAATGCTTAAATTTCTTTTTATTAAGTAAAACACCCCAGAGATAGGCAATGTGACACCGTTTTATTTAAAATATGCTCTAGTTCATTTATTCCAACTACGGCTTCGAAAGTACGTTAAATTTAACAGAAGTCACAACAGTTTGAAGGGACTTAATATAATCCTATTGTTTTACCTCCAAAATGAGGAATTCTGGAATAGTACTACACCAAATATTATTCTAAAAGTATGGAATTATACATTTTTTGGTTATATTTTGATACAATTTTACTAATACTTCTTCAGGTAAATGTTTTAAAAGTAACTTTAACATGTTAAAGGGTCTTAAATTATTTACAAACTTAGCATATGCCAAGTAAGGATGGAAAAGCTAAAATAAGCATTAAAGAATTTATCCTGACTTCCTGGTTGTATAGATGAAAAATGGCATGGGTCACTGACCTACCCATGACCCCACAGCTAAATAGTGACAGCAATGGAACTAAAATCTAGTTTTTCTTTCCACAACACCAAATCATTTGGTTCCTTCTTTCCAACTGATTTCTCATCTCTTCAAAAATCTTTTTTGCCATGACAACTTAGCACACCTACGGCAAAATAAAGCATCTCTCTGGATTTTATCTTTAAAATAAATAAAATCTAAAGAGTTGGAAGGATTTAACAAGATATTACACCAAAGGCCTGTTAGTTCAGGAATGGCATATACCAAGCAATCATCAGATGATAATTATTATTACTTTTTACTACAAGGAAGGCAGTGAATTTTTTAAAGTACACATATTAGGCCTTGGATCCATCTGACAAATATTTTTAACCTGCATGCTTAATTATCGTTAGTTGTCATGATTTTATACTGTAACTTTACACTATGATTTATGACCTGCTCACAACGACCTTGATTTTTTTTTCCTCTTGTACTTTTATAGACTGCTATATAGCAATATTTTCAAGTAATAAACTGGTCAGGTTTTCTTAGCCCTAGAGATACAGACATCCTCCACTGACTCACAAGGGATCTTAAAATACGCTCCAAATACAGCTTGAGAAAGAGCACAACTTTAAATGGACTCCCCAGTTAAAATCTAGCGGTCTGTTACAGTGAATGGTAACAAGTGCAAACTGCTGCCATCCATAAGCCATTTTCTTAAAACCACTCTTGAATCTGGGGGAGGGAGGCAGAAGGTCAGTAAAGGAGCAAACTATTTCTCCTCCTGCAAGTCTTCTGAAGCCTCACCCAGCGATCTGGAAATGAATGAAAGGCTGTGATGGCAAGGATAAATCCCAGATCCCTACGCAGGTCTCCGGGCGCAGGTACAGAGAGAGAAACTACAGTTCACACGCGAGAAACTCAGGGCAAAGGTTTTTTTTAATTAAACACACACACACACACACACACACACACACACGAAAAACTACCCCAAATCATCTTGACTGGAGCACGAACCCACCCACCACCAGTTATAGGAGGGGCAGTTGGCGGGCGGCTGCAGCTCTGGCTGAAGATGCTGGGAGAAAGGCCAGGCCCCAGGCGGGCAGGGCACGCAGAAGACCCGGGGTTCTGAGCGGGAGCGAGGGCAGGTGCGGGCAGGGAACAGGGCGCGGAACAGGGGCGCAGCCAGGGGCGGGCGGCCGGGCGCCGGGCTGCAGGGGCCGGGGGCGGGGGGGCGGCCGTGGCGTTCTCGTGCCTGCACACACTCACCGGCACCGGGGGCTCGCCTCTCCCCGCCGCTGTTCTCGCGGCCGCCGGCAGCTCTTCCCCCTCCACCTCCGCTTCTTCCCCCTCCGCCTCCTCCTCCTCCTCCTCTAGTCCCGCCGCCACCGCCCTAGCCGGGCCGCGCTCCCCTTCCGCTTCCGGGAGCCAGAGCGCCGGGACCGGCGAGTTAGGTGTGCGCCGCCCGCGCGGTGGAGTGACCGGCTGCCGCCGCCGCCGCCGCGGTCCCAGCTGGGCGCCCGGGAGCCGCGATGGAAGCCGCCGAGGGCCTAAAGACCAGAAATCGCGCCTCGAGCACGCGGAGACGCGCCGCGGCAATGTGCCCTGCCGGACAGCCATCACCCGAACACCCGTACCTGACGCACCTCGGCGCCGCCGCCCTCCCCGGCTGCCACCTTCCCAGCTCTGCCCACGCTCTCCTCCTCCTTCCACACCATTGTCCCCGCTCTCCTGAGTGACTGGAGAAGGGCCTTTCTTTAAGGATCGCATTTATTCTCCTTCCGTACTTCGGGAAGGATGCCCCACGGGCCTCTCTACCCCTAACGCGCTCTGGATGTCCTCTGGTACCTTGCTTCAAATTGCAGTCCCCAGCATCAGCATCCTCTGGGAACTTGTTAGAAATGCACCGTTTCAGGCCTGCTGAGTCAGTATCTGTATTTTAACAAGATCTACAAATGATTCCTACATGTGCACCTTAAAGATTGAAAAGCACTGGCCTCTAGTGAATGGTCTTGCCCACTTCAAGAGCCACAGTTGCCCAAGACATCCATGATTTTTTCGTATTCCTGTCAGCAACCAAAATCCATACTGAAACAAGCTTTACTTAGTGTTTCAGATGCCATCCAAAAGTTGCTGGCTTTCCCATCCCTCCAACCTAGGAAAAATAAATTGACTCTACACTGCAAATAATCCAACTCCCAATCTCAATTCGTATCTTCATCAAACATCAGAGATATGCTAAAACCTTCCCTCTTCCCACTCACCTCAGCTGAACAATACTTTGGGAAGGTTAAAATGTTTGCAGTAACCTGGAACTAGAGCTTTGTGACTGCATGCCATGGGAGGAATAATGTGGGAATGGAAGAAATACTACCTGCTACATAAAATCTGAACTCTTTATAGAATGGCATTGAAAGCCATTCTCCACAAACTGGTCCCTACCTACCCCTCCAGTCTTACCTCTAACTAACTTGATTCTTCTGCCCATCCTAGAATGCCCTCCACCTTCCTCTCTGATGATCTTAATTCCATCTGGACTTGGGAGTCAGCTCAAATCCTGCCAGCCCCGAATTCCCTCTCTCTCAATATCACACACACTGTAGCTTATTTTGGACCCTTATGTTACCTTGTATTACTAGGTAGTTTAAAACATGTTATGTCCTGGTTTCTGAATTAATTACCAATACCTCACAACCTTAAAGTCCTACATCAGTAGTTATCAGCATGTGGTTTCCACACCAGTAGCATCAGAATCACCTCGGAACTCATGAGAAATCCACATTCTCCAGCTCCACCCCAGATCTACTGGATCAGAAACTTTGGGGATGAAGCCCAGCAATCTGTATTTTAACAGGCCTTTTAGATGATTCTAATGCATGCTCATTTTAAAATTACTGAGTTAAAATATTATCTGTTAATCCCAAAGGAACTCATTGGTAGGGGTTGATTTGACTATATGCAAGTTTTATTGCTTTTCAGATTGAGAAGTAAGCTCCTTCGCTCACGAATAGCTAGGTTTGAAGGCAGTCACACTTGCTTTTGGAAGAATTATCATTGATTTTCATAATGCTTTTGCTGTTGTAGGATTTTTGTAACTGGGTTTGTTTGAAAAGAAAGAAGTAATAATGATAACTAGTCACTTTGAGGAAGAGGAAACATGGAGTTTTGCCCCCTAAACCCTGGTGCTGAATAGCATATTCTTTTGCTCTCTCTTTGCATACCCTTGTGGGAGAGAATAAGCTGTGGCAAATGATCTCAACAGGTGCCAAAATGAGGCTTAGTTGATGGGCATATGAATGCACATGACTATTGGAAGTGTACATATTTTTCATGCCTTTTTCTAATGCTAACCTGTTATTAGCCAAGTCAGTTCCACAGAGACTTTTCTAAGAAAGGCATGGAAGAAGTGGCAGGAAAAACATTCTCAAAATCATGAGTCTTTTTCTCATGGGCAGTATCATCAAGGGCCTGTCTCTTGCACTGAAGGTCAGGTCATAGCTGTCTCATTCATGCTCAACATTGACTGTATTGTCTTGCAACCCATATACTTAGACACCTGTGTTAAAGTGAGAGAATAGGAAGATATGGCATCATATAATCCTTTTGAGGAGCTTTTCTATTTAGTCTAAGGATGGAGAAAAGATATATGTCATGCACTACTTTTTCCCTCCAGAATTTTAGTCTTCATGGTGCCTGTGACAGACTGAAATGTGATTATTAATCAAACTAAAATTTATCTGGGAATAGAAAAAGTAGATGAGGACAAGTGGCATTGCTGCCACTGCCAACTTGGCTTCTCAGCAAAGGCACGGTCAGGGCATTTATGTGGACAAACTCAGCCAATGACTGTGCTGCTGTGCCTTGACGGGGGAGGACAGAATTTTATTGCAATTTCCTAAAGTCAGTGAAAGTACAGTCCAGAGTTTAATCATTACTGGCAAATAGCCCTTGGCAGCTTTGGGTGGATAGAGTTCTCCACCTGCCCAGCTGGGTACCATGCCCTAAGCACCCACATCTGATGCACATTCATGATTTCTGGGTTGTTTGTATTCCTCTCCCCCATCTGTTTGAGTGGCAGAGTGCCCATTCCACAACAGTCTAATATTCTAATAGTTATTCTTAACCTCTTTGGGGTTACACATCTCTTTGAGCATCTGCTGAAAGTTGTAGACCCTCTTCCCAACAAGTTACACAATTATATAACGTGTACATACAGATGTATACATAAAGTTTCACAAGATACTTCACCTTCCCATGTCCCCAGACATGAAGTCATGAACTTCAGGTTAAGAACGTAGAGAGTTCTATGTTCCCCAGGACGTAGAGAGTCGGTAAAATAACACTTTTCCGCCCAAATATCACGGATAACTCTAAAAAACACTGCGTTCTTAGGAGACCGAAGAAAAGCAATGCTAACCAGAGGCATAAACAAAGTGCTATGGGAATGCTAAAGAAGCAGCTGGTAGTGTCAACAGGCTGATTCAGGAGTGGCTTCCTGGAGAAACTTCTTGCTTCAGATAAGTGAGAATAGGATTTTGATTGGGACAGAGGATCCCTCCAGGATGAGGGAAAGTGTAAGCAAAGGCATGGAAGTGTAGAAGTACAAGGGTCACTCTGATGTGGCTCAAATGTGAAACACATAGAAAGAGAGGAGAATGGAAAGGTAGAACAGAGCCAAATCATGGTGAGCTTCAAAGACAATGAGATTTCCAATGAGGGGCCATTAAGCTTTCGGAGTAGGGTAACAGACCTGCTCTAATCTAGAAAGGCTATTTGTGAGGGCAGTAGCATCATCAAAAGGCAGAGTGGTGGGGCATTTGGAAAAGTTCTAAATATCCTAAACTGGAACCTGGGAGTGAAACCACATGGCTTTGCCTCAACTTTTTAAGGTTGCTTGATGTCTGCGCTAGAGTTTTCTATTAAGTTAAATCAAGATGAACCCAAATACTTACAATTGGTTAGGTGGGGAAATGTATTTCAGTGAGTTTAGAGTCTGGGATGCTGAAAATCTGTTTGGAATTGAAAGAGGGAAAACCAACTTGGACTGAAAAGAGAAAAAAAGAAAAAAGCCCTGCCACTAATCAGGCTGGGAGGACAGACACAGATGAAGGCAGCTGCAACGTTAATAGAAAACACTGTTTCTGCCAAGATCAAGGAGCAGTTAGAAATTACAATAACGACCCTCTCTTTGGGTGGTTACTGACCAGTGATGCCCCAGACCACGTGCTATTTTCATTTCTTACTAGGGATACCCAATTGCTCAGTCATCTTGACACCTTCACTTCATGAAAACACCCAATTCCTAGTTAATTGCCTCTTTTTCTACTCGTACCTCAAAACAACAACCAATGCAAAACTGATCCCTGCTTCCCTTAGACCTTCTTCAAAGTCCTTCAGTGAGAGCCCAGTTCACAAAAGATGCCTACCTCTTCCTGCTTGTCTAGCGGCAGGCACTCCTCTGATGTGCCCTCCCTTTTTCCAAGGCAATAAATCTGCTTTTTTTTCATGCTACAGGCTAGTTCCTGGTAGTCTTTGGCTGAGTACGTTTTAAGAACCCATTTGATAATGAAAGCTCCCTGTTGTCAGGACTCAAAAGTCAAGGTTCTTCAGGAAAGAGGTCTCCCTTTCTGTGTCAAAGGCACAGCAAAGTAGCTGCCATTCTCAGCAATGAGACTCAGCAGTCTCACACGTGGACTCTTCCAACATGGGAGGAAGTGATGCTTTGGGCAGATCCCCCTGATCCTTCATCCTTTAAAGAAATATGGATTGAGATAGAAGGTTTTTAAATGCTTTTAAAAACTATTTTTGTGAGTGGTATTTTCAGAAAACAGCTTATTCTAAGTAAATGGGATTAACAGAATTCCAAGACAGAAATAAAATGGGTCTAGAAAGATGATGGCAAGTTCTGCCCTGATTCGATGCAAACAACGTATTAAAAATAGGGCAATTTTGATGATGCTGACCTCTTTGCATGACAGAGAAAGATTGAGTGAGATTTTCATCGAGAGATGTTATTATAAAGAAAACAGCAGAAAGAGACGGAGAAAACCGACAAGACCATAAAAACAGAGAAGAGGAAGACAAGTTAGAATTGGGAGCTTAAACAAAGTGAAAGGCAGGAGCACCAGTAGAATCAAGAGTCCAAATAGGAGGGTTTTCTTTGGTAGAGAAGAAACAGCTGCTTAATTCTCAAAGTCAGAGCAAAGAAGAGCCAGAGGGTGAACAAGTGGGAAATCTTGAAGGGGAGAGGAGGGAGGCTAAGAGTTCAAATTCAATGGCTTCCATCTTTGTGCAGACACAAGAACAGGAGGTGCTGGGCTCTCTGAAAGGGGAAGAAAATAGGGGAATATTCAGCACTAGGAAAGGGGATGAAGAGACTAAAAGGGACAGCCCATGTGACTCATGTGGAGATAATGTTGACTAGGGGGATAAAACAATTTCTGAGTCCTTCAAAGAAAACCCAGATGCCAGAGATAATAAAAATAGTACTTTCTGCTGTTCTACATAATAGTACTTATGGCTGTAAAACACTTTAGAGGATTTACTTTGGTTGTTTTCTACATATACTAACTCAACAGACCTGGTTTGGATTCATGGAATCTACATCTAATATAGATGAAAAAAATTGAGGCCACGAGGCATTTCACCTTTTGACACCCTGCAGTGCCACAGCAGGAAGCTGTAGCCTTAGGTGGTTAAAAAAAAAAGTGTAATTGACATGGGTACACCACCAAACAGAGATGCCTGGGAAAATTCCATAGGTAATGCAGGCTCAGAGTGTCACAGTGGAGAAGAGCATGGGGCAAGCTAATGCGTAATTGAAGAATTCAGTGCAAGCGATGGTGAAAGACTGATGTACTATTAGAATGTGCTGAGCACATCTTGGGTTTATTAAATACCTGTGCTGCTTTGGATAGCCATACCTGCCAAACTGATAGACATGCACGGCACACACACACACACACACACACACACACACACACACACACACACTTCTGTTGATATCTTTGTTCTTTGCTCTCTTAGTCAAGGAGTAACTTTCACTGTAACTGCATTACAAAAACAAAAAGTCTGTCCCAAGCTGTTCTAGCAAGTGACCCCCTTGTTCCCATCACCTTTTCCTAGTCCACTTTTGCTGTTTGGGGAGAACCTGGAGATATGACCCTACAGAACCATGTAGGCAATCATGAAATGGTGCCAACCTTAGGTTTAGAAAATCCTGAACCCAGGAATCGTCCTCAGGTCTGGATTTGTGAATACCAGCATTCTGAGAGACTTTTTCCTGAAGATATCTGATCATGGTTGTGCTGTCATTCATTACTTGCCACAGAAATCACTGAAATCTTCTACGGGCATACTGTAAATATTAAAGGAGCATGTTAAACTTACACTGTGTGCAGCAGCAGCAGTTGATGCTGTTTTATGGAGAGGATATTAGCAAGCATGCAAAAGTATCACGCTACCACTCCCACCATCCCTGTCCTTTACAGGTCCCCTGAAGCCTGACGCTGGACCACAATTTTAACTCTTTAATCACAGCAGAGAATCATTCAACATCATTTCCACGGAACCAATCTTATCCCTTAAACTGGGATTGTAGTTAATGATTGTAGATACCTTTTTGTACACTCACCACCCAACTTTCCATTTTAAACATAAGGGCAGGAGGATTTTCTCTGAAGTTTCCCAAGGCAGGAAACAACATTTCACCTTTCTTATAGTTCAAGCCAGTGTGCGGGAGTGCACCCTAGGAGTTGTATGACCTGTCTGGCTTCTCTTAGGCTTTGTGTCAAGTGGAATGGGTCTTCTGGCCAGCTGGGACATTGGCCTGTCCTGATTTGTGAAATCTACTCAGAGCTAACTCAAGACTTATTTGGGTTGTCTCATAAGTCCTGGTTGCTCCCCTGGGATCTCCTCCACTAGCCCACCATAAAGTCAGAAATTTCCACCTCTATACTTGAGAGAGTGAGCTAGATCCAGGAGACATCCGTTAAAATGCAAATAACTTGGTAACATGTTGGAAATATTGCTAATTTCCTTAGGAGTGATAATGATATCATTATCTTTATTACATAGGAAAACATCCTCATTCTTGGGAGAGGCATACTGGAGTATTAAGGGTGAAATGTCATGATATCTGTGATTTACTTTTGAATGGTTCAACAATATAAAAATATGTAGTGAGCACACATATACACACATTCATACAAACAGAGAGATAAAGCAAATATGGCAAACAACAACTGTTGAATTAAGGTGGAGGCTACGGAGGTATTCTTGGATCTATTTTTTCCCAACTTTTTGGTACGTTTGAAAACCTACATAATGAAAAAGTGGAAAAAATGCAGGCTCCCAAACATATCTCAGACCCAGTGAATCGGATGCCCTGGGTGTGAAACGAAAAACACATTGCTTGTGAGCACCCAAAGTAAGTTTTAGACACACTAAAATATGAGAGTTATTGAATTACAGTGCTAAATGCTAATGGAAGCATACATGCAATAGGTATATGAGAAAAAGAGGAAATGATTTGGGGGAGAAAAATCAACTCAATTAAACACCTCTATTTCCTGTGGGCAACAAAGTGGAATTTAGTTAACCGGGTGAGAGTAATGCTACTCATAAATTGCATGAAAATGAAAGTTAAAGAACTTAAAAGAGAGTTTTGGTGGAGAACAACAGGAGGATCAAGAAGGTCTGGGAGAACAGCATGATGTTCTTGTTCTAGAAGAAGTCTGAGCAAGTGTTCAGAATTCCTGTGACCAGAATTCTGCAGTGGCTCCCACCTACTCATTATCTGCCCTGGTGGCAAAATCACCAGTGGAGCTTTCAAAAATATATCGACTATTACCTGCTGTACCCAGCCCCTACCTCCAACTATTAGAACAGAATTTCTGTATTTAAAATGCTCATGGATAATTCTAATACACAGCCAAGGTTAAGAACTAGTTACCTGTATAATGAAACCCGAACTCTCTAGTCAGTAAATTCTGTCTGCTTAAGGACGGGAAGCTGTCAGAGCCATCTTGGTACCCCAGTGGGTCAGCCCAGTGCCTGACGCTTAATCCATTCTAAATAGATGTTAACTGGATGAATACACTGATGAGCTACATAGATGAATGGACATGAATTAGGAGCCCTGGGCAATTGTAGATAATTTGAATATCCTAAAATCAAGGTGAGAGAGGGAAGGGAGCTCAAGGGTGAGGCAGAAAGAAGGAAAAGTAGACACCAAAGAAAATTCCACCTGCTTTGCCATTTTCCTTAGAGCTATGCCAGGACTCATGATCTCCTTTGCAGACGAACAGGAGAGTGAGGGACATAAAGCCTCTTTTTTCAATCTCTGCACATGGGGGAGCCCCTTCCACTGTGTTCTCATGGTCCTGAAAAGCTCCAGGTCCTGAAAAGCTCCAGGATATTATTTTTTTAATGGTCAAAGATTACTAAATCCCATGGATCCCAGGGTCCCTGATGGAGGCATCCTTTTAGTGTCTTACTTGAACTGCTGTAAGATGTAAAATCTGTGTATCCACTTAAATATTTATCTATTTCTTGCCTGAGGTTTGGGCAGGATGCAGGTCTCCTTTAGTAATGGAATAGTGACTTATAAAGAATCATGTACTGGAAACTCTTGTTCTTTGTATATTGAACATAAATAGGTGTGTTTCCCTTAGCTGGTAGACAAGAGGAAGTTGTGATCATTTCCTTGAGAAACATTAACCCAAGTCCCCACCCAGAGATGGGTCACTGGTGATTGTTTCTTTTGGATGAAAGGAGGAGGAACAAAACAAAATAGGAGAGAGGAAGGCAATAAAATGAAAATCTGAGCTCTCTCCCGGATATGTGGGTGGATAAGTGGGGCCTGGCTTTGGAAAACTAGTATTTCAGGAAAGTCCATTCCTTTGCTCAAGGTATTACTCCTCACCCACTTCACCATTGCCAACTCCTGAATGTGAACAGTAGATTAAACAAGGTGAAGAGGACCCACTGACTTACACTTAAAACTTGTCTGCTGTTCCTGACATGGAAATGTGACTTTCTTGAGATTCAGGCAGAAGAGTTTTGTGCACATGATTTCCAAGCTTTCTTCCAGCTCTTCTGGCCTCCATGCTTTCTCTCCATTCCAATTGACCAGCCCCACTGTTAAAATTTTTGGCTCATGGAAATTTTGTAGAAGCAGAGGAAAGTTCTGGAGATCTCCCCTGAAGTATGTCCATATCCACAATATTTGTGCACACTTCAGGTGGGTCATGAGCCCCTCTGAAGCTACTGTTGTAAATCCTTACCATCTAATCTGCTCAAAAACCTTCAAAAACTCCCCACGGCCTACCAAATACATGCTTAAGACCTGGTGGCTGCCTTTCAAAGCGCCCCACGCTATGTACCCTACCTATCCTTTCAAGAGCATCTCCCAAAATTCATTTATTTAGCTTTACAGGTAATAAACATCTATTCCTTACAAAACATTAAAGTTATACATTGTAGGCATAGGTGTATGTTCATGTATACATGCAAATATATCAATCTCAGAATATATAAATACATGATATTATAATATATACAGAAATATATCTGATATATCTAATAATACATTACAATAATGTAATATATAAAATATAAAACATATTAGAAATGGAAGAATAACAAAGGTGTATAATAATTATACAGGACTTGCTCACTATTATTGCTTTATAATTTGCATATATTTTCTCTGCTACTATATTATAAGCTACAAGGTAGGGGGAAATGTGTTTTATCTATCTTTGGTTAACTGAGGGTCCTCAGAATAGTGTCATGTATAGAATAAATGATCAGTAAAAGTTCAGAGAACACATAACATTCTTAATTAGGAATTAAATTGACAGGTTAAGGAGACTATGTACACCAATAGCTTTGATAAATTATCAAAGCTAAGTTAACCACCCTCTGTAGGGAATACTTAATGCCAACTTCCTAGAATAGAGATAAAATATATGGGAAAAAACAGCTCTAAAAACTTTTGTAAAAACACACCAGAATCCTATATGGAGAGAAGAGTAACCATAGAGCAATTTATATAGAATATCATGCTTGTAATTAAAAACTCAGCTTTATTGTCACCCTTTCAGAAACTATTCAGTCTAAGGTAACTAATTTCTAGCACACTCCTCTATTTTCATTCTTTGCATATCACTTACAACCATCTGATATTTTACCTTTTCAGCTGATTGATTGATGAATTGATTGATTTTCAAATTGCTTGTCTCCTCCCACTAGAATGTGAACTCTAGAGGACCAGGGACCTTGTGTGACTTGCTTCCTCGCTATAGACACAACTATACACCTATATCTTGCACAAAGCTGGTGGACAAATAAATACCTGCCAAATAAAGGAACACATTCACAAAAATAATACTATGTATTATCTATGGATGTTTATGTACCTTTTCAAAAATATAAAAGGTATTGGAAGTGTAAACAAGAATTTTGGGGGGTGGGGTAAGTACTGAGCGGTCAGAGTCTTGGAGGATAGAACTCAGCACGGTAGTTAAAGGAGACTTTACTTACATGAGAAATGGTTTATTTCTTTAAGAAAATAGACAAGAAGCACGAGATGACAAACATTAACTATTCTGGTGGTGAGAATTTGAGCGTCTGTTATATTGCTTTTTGTACTTTTCTCTATCTTTTAAATTTCTCAAAACAATTTTTTTTAAAGGTCTGAATAGAGAAGAGTGAATTTATCCTAGCTTTACAGGATCTAAAGCTCTCTGATGTGCTGTTACCTATACTTGATCATTACAGTAATTCTGACGTAATTATTACCAGCCTTATTTTATACAGGAGGAAAATGAGACCAAGCTTGATAAGGGGGCTTGCCGATAAGGGCAATGCTTGGCTGAGAATCTGACCTAGGGATGATTTCTCTTTCAAGAGATAACATCACTGCCCCATCAAATATGAGGGCTAGACCAGAGGTAAAAAAAAAAAAATAGCTTTGAGGCCAATAGGCAAGACCTAGAAGAGTTAAATCTAAATTGACGAACAACAAATAGGTAAATATTTTAATACAAATAGAAAATATGCCTCACATGATCTTAGGCAAGTTGCTTAAAATTTTAAGGCTTGTTTTCCTCTCCTATAAAATAGGGTATTTACTTACCTTATTTGATTCTTTTTTTTTTTTTGCACTGGGTCTTAGTTGAGGCTCGCGGGCTCCTTAGTTGTGGCTCGCCGGCTCCTTAGTTGCAGTACATGGGCTCCTTAGTTGCAGCACGCAGGCTCCTTAGTTGCGGCTCCAGAGCTCCTTAGTTGTGGCATAAGAAGTCTTAGTTGCAGCATGCATGTGGGATCTAGTTCCCTGACCAGGGATTGAACCCAACCCCCTGCATTGGGAGCGTGGAGTCTTATCCACTGCCCCACCAGGGAAGTCCCATTACCTCATTTGCTTCTTGTGAGCATTGTATAATTTATGTATTTATGTATGACATAAATTATATTATATATAAAAGACACAGCATAGTATCTGGCACTTAATAGATTGTTCAATATTTGTGTGTTTCCTCTCAGTTTCTTATGCTGCCATGTATTATGTTGAACAGTTAGAAATTGCCTTTTTTTTAATAAAAATCATCGAATATGGACAATTTTGTGAGGTTCATGCTGCTACTCTTTGAATGTGACCTCTGATAACAACCATCATCTACCTCATCTTGAATTCACACATGAGGGAAGGGCAGAGCAGAGTTTGAATAAAACTGATGATTGTTTGGGGCTTGGGCTGGAGAGTCTATTTGCAAGGATAGATAAAAGGGATTTGCAAGTGTGTAAGGAGGAGAAGGATAGTCCAATTGGCAGAGAAGGGTTTACATAATCAAGGTTAGGCAATTGCAAGCTAGACAGCTGCTCAAGAGCTTTTGGCACCAAAATATATTGACCAGCTGGGATATCATTAATGCTTAACAGTTTTATCCTCATGACCATACCTTGGCCAATTAGGTTGTCTTTGACCACCGAAGGGTATGATATATTCTGATGTAAATGTCACATGTGTATCTGTGTAGCACGTATCCTGTTGCTTTGATGTGTTGTAGAATATACACTAAATATAAATGCATTCTTTTCTTCAGAACACACGGTTAAACGGTGTGATTAAAGAGGAATAGAATTTAAATAGGCATTAATTTCTTTTAAAAAACAATTATTATTCTGAGAAATACTTTTTTGTATATTCTGAGAGTAAAGGGATTCAAATAAAATTATTTTTAAGATGAATTTTTAGAGAATGATTTTAGAAAAAGAAATATGGGTAAGGAAAGCCAGTTCTGCACATTTTTCATACAAATAAATACAGACAGGAGAAATGTAATGACTAAAAGACAGTGATTGAA